>NC_135330.1:74509829-74831495 GCF_023851605.1 Tamandua tetradactyla
AAACTGAGTCTTTATTTCTTTACTCTCCCTACCCTCAGTGCTTCTAGGAAAGAGTAAGACCATCTGTCAGGATATTCAAGACAGCAAACTCAAACCCAATCTTGAATTCAACTTTTTTTTTTCACAGCATGTTCTGTTAATTCTCCGTCTGAAGATCACTGCAACTCTGGTTACTTTTCTTTGTCACTGCTCCATCATCTTGGTCTAGGCAAGCACTCTGTTCCCTCTGGACCACAGCAAAATGCTAAATGAACACCCACTTCCATCTACAATCTCTCTTTACCACATAGTGTCCAAAGTGTCTTCTTAATATGTAAGTCAGATCCAAATCAACTCATCCAAGTCAATCCATTACCCTTAAATTAAAATTTAATTTAATTTTAATAAAAATTTAATTTAATTCAATTTAATAAAAGCACTTTACTATGGTCCATGATGTCCTGAATGGGACGGACCCTGACAGCTTCATCTCCCAGCACTTTCCTCCAGCTCATTGCACTCCTGGTCCCACTAGTTTTCTCTTTGTTCTGTGAACAAACTAAGTTCTTTCCTACTTCAGAGCCTTTGCATTTGCTTTTTCTTCTGCTGGGATCATTTTGCCTTCCTTTGTTTGCAAGGCCAACTCTTTCTTTTCCCATCCCTCATGTTTTGTCGCCTCTTTAGAGAGGCTGTCCTGGATCACACTATCTAAAATAATTCCATTTCCTATTATCCTCTATCACGGCTTCTCTTTTTTATTGCACTTATTACACCTTGTGATTATTTTACTTCTTTTATTTTATGGGTGGGTTTTCTCCAGGCTGACACTGTCTGATGCCTATCTAATATCCATTCCTCCTTCAGCAAAATAAACATACTCACTTCCCTGAACATTTTTTCTGCTGGGAGTGGTGGTGTGATAAAGTTCTGGTCCATGAGTCATAAGTCAGTGTTTCTGGGGAAGCTCTTACTTTCCTCCTGCTGCTAGAACATTTTCATCATTCCTACCCGAAATGTAGATATTATGGCTGCAAGTGCAACAAAAACTTTGCAATTGTGAGGATGAAAGCCGCAATCTAAGAGCGATGGAGAAAAAAGAGAGAAGAGCTTGAGACACTGACAACAGTAACTCTTGACCGGCTATGGTAGGCCTCGAATGGCTTTGAATCTCTTATTAAACTAAAACCCTGTCTGCTTAAGCCATTTATTTCTAGTTTTTATTGTTATTGTTGTTATTTGACTGCCTAATACATTCTTCACAGTTCGTTTCCCTCTTGAATGCAACTGTGCAAAAGCAGGAACCATATCTATCTTGTAGCTCCAGCATTTTGTAAATTGCTTGTTGCTTAGTGAGTGCTTAGTATTTGTTCAATGAATGATTTAAGTCTAGTATTTGGAACACAAAAATAACCACAACAAAAAAGTCAAACAAAAGTTCAGGGGAAAAATATTTTCATCATATATGACAGAACTTTTAATACCTTAAAAATATGAAAAGCTATATAAATTGATAGGAACATCATTAAGAGTCCAAGAGATAAGTGGGAAAAATAAACAAAATACCACTTACTTGAGGCAAAAAGATAAACAAAAGTTAAAAACCAATTTTTAATACTCAGTACAGATGAAAAAATAAATTAGCATTTTTGCCTATTCATAATTTAGCAACATTCTTTTCTTTCTTTTTTTCCCCATCATTTTCCTTTAAAGAACCCATTGTTGTAGTATACCAAGAGAAACTGAAACTTTTAATTATTACTGTTTGTAGTATAAACTGATTCAACACTTTTGGAAAGAATTTTCATGTTATGCATCAAAAACTATACCAGTTGATGCCTTTGACTCAGTAATACTTTTTTTCTGAGGATTTATTTCTGAGAAGGAAATTTTCAAAAAAGGACAATATTCCTTCCAGGAGGATCATGTTTGCATCATTATTTATCATGCAGCAAAAGAGGAACTACATAAATATCCAACTATAGGAAAATAGTTGATTTTCAGCTTCTTTGGTATATTATGTGGCCATTATATCTACTTATGAAGTTTTTATAGAGATTTAAAAAAGATTAATTTGGTTGCTGTTATAACCGAAATGAAGAAATAGGCCTGGGAGCTCCCCCTTGGTGCATCATGGGATACTGGGCTGTGGCCTGCTCTATGGCAGCCATAGTGCATCTTTCAAGCAATCAAAGGTTTTCAGAGTTGTCCAGGGGGAATAAGCCAGAGGATATGGAGAAATTTGAAAACATTAATCACATATCATCCCAGTTGGGTGGTAGCTTTGAAGTTTGAAGAGACCTGTTTTCCATGCTTGATTGCAGTGTGTTCGAGTTAGGAGCGAAGAAGATCCCTCTACCTCGGTCAAGTTTAGTGTCTTAATTGTAGTCACGGACCTAGTCATGGTCGGGCCGGCAGTAGTGGACGGCATTCGTCTATGCTTAATAGAAGGAGCTGGTATCACATCGAGGTATTTGGTTCTGTGCAATATTCCAGTAGTTCTCAGCTTGCTGAGGATCCTTTTCAATTGTCTCCAGCCTGCTGATGCCCTGGTGTGCTGGTTTGAAAGGAAGTATGCCCCCTAGAAAAGCCATGTTTTAATCAAAACCCCATTTCATAAAGGTAGAAAAATCCCTATTCAATACTGTATGTTTGAAACTGTAATCAGATCATCTCCCTGAATGATGTGATTTAGTCAAGAGTGGTTGTTAAACTGGATTACGTGATGACATGTCTCCACCCATTTGGGTGGATCTTGATTGGTTTATTGGAGTCCTATAAAAGAGGAAGCATTTTGGGGAATGGGAGTTTCAGAGAGAGCAGAGCAGAACGACATAGTCACGAGAAGCAGAGTCCACCAGCCAGTGACCTTTGGAGATGAAGAAGGAAAATGCCTCCCGGGGAGCTTTGTGAAACAAGAAGCCAGGAGAAGAAGCTAGCAAATGATGCTGTGTTCACCACGCGCCCTTCCAGATGAGAGAGGAACCCTGACCATGTTCACCATGTGCCCTTCCAGAGGACAGAGAAACTCTGACTGTGTTCACCATGTGCCTTCTCACTTGAGAGAGAAACCCTGAACTTCATCGGCCTTCTTGAACCAAGGTATCTCCCTGGATGGATTTGGACATTTCTATAGACTTGTTTTAATTGGGACATTTTCTCAGCCTTAGAACTGTAAACTAGCAACTTATTAAATTCCCCTTTTTAAAAGCCATTCTGTTTCTGGTATATTGCATTCTGGCAGCTAGCAAACTAGAATACCTGGCTACTCAGAAACTAAATTAGTCTAATGGGACTGAGGTCCTAGATTAACAACGCACAATTCCAATATGCATAGTCTCTTCTAAATAATCAAACAGATGGACTTAAGATTGTTATGTTTTATCTCTCAGAAATGTTTGCCATTAATTAGGAATAAGTATTACCTAATTAAATTTTTCAGCAAGTATTTTGATGTTGGCTTATTTAGGCACTGTAGGCAGGCAATATGGAAAGTACGGGATTATTCTTCATTATTTTCCTTTTTTGCTTAATTTTAAAGAATTAACTGGATATAGCTATTATGCCCAAATTACTTATCAGGAAAGAGAAATAAGGTCTTTGAAGAACATGATATTTCTCTTCTAAATTAATATTCAGCCATAGGAAAGATGAAGATTATGTTCAAATTAAAGTGGAAGAGGGCTAGGAAATAATATCACTAAATTACTAAGAGTAGCAATAAAGGAAGATAAGAAAAACCAAGAAAGATTGACAAGGAGATAGAACAACAGCCATTATTCCTAGAGCAGGGAAAAGAAAATAATCATAAAGAAGTAGAAAATATAAATAGAATAGGACGAGAGAGGAAACTTAATACCAGAGGCCTCTAAGAAATTGAAAGATGTAAAAGTCAAGAAACCCAAGATTTACATCATAGGTATGACTTTCACTGGCAGGTCTTCGCAAACCACATCCTTTTATTCAATTCAAATCATCCTAATTCAAAATCACTCCCATAGAATCTGAATTTTCTTTTTCCTGCAAGGTTGATTGGCTGTCATGTAAAACATACCTATGGAGTTTGAAAATACAGGAAGGGTGGAAGAAAGAAAAGTGCCTGAGTGGAGCAGCTGAACTGCTGATTCTGTGATATATGAATGAAACAAATAATTATCCAAATGACTCCGTGTAGGATTCAGTTCAGAGAGTAATCAGCTCAACTCTATTTCCTTCCTCTGAATAGCCCTTTCCTATTTTGTGTGAGATCTGGTTCAGCTGAAACTGAGGTTATTTTACTTTATTTTTGTCACCTGGGCTCCTGTTTTTGTCTACACAGGCCAAATTAAATGGAGCTTGAAGGAACTGATAAATTCTGTCCATGAAACTATTTAGTAAGAACAGCTGCCATTTGTTGAACATCTATTACAAACCCATCTCTTATTGTGGCTATCTCAATTAATCTCACAATAGTTCTGGAGGCTAGACCATATTTTTTCATACTATTATTTCACATTTTATAGATAAAGAGACAGAGACCAAAGGAGTTAAATTATTCTTTGCACAAGTGACTCAGGACCGTTTGGTTCCAGAGATCCTGCTTTTTGTGCCACATGTGCAGACTTTTAAGAAAAGCTTTTCCTCCTTGGGGTATTCAGCTTTGTCTGTGCAGGTACAGTTTTTGCTTTTTATTAAAGACAAGGGTTAAGAAGAAAGAATTATTACCTATGTATGGCATTTGCAGATCTTAGTATCTTTGACTTAGGAAAGAATTGTAATGATGCCACTCAATAGTCCACCCACCTCTGGTAAGAGGAAGATTAGAAGATTGGAAAATTTGACATGACTTTGATGTGTTAAATGCTAAATAGTGCTGCACAGGATAAAAATTCCTTGGAAGAAAACCATGAGAATAACTATTTTTGCAGGTGTTTTAGAGCAAAAATCTGTTCATTCAGTGATTCCACATTTTTGGGAAGGATATAACTAGGAAAAATTTTAGATTTTTTTTTTCAAAGAAGGAACATGAAAATGCCAGGAATATGGAGGTAATTATTTTGATCAAGTGTTCATGCTACTCTTTATGATGGCAAAATCAATTGGTATTTTAAAGAATCATTTGTCAAAACCTTGCAAATATGGCACATTGGTAATTGCAGCAAAAGCAATTATGTTGGGTTTCTTGATTATGAAGAATGAAAATGAGGATTACCCAATTAACTAAAATTACAAAGAGTCTCAATTCAAATATATTCTTGTTTGCTTGATAAATACGAGGAGATATGCAATTTGTGAAAACTCTTTGCAGTTTGGGTAAGAAAGTTCAGAGTTTCTCAATGTTAAGTGAAGAAGAATCTAAGCTTTACTGACTGTTATGATAGATTGAGTTATGAGCTCCAACATAAACATGTTCTTAATCTTAATTCACATTCCTGTGAGCATGAACCCATTGTAAATAAATTCCCTTGAAGATGTTATTTTTAAGTAAGTTGTGGCCCAACTAAATTAGGATGGATCTTAATTCAGATTACTGGAGGCTATATAAAGAGAAGAAACCAGAATCCAGAAATTGGGGAGGCCACATAGTAAGAAGCCAGAAGTCAGAGGAAATCGGAAAAACAGAAGAAAGGAGATGTCATCATGCACTGGAAGCAAATTTCCAAGCCAACGAACCCCAAGAATTGCACCAGAACATACAGGCTCAGTGAGAAAGTAAACCTTGCCGATACTTTGATTTTGGACTTCTTCTAACCTCAAAACCATGAGCCAATAAATTCCTGGTGTTCAATCAAAACTAGTTTGTGCTCTTTGTGTTAACAGCCCGGCAAACTAAGACAAGTACCCTGTTCATTGAAATGCGGAGAAAAAAAATTAGGGTTTTCAAGAAGGAAAATTTGGATCCATCAGGATTCCTGAAATGCCCAAGAAGAAGGGATCCCTACTAGAAATCTTCTGCGTAGTCATGGAATATAACCTTGTATTTAGCTGTAATCCAAATTACAAATCTGTATTGAACCAGATGACAGCTCACGTGAAAACCTGAATTGCCCTAACATCTTGATTCAGACTCCTCGTGAGATCTTTTGAGATTGCCCTGGGCATCTGAGCTGACAAAAAGAAGGATTAAATATCCTGGGACTGTGTTGGGGAAGCTGCTCCCAAATAAGGCTCATTTCTTTTAAAACCATGGGTTAATTTCCATTAAGCATGTGAGATTTCCTTTAGAAACTTTCCTGTGTGGGTTGTCTCTCATTTTCATTACAGTGCTTTTTTTCCCCATCGCTTAGGACGATTCATTAGAAAATCCATCAAATGTGTTTGAAGTAACCAACTAATCCTTTGAGTGGCAACAATTAATATGCAAATTATACCACATTATGAGTCTTAGAAAGAATGAATTAAATAAGAAAAGATACAGGTCTTCAGAAATTAAAAAAAAAAAGATACTGTTTTACCATCACGGATTTTCAAAATCCATGTGATTTTTCTTCTAACGTTCATTTTATTATCTCCTTGCCTAGAAATACCAAAACAAATGACCCGGCCTATCCTAAATGCATTACATCAGGATTCTAACAGGAGGATATTAAACATGATAGTCATATTGATAAAAGGCCTGATGAGGCAAATAACTATATACATAAATATGAATTCATAACAGAATAATTGCATCAAAAAGTAAATAATTACTCCTGCTATTTCCCTTTCTGTAATGCTTATAGGGAAATAGTGCACTAAGAGGTCATTTTGCAAACATTTACTAAGCAGGTTAACATCTTTATTTCTGCATCTAAATTTTGTGCTATAATCAGATTTTAAATGTTTTTTTTTTTCCCCTGATGGCTGGATAATGTTAGGGACATATGAGTATTATCAATAAAGCAACTTGAAAAGTAGTATTTAATACACACTGAATGCTCTCTGTATACAATTCACTATGCTACACTTAGCATGCCATCAGACCCTCAAAGAAGTCCTGTGAAATAGGCACTCTCATTAGCATCTTACAGAGAGGAAGCAGAGGGCAAAGTGGTTTACATGAGGCTGCCCAGAAAGCAGGGCCAGCAACTTTTGGGCCCAAGTATTTAACACTAGAGTCCATGCTTCTAACCACTGTGCCATCTCTGAGAAAGTTGCTGGAAAACATCATCGGCAATTTTCTGAGGTTCAGTGAGGTTAAGTACTAAGCTGTTAGAAAATTAAAGAGATGACATTGCTGTAGAGGTAATTATCATCACATTTATTTCTCAGTATTATCATTCTAACAGGAGACTTTGAATGTATCAACTCATTATTTTACTTCAAACTTTCTCAATAAGAGATAGAAAGAAAACCAAATTCATCCTCATGTTGTAAATAAGGGATATTGAGGTAGCTTCACAGATATTGATAGTGAATATTTGCTAGAAAATTGAGTTATTTATCAAAATTCTTTTGGAAAGCATGGAACCACCCAGCACTAAGAGTCTCTTTCTGCATACTCACCACCATTAATATTACTATTGTAATTAATATATCTTTTTAAATCATTATTACCGTCATCAGCCTTATCTTTTTTCCAAAAGTCCATTTGGGCTAAAGTATTAATTTAATTAATAAGTGGTTATTAAGCATTTACTGCATGCAAAAGACTCCATTAAGTGTGTTATTTTGTAATGATAATTTTGAAATGCTCCAATTTTCAAGACCTTGAAGTTTTGTTGGCCCATAAATCGTACACACATTATAATCTAAGGCCTTCTGAGATACAAGCACTTTTTAAAAGTACAGAATTATATGGAAATTCTAGGTAGTTTCTAATGGGATTAGAGATAGGTTGGAGGGAAATCTGGGAAGGATCACTAAGAAAGGGGCTCTTGAATTGTGTTTTATGGAGGCTTGAGTTGTGCGTGTGTATGTGTGTGTTTCTATACATCTACTTACTATAAAACAGTTTTGGCAGATTTCCCCTTAAAGGTGGAATTGAGACAAATACCTCACCAGGCTAGAAGTTGGTATGGCACGGTATGACTCACAGCTCTCCTGCTTACTTGCTGTGCAAATCTTGGGCAAGCTACTATGACTGTTTCCTTACCTGTTAGAGGGGATGATGGTAATACTTCAAAGCGTTGCCATGAAGATTACTTAAATCGACACCAGTAAAGCTATCACAACAATGTGCTTGGTACTGTATAAATACTAGCTGCTAGGATTATTATTTGAGTGGGTGGGATGTAAATTCAAATCAGTGGTATGCATTTGGGATGCATAGCTAGTAAAGCAGGAATAATTTTGCCTGTTTCATATATAAGAGGGAGGGCATTGCGAGCAAAGAAATGACAAAGCACAGATAGGGAGAAACACAGGACTCTTTTAATGCAGCACTTCCATTTTATTTTGTTTGGCAACAGTATGATTTTAGTTTGGATTTTGAATAATGTAATGTCTCATTTATTATAAGGCATATTTACAGATAAAAAAAAATCCCTAAACCCTCCCTCTCATTGACCACTAGTATTTCAAACAACCCAATTTATTTAAAATGAAGGTTTTGAGGACTCATGAACATTAAATGATTGTTTAGTTCTACTTCACTTGATCCAAATGTTGCCTTCATGGAGCTGGATAAAGGACCAGAGATAAAACAGGGTGGGGCCCATTGAAAAATAAGAATTTCTTTCAAGAGGATTAAAACAATTATTTCCTTCTGCCCCAAATGTTTATGCAGTGAAGAAGCCTTCTCTTCCTTTGCCCTTTCAGAGAATAAAACTGCTCTCAGTGCTATGCAGCAATTGGACATAATTCATGTATTAGAATCCCCCTTTTCCTCTAGCAGTTATCCATCACTCGGATTGGTTAGCACATTCAATTGTTGTTAGCCCAGGTAAAAGTCAAAGCCCCTTGATTCCAATCTCACTGTTTTCCAAAGCTTTTGCTTTATTTTCATATGACTGCTCATATTTTTATAGTAAACAGCCACCTGAAAATCTTGTCTAAATGCATTCAAATGCAGGGTAATTGTTTTACTTCTTCCATTGAAATTTATACAACAGGAGAAACAGCTGGAGGCAGTTTATTGACTAACTGAAAATCTTGGGTTTGGGAGAAACTTGGAAAAGAACAGAAGGGGAAACCAGCATGATATGAAAGAAGACAAGTGTTCTTTCTGACAAGCAGATACCATATTTACCCATTTTCCACTGATGATTTCCTCTGTGAAGCCTCTCGCACGACACTTCACATTGGTAAAAATATCATTTGATGTTCATTGTTTGTTGTTGGTATGTTATAAAAGGCTTGGAGTTTTAAATTTCAGAACGCTTTGTTTCAAATGACAGGCATCAATAGGAAGGAAAAAAAGTAATAATCAAAGAAATAAATAGAAATCAAGAAAATGAAGGAGGTTGTTGTTACTTGGGGAAAAAAAGCTACACAAGAAATTAAATAATCAAGATAACTGGGTAGTAAAAGAAAGGCTTATAAAAAAGCAATGACTATTTTTTATTTGGAATTAAACAAAAGGGAAACTATATATGTCTCACTTTCATCACATTTAGTTTCACTTAAATGATAATTTATGTTATGATGCTACGTGGCTGCACATAATCCCACTTCATCTTTATAAAAATCCTGAATTTATTTGCAGTTCTTGACCATCAAATGCAGTTGTGTCTCCTGACTGAGCAAATGGCAGGTTTGCTGGGCTCAGCCCAAGGACCAGCAGTGTGGCAGGGTCAGTCCCCTCCTTGCTTCCATCCAGGAAGAGAAGCCAGGAAACCACTGGAGAGTTGAGAGTAGGTTGTTAAAATTCTTTCCTTTCGACTCCTCGTGTCTAGCCCAGCTGTATCTTTTGACCTATTTTTGCTGGCTTTGGACTTTGGAGATTCAACATCTTCCTTCTGATTTTGGCCATAAAACTGCTACTGGTTTTATTTGATATTTTATCGGACTCCAGAAAATCATTGCTTGACTCAACTTTATCTCAGTTGCTTTTCCTGGTTCCTTTTATTGTACCATATTTTAAAAAGATTTTTATCTGTTAGCCTTGTTGTTGATCGTATTCGTTTCTATTCCAGATTCAACACATCCTTGATTCACAGTAATATTAATGGTGATAATAAGGATGATGAATATAATAATGAGAGCTGACCTTTATTGAGTATTTACCATGTTCCAGGCACTGTTCAAATGTACTTCATGTGCATTAGTGTGGTTCATTTTCCTTAATGTTTTAAAAATACATACTATCATTCTTCTCATTTTACAGATAAGGAAATCAAAGCCTCAGAGAAATGAGTTAGTTTGCCTAAGGTCACAGAGGTAGAAAGTAGTAGAGCCAGGATTTCTACCTAGATTATTTGGCTCTAGTACTCCTTCAATATTAAGGAGCAAAATATGCTATATGGTGTTTAATACTAATAACAGAAACAACAAAAATAAAAATTTTTATTATGTACTATACTGCTTTTCTAACAATGATGATAATGATACAATAAAGTGACATTAATATAGAACTTAATGGTTTGCAAAGTACTTAAATTGCTTTATTTTCCAGAGTGATGGCTCTCACTGGGGACATAAGTACAGTGTGGGTAGGTTTGGCATAGTATGCATCAGAATCAAAAGAAGACTCGAGGCCAACTCATCATCAGAGGTAATTATTTAAGGGGTCATTGAAGGCCAGATGGGAGAAGAGAAGGGACATCAGCTTTTACTCCAAACCTGCAGATCACTCTCAGCAAAACAAAGTTCTTCAGTAATCCACCTTATTTAAGTGACTATTTGTTGTTATCCAAACAGCTGATTAACATTTTTCTTTTTATCACAGAGAATGCTGTAACTCTGATGTATAAAATTTCCTAATCTAGCCTTTACTTCCAGGAAGTTTCAGTGCTCTGTGGCTATTGGCATGGCCCAACTGTCTTCTGGATCAGGAATCTCCAGGAGGGGTCCCAGGCATAGATATCTTTCAAATGCTGCCCTGATAATTTTGGCGAGCACTTTTGGCTAAGACTCACAGTGTAGAGTTTTAGATCTGGAAGGACTTTGGCAAACTAGTTCAGCTGAAATTCAGAAAGAAAAGATGACCTGCCATATGCAGTCACAGTTGGAGCTTTTGGGAGAACCTACTTCTCCCTTTTTCACAGTTTCTATCTCCTGTTTGATACTGATGATTTTCCTAAGAAGCAGAATAGATTTATCCTGCTACAAACCCGTCTCCACACTGTCTTGTTCCATGGTCTGTAAATGGTAGAGCTGCCAATTGGATGTCCGCCCATGAGATTTTACAGAGCATGAAAAAGCTGGGGCTTTACCACTGAAGAGAGATTCTGGTTCCTGTCTCAAGAGTGCATCTTGAATATTGGTCATCTGTCTGTGGTTCTCCTTTTCCCATTTCTGCCGCATCTTCCTCTATTCTAATTATTCTTCTTGAAATGTGATTCTCTTCCCCCATCCCACCCCCATCAACTTTGTTAGATATTTCCTGTTTTCAAAATAAATTTATTCCTCAAGGTAATGGCAATCTATCCTGAACTGTTTCTCCAGTTCTGATAGTCTTGTGACCCACTCAGATATGTGTTGTGTGTGTCACGTTACACGAGGTATTTCTCATGACAGATGGACCCTTTCAGTGAGCCTCTCCTTTATTTCCCACCTAAAGCTAAATTAGGAGGAAAATGGAAACATGCCCCCATATATTGTTTCTTAAGGGTGGGTATTAATTAATTAATGTAACATGCTTGATGAAGCATATCTCCGTCTTCCTTGGGCAAAGAGAGAGCATGTGCCTTTGATGTGCTTGGAATATATGATCTCTTTCAGTTCTAAAATGATATAACTCTCTGACTCTCCCTCAACCGAAGGGAGATTAAAAGCCAAACCTCTGAGTGCACAGGTGGCTCAGTGGCAGAATGCTCACCTTCCATGCAGGAGACCTGGATTTGATTCTCGGACCATGCACCATACCTCCCAAAGAGACAAGCCTTTCTAAGTCTTGGTTGGCCCTGGATGAGATAGAATTACATCTGCTAGTCAGCTGTTCTCACTCTGGTGCATAGTTTATTATCCATAAACAATTGAAAATAGTTTATCAGGACTCCCAAATTTAAATAACAAGAGAAAGAGAACTTCCTTCCCTGATTCAATAAAGCACTAGAGGAGAATGAAGATAGGGTGGCATGAATAAAAATCTGTTTATTTTACCTAAGATTTCACAGTAAAACATAAATTAACATCTAGATAATTGAAGCTATTTTTGAGTCATATTATAAAAAAAGAAGAATGAGATAAGTGGGGGAAGAAAGAGAATTCCTTCTAGCAGAAAAGAACAACTGCACCACTGAAAACAATTAGACATGAGAGTTGAAATATTTTCTGTGTATTGCTGAGTTGCAATGTGTTTTTAATAAAGATAGTAAGAAGTCCTTAGAGGCTGAAAATGAAGTCAATGTGGGAATCCAGGTAAGTATACACTTACGCTGTTCTTTTCTTGAGATTTCACAAACCATGGTGACCTTGAGTTTACAACTTGGTAGTCACACAAGATGCAGAATATATTGACAAGGTCTAAATCCAAAATACATGTAAGTAGAGATTCAAAATTTGATAACAGAAAAATGATGGGAAAGAGAAATATTTTAAAAGATAATTCCTGAGAAATTTCCATACAACAGGAGGATTTCGTACTTTTTAAATCCAGGACCTTATAAAACTAAGATCTCAAATATTTCTACATCCTCAGTGTAAGTATAAACTAGAAGTAAATCCATTCCTCAGAAAGTGACAGCAAGTGATCTTGCTTATCTTAACATTGCTGCTGGCAGAAGGGAAAACAATCCCTTAAATATCATAGCTAAGGGCGGGCCATGGTGGCTCAGCAGGTAAGAATGCTTGCCTGCCATGCCCGAGGACCGGGGTTCAATTCCCGGTGCCTGCCCATGTAAAAAAAAAAATAAAAATAATAATATCATAGCTAACATTCAATCCTCATTTAGATATGTGGTCTCAATCCATCCTATGGGTGTGATTACAAAGAAAATAAACAAACAAACAAAACCTCTTTACATTGAGCTTTCAATCAAAATGGCCCTGGATGGGGTTGGCAGAAGCAAAAAGTTCATCTCGGAAGATTGCAAAATTCTCACATCTCAGTTTGAAGGAACATGAGTGCATATTCAAAAGATCACAAAATACAAGAGGACATAATGTACTGTCACTTAGAGCCAGAAGAGAAACTAGACTTACAGTGATGTCAAATGTCAACCACAGAGTGTGAAATAAATATGCTTTATGTGTTCATAGAAATTAAAGAGAGAATCAAAAGTGTGATAAGAAGTAAACAAGAGATGATTAAAATTTTCTAGGTAGTTAGAAAAAGATACAACAGAACTCCAGTAAATAAAATATAAAATAGTTAATACTTATACCTGTATAAATTCATTAAGCAGTAGATTTAAGACAATTTAAGAGAGAATCGTGTAGTGAAAGATCGATCTGAAGAAAAAAAATTCCTCAGATTGATGGAAAATAAGAAAACTATGTTAAGATAAGTGAAGGATTAAAAAAAGAGGTGTGACATAACATAGAGGTTCAGAAGTTGACAATAGAAAGACAAGTAGGAAGAGTAGGATATGCTAAAAGTTAGTGGTTTAGAAAAGACACCAACCTCACACTGAAGAAGCTGATTAACTCCCAAGAAGGATAAATTAAATCCATTAGACACCATTGTGTAAAACTGTAAAACGAGAATGGGAGGGAGGAGAGAGACCTTAAAAACATATGAGGGCGGGCCGCGGTGGCTCAGCGGGCAAAGTGCTTGCCTGCTATGCCGGAGGACCTCGGTTCGATTCCCGGCCCCAGCCCATGTAACAAATACGGAGAAACAGAATACAATAAAACAAGAAAATGTTTAAAGATGTTTCCCTTTCTTCCTTCCTTCCTTCCTTCTATCCTTCCTTCCTTCTCTCTGTCTTTCCTAAAAAAAAAAACAAACAAAAAAAAAACATATGAAAGAAAAGAGAGATTCCTAATAAAGATGTAATTTTTTTTTTACATCTAACTTATTAACTCTCTTCCACCTAAAGAAACCTGAAGACATTGCAGTAATATGTGGAAAGAAAATAATTACCAAATTAGGACTGAAACTCTTTTAAGAACAAAAGCAAACTAAAGACGATTTTAGTGAAACAAAAACTTGCAGCATTTATAGCAGACCCTCACTAAAGGAAATCCTGAAGGATGTACTTCAGGCAGAAGAAAACGTTCCTGAATGTCAGAGATACAAGTAGGAATGGAGAGCAAAAACTGGAGAATAAAACATATGAAACAGTCTAAATAAATATCAGATGAATAAAAAATAGCAATAGAGTTTAATTTTTTGGATAAAAAGGATAATATAGATGTTGGGAACAATATAAAGTAATTCAAGGGTTTTTAGAGCCTTATATTTTCTCAAAATAAGTGTGCATATTAAATTGCCAGGGTAATTCCTAAAAGAAAAGATATATAGACCGTATTGTCCAAACTAAAGAGGGAAAAGGAGGAATATATAAATTTCAACTGATTACAGAGAGGGTAAGGAAGGAGAAGTGTAAAAAAAAAACAGTTCAAACAGGAAGCAAAAATAAAATTGCAGAGACACATTTACCTATGTCAGTCTTTACAATAAATATAAATGGACTAACTCTCCATTTAAGAGAGATAAGAATTATCAGCCTCTATAAAAGATAAAATTTATCTGTAAGAGCTATGCCTAAATATAAGGTTGTAGAAAAGTTGAAAGGCTAGGAAAGAAGATGCACAAGGTAAATATGAAGACTTTCTCTATAAAGCTATAGTAATTAAAACAGTTTCATAACAGGTGGTCAAATCAGCCTGTTCACCCTAGGTTTGCCACTCAGTGGCTCTTACACTAGAAGTTGGACTTGAGACTGCCATACAGGAGAAGGTCTGGGCAACTCCGTCTCGTGGTACTGGAAGTAGCAGAGGCTGTAAGATTGGCCCTTGGTACAGAGAGGGCACTGACTTGGCAGTGGAAACTTGCAGTAACATCTAGTTCCTGGTACAGTTGTAGGAAACTATCATTTACTGCTTGGAGACAGCAGCAGCAATTACCTCATCAGACCAGCTCTACAATGTGTTTTTTTCCAGGAAGATTAACCTGGAGCTAGGAATTCTTTTTTTTTTTTGCTTGTTTGTTTTGCATGGGCAGGCTCCTGGAATCGAACCTGGGTCTCTGGCAGAACAGATGAGAATTCTGCCACTGAGCCACTGTTGCCTGCCCTGCAATGGTTTTGAACTCCTCCATTTCCCAGCAAAAATATGAAAGATCAGGATTGATGATCAGAAATATATCAAATTTAGGAATAACTAAAGTGGGAAATGCTTGTTTGAAAATAGAAAAGCAAACTTCCATTTTCAGAGACTGGTGAAGATCATTAAAACTAAAACTGCAGCCGAAGAGACTTGTTAAGTGAGATGGGTTAAAGTGGTATTCGATTTATTTGGGGGAATTTTTTTCTGTTCTTTCTATCTGACTTTTTTCTGAAATCAAATCCTGTTTTTGCTCCTGCTTAACCCCGACTTTGTTTGACTAGGTAATTATTCATGTAACTCATTGTTTAAAACCTACCTCCCTGGGAGAGGAAGTAGTGAAATCGAAGTATCTCTTCATTCCTGTATCCCTGGTGCTAGCACTGCACCTGACATATATTAAGTGCTTGACAAAAATATTCTAAGTAAATGAAAAATCTTGAATGAATGGAATATGGTAAAAGCAGATATCTTTTTTATTCGGTTCATTTTGTTTTACTGTATTACTGCCAACTTCTATCCCCAATTTGTTTCCTGGCTTTCTCGACTGGCAAAATAGAAAAATTGAAGAACTGCTAAACTTTGGAGCCCAGGAGTATAAATTACTAGCTCTGATCAACATGAAAAATCAGTCAATACATTAGCATGTTTAGTCCAAATGTTTTCAAATGTGTTATCATTAAAGTCATGTTAAAATATACTTGTCATGACTGATTAAGAGAGAAGAAGTACTTATCTCCAAACCTACAAAGTGACTTTTGATTGATGGAGAGGTTTAAAGATCCTATCCAAATTTCAACTTTTTTCCAGAAAAAAAAAATTATTGAATAGTCTTAAGATATCCAGACATTTTATAATGCAAACAGGCCCTGTCCCAGGATTTTTTTTTAGCAAATTCATTGAATCTTCCATATTTGGACAGCAGTTTAATTTCCAGAGCTTTTCTCAAAGGCATATATCCAGCAGTATCTGTTCTAATGAACTTTCCTTTTCTTGGGAATTATTATTTTCAGTCTTTAAACAAAATTTGCACTTTCTTCCAGGGCCTTCTTAATTAAACAATATATCTGCCAGAAGAGTGTCTATTACTGCTTCTACTAGATTAATAGTTTTTAAAATAATTTTAACTCCTCACCTTTCTTGAAACTTGGGATAAAAATGAAAGATTAAGTCAAATCTGCAGTGGACTTTCTTGATTGAAATTGTGTTTTGTTGGTAGGCGGGTGGATGTACCTGACGGTGGAGGTGACTGAGGAAGGGGGTAAGATGGGTTAACTTTTGTTGACTAGTTCTCTAAACGGAAGAGAGAACTTGTGGTTCGTAGGTCTGTTCTCATCCCAGGCTCCTTGTCCTAGGTTCCAATCTGTTCTTCTTCATACTTTCAGCCCCCTACCTGAACGACACGCTGCTAACCGTTCCCCCATGGGGGTAGAGTAATTTGGAGTTTTGTACCCTCTTTTAAATCTGTTATTATGGCAGGAACTCTATATCTTGCTTCTCCGGTCTTTAGGAGCCTATTATAAAAAAAAAACTAGGACATGGATTGCCTCTCCTTTGTCTTCATCCTAGAAAAGTCCTAACTTTTCTCTGGAAAGTGAGTGACAAGGAAGATTATGTATAAAGGCATGTGGGAAAGAAAAGCGCACAGATTACTATTTTAAGATAGTATTTCACCGCTCCTCTAGTTGCCAGGAACTGTGCTGGACTCTTCCTAAAATTAATGACCTCAACCAAGTAGGCACTGACAGGATCAATTTACACAAGAGGAAAGTGTCACGCGCAGAGGGTGGCCAGGTTCATGAGGCCGCTCAGCTGTGAATAGTGACAGTGACAGGATTGCAATGCAGGAGCGTCTGTCTCCAAAACCCAAGCTCTAATGGTAACAAGGACTATTGTCAATTTTAAATTGTTTAAGTGGATTTAAAAGTTTTTAAGTGAATTTATATGCTTTTAAAGACTCATGTTGCTTGCAGTTACTGGAAAAAGAATACTGAAAGAGCAAAAGAGTGACCTGCTCTGAAATGGACATCGTAACAATTACCGGGGTACATGGTATTGCCGAATGATACTCAGTGAAGAATTAGTGAACCTTGTTTTTTTGCCCTGTGGTTTTGAGGCTGAAGGTTTGGAAAACTCTCGGGGAGACCTTTCCTAGGTTTTTTTTTTTTTTTTGGGTGCATGGTCTGGGAATAGAATCCGGGTTTCCCGTGTAGAGCATTCTATCACTGAACCACCTGTGTACCCCTTTCCTAGGGTTATTTTTTCCTTTTCTTTTCTTTTTTTTTTTGGCATGGGCAGGCTCTGGGAATCAAACCTGGGTCTCTGGCATGGCAGGCGAGAATTCTGTCCTGAGCCACTGTTGCACTGCCCCTTTCCTAGGTTGTAATAGGGAAGGATGAGAGAAAAAGTCTCTCCCCAAACATTGAATGGCACGTAACCTGGGCAGCTTGGTGTTCTAGGTTTTAGCTCACTTCTGTTATAGGAGTCCTCCAACACACCTCGTCATCTGTTTGTGGTTCTCCCAAAATGAAACTAAGAAATGACAGAGCCAGTAGACATATAAGCTACTAGTAGTAGGAAGTTACTTCAAGGGTGGTAGAATTTTTTCTTTCACATTTAAGGAACGTTTTCCTCTGCAGAAAGGAAAATGACCAATCTAAAAATTTTGATGATGATAATCAGAATGACAATGAGATAGTAGAAATTATTTCCATGTCTATGTCTTGAGCTCCACATATAATTTTATTAGTGAGCAAAAATAATGATCTTGACAGACTCATTGAAATGGAATAAATCACAAATTTAATTAAATCTATTTGTTATTGTTCCTAGTGTTAATTTGTACATTTTATATATAACAAAATAAAGAAATGTGTTTATTTATAACAAAGTACGTTATTTGTGTGAACTCCGACACACATATATTACTTCATCTTCCTTTGGGAGTAATGCAGAAAATATCTGTTGTCACTTTATTATGATCTTATTAATAACTAAATTTTAACTGAGTGGTTGGGAAAGCACACATTGATGCAGTGATTTATTTACTAGACCAAAGGCTACATGGAAGCTCCAACGGGGCTGAAAATGAGAATGTAGTAAATCATATAAGATAAAATGGAGAAAATGTGGGAATGATTTGAACCTGCCTGGGATTAGAACTGTTGTTCTAATCCAAGAGTACAAAATTCTGAGACTATGAAGAAGAGGTTGAAGGTTTGGACATGCCCAACAATAGGTGTCAAGTTGTATAAAAAGAGTATTATAGAGGAATGACTTGTTTACTCTCTCGGACAAAGATGAATTAGAGATGGGTTTTAATTAGTGGTAAAGAATTTTTCCAAATTTAAAGTTTCTAAATCCAGATAAAAGTAACTAAGGAAAGGTCACTCATTCATTTAACTGAAGTTTGTTGATGGGCTGTTATGTATGTGCGCCTGTGTAGGCGGTGGGCATACAGCAATACATAAAAGAGACCCAGTCGTTGGTCTTATTTATCTCATGGCCTTGCAGAAACCACGTAATCTTCCAGATGTCCTAATGAATAGGACAGATTATTACTTTCAGATTCTAAGAACTTACCTGGTTAAATCTAGAAGGAGATGTGTTTTGCTCTCTTAGGCTTGACACTATATTCTCAACATAGAAAAGGACAACTGTTTTCTCTAATCCCATCAGGGACTGAGCAGTGGCATTTCCCTTTCTTCTCCTTTAAAGTTCCAAGAAACTTAAAAAACAAACAAACAAACACTCAGTTGGGGCATAGAACATCTGAGTTAAGCCAAATTCCTTGCTTTCTGTGATAGGAAGGTAAAGGGTCTGTTTCTCAAGAACTTGTGTGCCAGTGGACCAAGGAGAAGGAACAGAGGTCTGTGGAAGAGAATAATAGGGATGAGAAGGTACCAAAGCTAGAGAGAAAGGTAAAGGATCAATAAGCGGAAGGTTCTGTGAGAGATACGTGGCTGTGGGTGTGTCTTGGGGGGGTGTCTTGGGGGGACTGTATTGTGCAAATAGATGGGCTGAAGTTCTCAGCTTGCCTGTCACAATGTTCATTTTGAGGACCTTTGCAAATTCTTGATTTCAAGGATATGGAAAGTTTTCCACCTAGGGTTTCTCAAACCTATGTAGGAGGCTACGTTGCCCTTTGTCTTTGCAAGCTCTCTAATGTCCACCCCCGGACCTTCTTAACATTCACATGCAGACTGGCTCTACCTCAGGTTCTCAAATCAGGTCCATCTGATTAGGGAGAGTGAGCCTGCTTGCATCCTGTGCTTTTTTCAATTAAAGAGGCTCCGTCCTTGTCGCTTGTGACAAAACCCATGGTGGCAATGGGAGTCCTCTCTTACTACTGGCCTACTGCCTCAGTTCCTGAGATCCTAGCCTGCTCCTGGGAACCTTTCCTTTTAAACCACACTTCCCAGGGCTGATCATTGCTTTCTCTTACTAGATGTCCTTAATGCTAGCTGCATCTCAGTCGTGGGTTTGTTGCCAGCTGAAACAGCCCCCTGACCTACCCTGTCTCACTGATATGTAATACAGCCTATATTTCTGCCCTTCTTTGAGAAAGAGGAATTTGGTGGGGGGTAATACTTCTCAGAGCCCCTCCTTCTTCTTCTTCTTCTTCTTCTTTTTAATGTGGGCAGGCACCAGGAAGCAAACCCGGGTCCTCTGGCATTGCAGGCAAGCACTCCTGCCTACTGAGCCACTGTGGCCCACCCCCCTCCTTCTTTTATACTCAGTTTATGATGATGTCAATTCTGGTTCGGCGGTGGTGTGGAAATATTAATGATCATCGTTTGAGTGAATCATAAAGTTGGAACTTATTGTATTGGTTAGGTGATATATTCAAAAACTTTACCTCTTAGATCTATATAAGATGATGGGAGTGATGAATGCTAGCTGAAAATGTAAGGCACAAATTGGGAGATGTTAAAGTATCCTTAATGCTAAGAACCACCTGCCAAGGCAAGGGACTCCAGAGGACTGTGGAGATGAGTGCAGCCAGGCACACGGGCAGACGGACAGCATGTGATGTTCACCCTTGGCACAGAGTCTGATTGCTGCACCCACAGGCCAACTCCTGGCTTGCAGAGGAATGAGTGAATATTGAAAGAAAACTTCTTCAGGATGGAGCAGCAGCATGGTCTGCTCCCATTCAGAATTCTGTGAGGACCAAGAAGAAGCTCTGCTCTGCTGGACCTTCTCTGCCACCCTTGGGGGTATCCAGCCTTTCATGATTCTAAGCTTCATTTTTGGACTTGGTAATTGCAGGGTGAAAGAAGACACCAAAAGCTGCAGCTTTTGCCCTCTTGCTCCCTGCAGTAGTTAGGTTCAGGTGTCAGTTTGGCCAGCTAATGGAGCCCAGTCATTCGGTTGCTGTGGCCTTAAATCATCAGCATGTGAATTTCACCTGTGGTTGATTACATCTGTGGTCGGCTAAGGAGAGGCTTAAAAGGAGAGGTCAGAATGAGCTCAGCAGCTCAGCCAACTCTGCACACCTCAGCTCAGAGCTTAGAGCCAACACTGACCCAGATGTTTGGAGATGAAGAAGGGAATCACCCTGTGGAAAGCCATTTGAACTCAGCAGCTGGAAGGAAAGGCCAGCAGATGTTGTAGTGTACCTTCCCATGTGACAGAGAAAGCTAGAGGAAAGCCAGCTGCCTTTCCTCCAAAGATCTGTCAATTTGTGACTAAATAAATTCCCTTTATAAAGGCCAGTCCATTTCTGGTGTACTGCATTTGGACAACACTGGCAGACTAAAACACTTGCCTAAAAAGCCCTGGAGCAAAATTCTCTCTTTTGAAAGAAAGAGAAAGGACTTTAATTACAATTTTGAAATGCACACTTAACTCTGCTCCCTGAAAAATGGCCTTAATACTTCACTCTCCTATTGCAATTCACTATCCCATGGCCTCCTGCTAGCAATTTCACTGCTTGTATTTTGGATTCTGGTTATTTTATTTTATTCACGGATTCATTCATTTAAGAACGAAAGCATTTAATAAGCAACATTGTTAGTTACTGAGGGTGAATAGTCAAATAAAACAGTTCCCAATTCTAAGGAGGAAAAGTAACAGATGAACCTTTAAGTGGCACAGAGTGATACAGAGGCTATGATAAAAACACAAACAGGATTCCATGGAAGCAAAAGGAAGGAGGGTCAGGCACCATAGCTGAAATGACTCTTGAGTGAATTTTGAAAGCCCCTAACTCTCTTCCAATACCCATTGAACTCTGGCTCTTACGCTGGCGCGAATCCAGGCATGCTTCCCCAAAAAAGTCCCTTGGACCTCTTGGATGATTGTTCTCGACCACAAATCAGCAACGAAACAAGGACTGTAATGTATTTTGTTATCTTCACAGTGAGGTTTTAATTAATCAGGCTTTGTCAATTTATCATAGTCTTGAGTAAATCCCAGAAAACGTTAGAATGGAGAAGCAGATTTGTTTGATTGGAATTCACAGAAGTTTGAAAGCCCCAAAGGGGCAGCTTAAAACAGGCTGTGCTGTCTATGTAGGCTTCACCAGTTTGAGAATGAAGATGCCTCGCTGCTATTTAAGAACAGAAACAAAAGCCCACCTGCTACTTGAATTTTAGGAATCCGGCATCAGTGTTTTTGAGAATTGACATATGGCTTCATTTTCAGCATTTCAGCAGCTGTGCCTTTTAAGGAGTGTCTAGAGATATAGTTGCAGTTTTACTGCAGTTGTTTTTCAAGTATTGACTACCAGTATTATAGGATATGTGATGTTATTGATTATAAGGAAGAAAATCATACCCTGAGATTGAGAAATGGATGGTATTTTCAAACACCCAATACATTTGGTTCTACCATTATCTCTGCGTTGCTTTGTGGTGGGTTGAGTTGTGTACCCCAATTTGGACAGATTCGTGGTCTTGGTTTGTATTCTGGTGGGTATGTATCCTTTGTAAATAAGTTCTCTTCAAGACATTATTCAGTTAAAGTGTGGCTGTATTGACTCAGGTTGGGCTTTAATTGGATTGCTGGAGTCCTTGATAGGTGGAGTAATAGAGAGAGAAACCCGGAGATGCTGTCATGTGTGCTGACAAGTGACAAAAAAGTCAAGGTCCAGGGATCACTGGCCGCCAGCCCCAGAATGACACGGTCTTTGGGGAGAAAGCAATGCCTTTCCCGTGCCTTGATTTTGGACTTCTCTTAGCACTTATTACAATTATATTTAATGAGAGTTGGTGCAATTATTTTTTGGTTTCTGTATTCGGCATGGGGAGAGACTACTTTTACTTTGTATCCTAAATACATAATTTTGTGCAAAGCATGCAAGAACTGTGCCACAGAAGCTTGTTGAATGATGACTGAATGTGATCGGGGGCTCTCTAGTGGTTTGAAATCTCCTCCAGGAAGCCTTCCCAGATTCCCTGGACACACATTTGGTGTCATGCATTTGGTGAACCCTTATATCCCAAGCTTCGTTTTACCTTAGCACTCACAGCACAATTGAAATGATGTCATTATTCACTTTGTTTACTAGGCTTTGAGTTTCTGCACAGCAGACTCATCATTTCTTCCCCAGTGGCTGGAACAATGCCTTGTGCAGTAGCAGCTTAATGCATATGGACTTTTTATCCACTTAGTTCCACATTAGGGTAAGCTTATATAGCAAACCTCTTTTGTAACTCATTTCTTAGTGACCTGAGAGAAAGGGGATTTTGAGTAAAAATCTAAATTGCACCCTTTTGATTCAATGTTTAATCCAGACTTAACTATAAATGGGAAAGTCAGTAGTTTATTTGGAGAGCAGCAATTATTTGGTCTGGTACAATAAAACCTTACTCAAACAAGCAAGATTAACAGCTTAAGCTGCTTTGCATTGTTTTGCTTATATATCTGGCTTTTTTTTAAATTAAAAATTACTACCATATTGCTTGGACTATGAAATTTAAACTGTTCTAATTTTACTGGGTGGCAACATAGCTTGGTTAAAAATGTATGGGCTTTTGAATTAAAACAAACAAACATTCCAACCCTAACTTGGTCATTAGAAATTCAGATAAATTACTATCTTTTCCTTTTTTCTCAACTCAAAAATGGGTACTATGACTCTGCATTGCCCTCCTCCCTATGTGGGACACAACATTCAGGAATGAAAGTCTCCCTGGCGGTGTGGGAGATGACTCCCACAGATGAGCCTGGTCCTGGAACCGTGGGATCAACAATGCCATCCTGACCAAAAAAGGGGGAAAAGAAGTGTAACAAATAAGGTATCAGTGGCTGAGAGAGCTCATATAGAGCTGAGAGGCTACTCTGGAGGTCACTCTTATGTAAGCTTCAGTTAGACATTGCTACCTATCATAACTTGCCAACTCCCAATCAAAACCATTCCAGCCAATCCTAAAGAACACCTAGGGCACTATATAAGATTCCACAAAGGTTCCATGCACTAGGTTAACTTTCCAAAAATCTACAGCCACCAGGTGGGTCCCTAAACTAGATAACTCCTGGAATGCAGAGGGGCCAGCCTCTTCAGAACATCAACTAGTTCCATCCCCCATCCCGTATTATCTACAGCCCCTTTTGACATGAAAAAGTTGGAATAGGCATAGCCCAAATACCCCTAAAGGGTGAGGGAAAGATCAAAGGTGATGGTGGAGTTATATAGAGAAGGTGGGGTTTAACAAATGAATATGACTGCTGAATCATGATATTGACATTTCTGTTGGTCTCCAGTGTCTTGGAGAAGCTAGAAGAAAATACGAAAAATCGTGGAACTGTAACCCATAACAAACTTTAAAATCTGTTTCATAATTACTTGTTAAAGTGTACTTAGAAATTTATTGCTTTTTAAAAAATATATGGTATATTTCACAATAAAACAATAAAATAGATATTTTAGTAAAAAAATTAAAAATGGGTATTATCATGCCTATTTATTGTGTAAGGAAATGGACATCTGTCATTTGTTTTTAGAAACTCACCATCTTTGCCACTTTATATACTCTGCAGAATTCTCTACCTTACAAGCTTGGAGGGATTGCAAAGACCCCCTTCCCCTCGATAGCTGGAGATGACTTTTCTAGTAGGGCACAGGGATGTGACAAAATGTCTGCCAGTGAAATTTGCCTGCTCCAGTTTTTGACTCAGCAGCTAGTTGCTCACTCTCCATCTCTCACTTTCTCTCTCTGTCCATATGGACAGCGGCCATGATTGCAAGCTTAGTTCCAGGCATAGAAGTGACAATGTAGTATCCAGTGCTCGATGGTTGCAGTCACTTTATTTCATCACACACCAGTCCTGCAGCACAATTTTAGGCATTGTTCCTAGGACCACAGCCTCAAGCCAGGTTCTCTAGCACTCCCAATGATTCTAGGAAGTACCCAATATCTTGAATCTTGTTTTCTGCTTTGTCAGTCCGAGTCAGCTTCTGTTTCTTAAATCTGAAAACCTCAAGTGATATAACATTCACTCGATGTTAGGATCCCAGCCTGCGTAGCTCCAATGGTTTTGGCAAGTAAGAGTTAGGCTAATTAGCTCAGGTCATGGCTGGGCTGAGAGGCTTCCAATGAACTCTGAGTCTGGGGACTTAAGTGCCTGATGCTGTGAGCATTGCACACAATGATTTAGGTTCAGAAAGGTGATGATGGAACAATCTTATATGAATCAGGCAAACACATATGTTCCTTTCTTAAACTTTTGTTTCTTCAAATATTTGGTTTGACTTAATGCTCAGAATTAACTTGTTATTGTTCACTTGCCAGTGGGCATGGGCAAAGGGTGTTCAGTAAGTATGAAATGCTATTTCTCTACAAAGCAAGGGACAGCCAGTTTGGGGGACACACCAGACACACCAGTGGGGAACTACCACTGAAATGGAAGCATTTACAAAGTCCTCGAATTATAAAACATTGACACCAGACTGGCAGTATTTCATCATAATGCTTTTTGTTTTTGTTGTTGGGAGTGGCTAGGTTTTTAGATATTAAGAATTAAAATTTTAGCCTCTGATTTTGTTTTTAAAGACGTTCCAAATTCCCTAACATTACAAAGAATAATAAACTTTATTTCAATAGTCCTATGCAGCTCAATTTCAGAGAAATAGAGGTATAAAAACAAGGGTTCATGAGTCTTTTAGGGCACTGGGCTAAGAGTCATGAGGCTCTGAGTTCTCCCTCATCCTGCCCACTCCCCTACTGAATGAGGGAGAGCAACATGCTTACACCCTTGTGGCCTCAGTTTTCCCATCTGTGAGAATGGGTAATAAAACCTACTTTGTAGGGCTGTTATGACAAGGAGATACTTGAGATAATGCCTGTAAGAGTATGAGCACGCAGACCAACACAGCTGTTCTCAAAGCGTGGGGGCTGAATGTTGAACCATTGTGAAATAATGGAAGGCGAGCTATAGTACAGAGTTTTTATAGGGTGAAAGGGCAGAAATGTTAAGTTCTTCTGTATTTCAGTTAGCATAGGTTTTTGGAAACTTGCTCTTCTTGTTATTAATATTTCTCATAATCTTAAAGAATGAACTAGAAATGATTACTTGAAATCTTTATCAGGGAGAAGAGTTTTTTTTTGTTAAAGGAGTGACAGGATTGGAGGAAAAGACTCAGATTGTGATAAATTGGGGCTGCATAGGCCTAAGCTTGTTTTTCTTGGGTAAAGAAAGGACGTGGGAAGTGGGAGGTGGCAAGGGCAGTGTGGGACCTCCTGGAAGTGGCAATTCTTTTCTTTTTTTAATGATCATTCTGTTCGACATACATAATCAGTAATTCAATATCATCACATAGTCGCATTTTCATCATCGTGATCATTTCTTAGAACATTTGTATCAATTCAGAAAAGAAATAAAAAGACAACAAAAAAAATACATACGTACCATACCCCTTACCCCTCCCTGTCATTGATCACTAGCATTTCAATCTACTAAATTTATTTTAACATTTGTTCCCCCTATTATTTATTTTTACGCCGTATGTTTAACTCGTCTGTTGATAAAGTAGAAAAAAGGAGCATCAGACACAAGGTTTTCACAATCACACAGTCACATTGTGAAAGCTATATCATTATTCAATCATCCTCAAGAAACATGGCTACTGGAACACAGCTCTACATTTTCAGGCAGTTCCCTCCAGGCTCTCCATTACATTTTGGATAACAAGGTGATATCTGTTTAATGTGTAAGAATAACCTCCAGGATAACCTCTCGACTCTGTTTGGAATCTCTCAGCCATTGGCACTTTATTTTGTCTCATTTCACTCTTCCCCCTTTTGGTCAAGAAGGTTTTCTCAATCCGTTGATGCTGAGTCTCAGCTCATTCTAGGGGTTTTCTCAATTCCTTGATGCTGAGTCCCAGCTCATTCTAGGATTTCTGTCCCACATTGCCAGGAAGGTCCACATCCCTGGGAGTCATGTTCCATGTAGCCAGGGAGAAGACGGTGAGTTTGCTTGTTGTGTTGGCTGGAGAGAGAGACTACATCTGAGGAAAAAAAACAGGTTCTCTTGGGGTGACTCTTAGGCCTAATTTTAAGTAGACTTGACCTATCCTTTGTGGGGTTAAGTTTCATATGAACAAACCCCAAGATTGGGGACTCAACCTATGGCTTTGGTTGTCCACACTGCTTGTGAGAATATCAAGAATTCTCCACTTGGGGAAGTTGATGTTTCCTCATTTCTCACCATTCCCCCAAGGGGACTTTGCAAATACTTTTTTACTCACTGTTCAAATCACTCTGGGATTTATTGGGGCATCACTATGGGCAAACCTACAAAATCTTATGCCCTACTCAAGGTTCCATGTACTTATGGTTTTCAATTAAACTGTCCATATAAGTTATATTAGAGACTGTACTAGTTAAAATATAAATTTTGTATCAAATAAACATTTTTTGCTTTAGTCCCACACATAAGTTAAAATTTTAAAATATTAATTACCATCTATTTTCAATGCCCTGTCATAATGACATTCCTTTGTTCTTCCTCATGCAAAAATATTTTTAAATTTGTACATTCAGTCACTATCATTATACACTCTAGGCATTCCTAGATTATACCATCTCAGTCTTTATTGTCTATCTTTCCTTCTGATTTCATTTGTGCCCCCAGCCCTCCTCCCTCTATCATTCTCACATTCAGCTTTATTCAGTGTTCTAACATAGCAATTCTTGATTTATATCTGTTACCTGCTCCTAGGAGGCAGTGGTACAAATGCAGTACAGGTTCCCTTTCTATATTCTCCTGTAGGCACATATGGAAACAATCTGCTACTGTCATACAATGGCTGAGAGTCTTAACTTACACACACACACACACACACGCGTGCACATGAAGAAAGAGCAAGAGTTACAAGTTGAGTGGAGGCATTGAATAGCTGAGAGCAGCTTTAATAACCTGCCACCTTTGAGTCTGAATGGTTGATAGACATGAGCATTAAGCAGAATGACTTGGAAAAGCGGATTTATGTGTGCTTTGATGGGCTTCCAGAGCTGTTTGTAGGACTCATCATTGTATGTGATGTTGGACCGAAGCCTTTGCTTCACAATGTGTGGTTCCCAGCTCCTTTGGCCACACTGCTTGGTGGGCGGATACAGCTAGGTCTCAGCATTCCCAGGAAGCTTTGTCATGGCAGTGCCTCAATAACCTTAAGTCATTTATTTTTGGCCTGCCACATTTTTGCTCAGGCTGTTTCAACTTTCCTGACAAACTCTTGCCGGAGCAGTTCTGTTGGGGAATGAGGTTCTTCTCCTGCCTGGAATTCTAATAAAAGCAAAAGTTGTTAAACAGATCATCAAGGGAAATCTAGATTGGCAGACTCTGGTGTAAATCTTCAGGTATGTAGTTCTTATCTTGGGTGGAAGTGCTGCAAAAGGGTGTTGACCATTTACTGAGTTCTAACTCAATGAGCCTGGGTGGACCTTGGTTCAAGTGTCTTCCTTTACTTGTGAAGGAGGGAGCTTCTCTGGGAGTCCCTCACCAACTTAAGGCTCACTCAGAAGGGCTTATGGTTTTCAGCCCCTACAGGGTTGATTCAGATAATTCTAACTATTGACATGAGCAGTCAGTGCCCTTGCCTGAAGACCTCACTCAAGGAGATGTGATACTCTTTTTTTAATGGCTGTAAGATGGAACCATGTAATATTGCTCCTCCTAGACAGTTTATATTTCCCATCCCTTCAACCATATTTCCTTGCCTTGCTTTCAAAAAGGATCATAAAATTTAATGGAGCATTGGAAGCTTATTTTAAAAACTGATATTGATTCAAATTTAGCTGCAAGTCAGACTCTGCCCATTTTTTTCTGCTCAGACACAACTTGTAGTAAGGAAATATAAATGTACTACAGGTACGAGCAGATGGAAATATTTGTTCTCTATAGCAATTCCTCTCAATAATGGACCTCCTGACAAAGCTTCTATGATGGTTTTAAGCTGTATGTACCCCAGAAAAATATGTTCTTAAACTTAATCCATGCTTGTGGGTGTGAACCATTGTAAGGATGTTTTGATTACGTACTTCAGTTGAGATATGGCCCAGCCCAATGAGGATGGGTCTTAATCCTATTTCTGGAGTTCTTTATAAGTGAAATACAATTCAGGTAGACCCAGGGAGAAAGCCACTAAAAGCGAGAACTGAAGATCAGCAGAATCCAGAAGAGAAGGGAGAGGAAAGGAGAGGCCTTCATGTACATCACCATGTGACAGAGGACCTAAGGGCCAAGGATCACCAGGAGGCAGCCCCAGGATGCCAGTCTTTGGGAAGAAAATATCAACTTGATGATGGCTTATTTAGACTTCTCTTGGCCCCAAATAGTGAGCAAATAAATTCCCATTGTGTAAGCCAAGCTATTGCATGATATCTACCGAAGCACAAGCTAAAGAAACTGAAACACGTGTCCTGGAAATGATTGGAGTCAGAGTACATGGCTCTACAAGGACGACTGAACTGCTGAATTAAAGCACCTTGACAAATCATCTCGGGTCTGCTTTGTACCTTTGCACTAAGAAGGCAGGAAGCTGGATGCTATAGACTCACTGTTCCTAGTATTGAGATGGACTCCAGAGAGAGTTCAACCAAATGTTTAAGACCGCTGACCACTTTCACTCTTAAACATCAAGTGACATCAAGCTAGGGTCTTATCTTTGTTAGGGTGTCATCCAAAATTTGGGTAGGCAAAGCAAAACCAGCAACAGACTTACTGAAGGGTTGATCCTGAGAAGCTGCTACCTTGAAAGGTGTCGCGTTAAATCTGAGTTGGGCAGCAGAAAGCAAAAGGGAAAAATGCTCATGTCAATTTAATTTAATTAGAAAGTTATAATGACATGATTTTGGAAGTGAGGCATCCTTTTCTGTGGGATTTGTAACTATGGGACGTTTTAAGCCTTCCAGAGAAATTGAAAAGGCCTTAGACACAAGTAATGAAAATGAAGGGGCTAGAAGGACTAATTTACGAGGGAAGATGAAAATAATTTAACACGAACAGCTTGGCTAAGTTAAGAACATAGATCCTTTGATTAATAACCATGCATTCTTGAAGTGCATAAGCACCAAGAAAAAAATCAGTCGGTTTTGGGGTGTGAAAACATGAATAATGGAATCAATTGAGTGCAGGAAAATTGGCTGAATATAAAATGTAAAATGTCTATTTCTGGATTTTTCAGATGTGCCTCTCAAGGTACTTTCAATATTAAATATTTTCTAATAAAATGGATACAGTCTCAATATTTTCAAGACTTTTTTTCAAACAGAAAGAAGCAGAAGCTCTGATGGGTTTTAAAAGGGTGTGCTGTGCTCATGGGGCGGACGTGGTTGGATTCTAGGATCCATGATCTTGAGGACAAAATAGCCTAAATCTAATGTAATAGAGCATAAAGCCTCAGAAGGGTTCTAGCTTTTCTCCACTAAGTTCTTCTCACCTCTCCAAGGGGGGCAGAGAAAGAGCTGTCAGGGCTTTGCTATCCCTTATTCAGTGTGCCCTGAATGCACATTGTCACTCTTAGGAGGCACCTGCCTTTATTCACACACTGGAAAATGTGGAGTTAAAGGAACAACTAAGTGTGTTGTGGTTATGCGAGGAGTTTGATTGCCCAGAAGGCCGAGGCCACCAGTGCACCTGCTGTGGGGAGGAGGAAATCCGGGCAGCCCCAGCAGGATTGTCTGGTGCCTAAACTTGTGTGGGCTGCAGTGTCAGCCAACCCTGGTTTGAAATGCAGGATGGCTGCTCACTTGTCATTTAACCTGGTTAAGTGCATAATCTTTCCAAGACTCAGTTTCCACTTATGTGAAGAGGCAGCGTGAGGATTGAGCTTTGAGGATTATATCAAAGACCAAATTTAAAGATCTCAGCCCGTGTTATTGATTCATGCTAAGTGTTCAGTAAATCTTAGTAATTACTGTTGTGGTGGTCCCAGCCCTTTACCCTGACTCGCTCCTCTACCCCTGCAACTATATGTCTTTTTCCATACATGAAAACCAATGAGCCACTATGCAGGGAGATGGGGGAACTGTACAGATTGCCATCATTTCATGAGAAAACATACGCCCTTTCACATCTATATATATTAGAGTAAACCCTCCATGGTTGAACTAAATTTGAATAATCTGACATGTTTGTCTATATTATAATATTTTAATACAATTCATATTTATGATATTTCTTGATAAATAACCACTCTGCTTATTTCTCTTCTGTTCTTCAGCCTTAATTTCTAGTTTTATTTATACCTGCTACTGATTTTTAAATTTCTAATCTATAGTTTACTATGATTTTGTGGTTCTTGGTCTCATTATAAGTCGATTTAAGCCTTCTGTGGAAAAAGACAGATACAAATAAATACGTAAAATACACATAGTTGAAAATGGTCTGAAACTAAGTTATATATATAAATAGGAATATATACTCATGCAATCAAATGATAAGGAATTCATGCAAATTAAAGGTAAGACGTTAAAGATGCCATTTGGCCTTAGTAGAAAGGAAAGTGAGTTTGGGAAGGAGAATCTGGAGGTCTTTTGCTCATGTTTGGGAAGGATTTAGGGAAATCAGTAAGGTGTAGGCTTGTGTAAGATGACATGCTCTCAACTCTGCATGATTCTGGGGAAGTTGACGTAAAGACTGACTAATAAAACTAATATGCTAAATCCAAAGGTGATGAGAATTCCAAAGCACAGTTGGCTTCTACATGTGTTGCTTGTGACTTGGTTCTCTGCCTCAACTTGTACCTTCTGACAGTGATAATGTTCCTTACTAGTATGACTATTTTCTGTCATTATTTTATTTTCTGGGAACTGGTTGTTCATACAAGGGTTCTATTAACAGCTCTGACATCTAAAGTTCTTAGCACCAAATGCTTTACTCACATTTCCTTATTTTCTCCTCCCCAAACCTTTGTGGAGTCTGGGCTCTGAATCAGACCAGAATCAATGAAATTGAAAGCCCATCTTGTGTTCCAACAATGGTGTCAGAGTATGGATTTCAGGTACAGGACCTGGCTGAGCTGTCCTGCCTGGAGTTAATTGTTTTAAGGGCATGGCTCTAAGTTAGGAATGCCTAGAAAAGGAGAAGTTAGAAAATGGAGCTGGAAACTGGAAAACAAAGGTCTTGGAAGAAACAGATATACAATGGGAAAAGAGATCGGGAACACAAGATGGAATCAGTTTGCTAGCCAAGTCAGATCCATGAGCAAAAGGAATTAAGCTTGGTAGACCAATAAATATCAAAAGTCTGAATCAGATAAGGCAGTCATGGGGAGAAATTGAGGCTTCCAAAATATAAATTAAGTGCTCATAGCCACATACGTGGTAATTAGCAGAGGGAGTCTCAACTCAAGGTCTGTTTCAAACTAGTGTTCTCATCCTTGACCACTATGTTATGAACTTACTTACAAACTTCATAATTGCTTTCACTCAGGTGACCCAATATGTAAGTTGCTCCACTTGTCTATAAAAATTAAATTTCCACCTCAATCCCCATTGTTTCTGATGCACACATTTTAATTTTGTCCTTACCCAGGAAAAGTTTGTTGTCTGTTATTCTAAGTTCGAGGTCTGTTCAACAGCTCCTGATTTTTCCCTTGGAGAAGTCTATACTCAGAAGGCTATGCTAAATGGTGGAGAAATATCTATTTTGTGAAGCAGATTTGTCTTGCTTACCTAATGGGGTCCATTTATTAGACCCTCTGGCTTGTTCCCACCATAATGGCATTGGTAGCATTTTTAATGCAATTTTAATAAATATATTCACCTGTCCTATAATCACCCAAAGTGTACAATCACTGGTTCACAGTATCATCATATAGTTGTACATTCATCATCACAATCAATTTTTGAACATTTTCATAACTCCAAAAAAATACATACAAGAATAAAAATAAAAAGTAAAAAAAAACCCCTAAAACATCCCATGCCTTTTATCCTACCACCTCATTATTGTTCATTTTCTTTTTGTCCTTGTTTTTTTACTCATCTGTCCATACACTGGTTAAAGGGAGTGTCAGCATTAAGGTTTTCACAGTCGTACAGTTACACTGCAAAAGCTATACATACAGTTACACAATCATCTTCAAGAAAAGGCTACCAGAATGTAGTTCAACAGTTTCAGGTATTTCCTTCTAGCTATTATAACCCACTAAAAACTAAAACGGGATATCTATATAATGCATGAGAATAACCTCCAGAATGACCTCTCAACTCTAGTTGAAATTTCTCAGTCACTGAAACTTTATTTTGTTTCATTTCTCTTCATCGTGTTGGTCAATTCCATGATGCCAAGGCCAGGCTCATCCCTGGAAGCTAGGTACCATGTTGTCAGGGAAATTTACACCCCTGGGAGTCATGTCCCATGTGGAGGGGTAGGCAGTGGGTTTTCCCACCAAGTCGGCTTTGAGAGAAAGAGGCCACATCTGAGCAACAAAAGTTGTTCTCTGGGGGGTATCATAGGCTTAATAATAATAATTATAAGTAGGTTTAGCTTTTCCTCTGCAGTAATAAGCTTCATAAGAGTAAGCCCTGAGATTGAGGGCTTGGCCTATTAAGTTGGCAGTACCCAATGCTTGTGAGAATATCTGGAATTCCCCAGGTGGGGAAGTTTAATATTTCCACTTTTTCCCCCAGTCCCTGAAAGGGGTTTTGCAAATACTTTTTTATTCTCTGCCCAAATTACTCTTGGATATATCAGGACATCACACTAACCTGTACAAACCAATCAGATCTCACTCCTTACATAATGGTGTTCAGACAAACTGACCATACAAGTTAAATTAGATAGTGTGCTACAGAAAATATAAATTTTGTACTAAATAAACATCTCTTCCTTTGGTCTCACACAGAAGTCGAAGTCTCAGTATCATTCTTTACCCTTTAGTCTGATTTACCTTAGTCTTAACCAGATCTGTTCCTTTCACATCTCTAATTGAAGTCTGATCTCTTTTTTAGCTTTTTTAATGGTTTTGTATGGGGTAATGCTGACTTTCAGGGCTGCAGAACTCTAGCTCTGAGGCTCCAAGTTCCAGGGGTTGACCAGATTATACACAAAGAGCTCAGCATCTCAGAATTAAGAAATAACCATAACAACTCTGGAATAGATGTGACTGCTGTAAGAGCTTACAGTCTAGGAACCTTTCTAATGAACCTTCACCTGATAACCTATGCTCTTAAATTCAATTCTCAGAGTTTGCACATTATAGCTAGTCCATATTAGTGAGGCATTATAATGCCTGTCTTGTTTCTGACTTATTTCACTCAATAGACTGTCCTCAAGGACCATTCACCTGGTTGCAGGGCTCACAATTTCATTCCTTCTTCCAGCTGCTCAATATTCCATTGTATGTATAAAGAGTTCACCCTTCCATTCCTCAGTCTCTGTACCCTCAGGCCACCTCCATCCATTGCAAATTGTGAATACTGCCACCATAAACACCAGTGGGCAAATGTCCATTCATGTCCCTGCTTTCAGGGACACCTAATAATGGGGTTGCCAGATCACGTAGCAATCCTATGCTCAGCCTCCTGTGAAACCACCACACTACCCTCAAGATGGGTTGCTCCATTCTACTTCTCTATCAACAGTAAACAGAGAACAATACATCACTTTCTCCACATTTGTCCAGCACTTATATCCCTCTTTTTATTTTTTAAACCATTGTTTACACATACTATATAAACCACCCTAAGTAAACAATCAATGGTTCCTGGTATAATCACTTAGTTATGCATTCTCCACCACAACTATTTGAGGACATTTCTATTTCTTCTGCAAAGAAAGAGGAAGAAAAAGAAAAATGAAACATAAAAATTAAAAGTGCAGATAGCATTTTAACCATATTCTCAGCCAAACCCACGATGGACAGGCCACTCTGTAATGTGCCTCAGAGCCCCTGGTGCACTTCTCCTGCAGGCCACAGCACTGTCTCTTTCAGCCAACTATGGTGGTCTCTCTCGTTTGGTGCTCTCTCATTTCCTGAGCTGAAGGAATCTCCCGGGTTTTTCTTAGCTCTCTCCCCTTTCGACTCCTTGGTGGTCACATGACATCAAAATGGACTTTACCTGAAAATTGGAGCCCTGAGCCTCCCAACTTTGGATCCCAACACTTAACTGGAGGGCTGCAGTGTTTCTGGATCCCCAAGGGGCTGGACTGAGGAAGGGAGGGGTTAGGACACAACTCTCCTAACTCTTGTTCACAATTAACTCTGATGGCTTGTCTCTACTTCTGCCTTCATTATAGTTTCCTCCCGAGCCCACGGCAATCTCCATCCAGACTGGGGTGGGGGTGGACAACTGATTCAGGCTGACAACACCGACTTCCTAATCCTTCTGTTTTATTTGTGGAGCTGAGATTTTTTTGACCTTATTTGTCCAATTATTCCTTTTTAAAACTCCCTCTTAGGGCAAAATGGCCTCTGGGCTCCCAGTCCAATATGTGTAGGGGGAGGTCACCAGTGCTTGCAAACCATTTTCAAATGTAACTGAAATAATTATGCCTTATTAGAGACATTCTTCTGAGAGAAATTTCCAAGGATTCATAGTATGATTTTGCAGGTGTTGCTGAAATTGAAAAGTTGCCCTAAATACTTAATTCTCTGCTCTGTGATTACCTCAGGAACCCTGACATTTAAGGCATATAAAAGGGAATTATGTAAGATATAAAATTAACAAGTACTGTGGCAGTTCGTGAAATACCTAAGCCAAGTCTGTCTTGGTACAGGTGTTAGGAATTCAAGGGTAAGAACAATTTGGCATTGACAAGAACTACTGTCTATATAAGCTTGTGTAATTTATGCTATTGCACAACAGTCTTGAAGAAATTGTCCAGATCCTTTTGTTACTTTAAATATATATATATATAGGGTGTATGGGTAGTTTAGTGGTTAGAATGCCTGCCTTCCATGTGGAGACCTGGATTCTATTCCCAGACCATGCACCCAAAAAATATGTATATACATATATATATATATATATTTATTTATCCTGGACTTTTCCCTCATCTCTGCATCTAAGCAGGGATCAAATTTCTATCTCCTAATTATTTGCCATGGCCTCTTCATCCCCATCCTTGTTGCTTTAGTTCACACCCTTTTCATCTCTTGACTAGAATATTATGAGAGACTCCAGACTCTTCCTGCCTCATCTGGTCTTTTCTTTGCTTATGCCCAGGTATTCTTTATTTATGTTGTGAAGTATAGCATATACACAAAAAGGCAATAAATTTCAAAGTACATTTTAACAAGTAGTTATAGAACAGATTTCAAAGTTTGGTATGGGTTTCAATTCCACAATTTCAGGGTTTTCTTTTCAGCTGCTCCAAGACACTGGAAACTAAAAAGATATATCAATATAATGATCCAGCAGTCATACTTAGGTAAATCCTACCTTCTCTGTTATAACTCCTCTTTGTCCTTTGATCCTTCTCTCAATCTTTAGGGTTATTTGCATTAAGCCAATTGCAGGTTTTTCATGTTGAAAAGCTATTGACAGCATGGGATTGGGGGGATGGAACTGGCTGATGTTCTTGAAGAGACTGGTACCTTTGGGTTTCAGAACCTAAATGGCTTAGGACCCATCTCAAGGTTTTAAGTTTCTGAAAAGTAAACTTAGTACATGCAATTTTTGTAGGATCTCAGACAGAGTCCTGGATATTCCTTAGGGTCAACAGCAATGGTGTTGGTTGGGGTTTGGCAAACTGTGAAATTAGCAAAATCTAGCTGAAGTTTGCACAAGAGTAGCTTCCAGAATAGCCTCTTGATTCTATTTGAACTCTATTCACCACTGATGCCTTATTTTGTTACATTTCTTTTCCCTGTTTTGATCAGGATGGCATTGTTGATCCCATGGTGCCAGGACCAGGCTCATCTCTGAGACTCATGTACCATGTTGCCAGGGAGACTCACACCACTGGACATCATGCAGAGGTGGGCTTAGAGAGAAAAAGAATGGGCAGGTATTCTTTATGAAATAGAAACCTCATCTTTACTCTTTGCTTTACAAGCTTGGATACCCCTCTACTGCTTATAGAAAAAGGTATGAACCTCTGAGCAAGGTGTACAAGGCATTTTGCAGTCTGCCCCCAACCTGTGTCAGCATTCATCCATTCATTCACTCATTCAACAGATTTTTATTGGATCCCTTATAGAACTATAAACAAATATAAATAGGCACAGTTTCTACCCTTGTGGGGATGGGAGTGTGAGTGAAGGGGAGGCATGGAAGAGAAAGACATGGGAAAAACTTAACCATGCTGCAATGGGAATAGGCAAAGCATGCAGTGGAGGTGCTGGCTACATCTTTTGGAGAAAGTTGAGGAATGCTCATCTTTACTCCTATTTACTTTCCTTTCCCAGTGCACCTTTTATCCAGTTATACCACAAGCGTAATCTTTCACCTCTGCTACACTATGTTTCTCCATAAGGAAATTCATCTTTCTCATCTCTGTATTCCCAGAGTACCTGGTACACTGTGGCACCTGGTTACTCTTGGTTGAATTAGGGCATTGTGTTGAATTTTGCCTGAAATAAACTGAGGTTTGAACTATATTTGTTATTGAGAGATGTTGACTGTAATGACATTTCCTAATATCAAATAACAGTTTATTATTTTCCCTTGGTTCACCATTGGGATTTTGCCTTCGTAACTTTTTTTTTTTTTTCGAACCACAGATGAAAAGCATGTAGAATTTCTCATTCACACTCAATATTTAGACTTTCAAGACATGGAATTCTGATATTTCTAGATGGGAAAGCTACCTGGTTAGAAGAACATACTTGAGATAACAGAGCACATGCTGTGCCTTAAGTCCTGAGGAGCCCTGAATAAAGAAGACAGGTTGGTCATGGAACTCTTCATGGATATGGTGACAGGAAGAAGTAACGTCTAAAGGATAGAAGCAAGAGAAAGGAAATTGCAGGCAGGCAGGCCTATGCACGGGCAAGAACCATATATAACAAAGGAGAAATGGATGGGTTAGTCTATGATGATTGGAATGTGCAATATAAAAAAATGCTTGCTACACTTGCTTATAACTTTTTAAGATACTACTATGTTTATAAGGCGCTTGGTTAGCAATTTCTCAATTGCCTGAATTAACAGTAGGAGGTTAAAGGAAAGCTAGAACATGGAAGTTCAGATAAAATCACCTTGACAGTACATTAAATTATTTGAATTGGAAAATGCTCATTCATTTGTAGTGGAGTTTTGGTATAGGATGGTACAGTGGGTCATTATTTTTTATTCATCCAACCACCTTCCCTTCTGGAGCAGCATTCACCTTTCTTTAGGAAACTTTTCTGATCTCCACCTCTACCAGGGGTTCCTGATGGAAGTTCCCACTAGGCATACGGTTGGCCTTGTGACCCAAGCCGAGCTAGTCCTCTCTAGGGTTTTTTTTTCAAATGGGCTAAGAGGATGTGGGATAAGCCCTTTTAGTGCTGAATAAAGCTGTGAAATATGAAGTGGAGCATAGTAAATGGTCATATTTCTTACCATCTAAAGAAAGCCAGACTGAGAGAGGAAGGCTGGAATTCAAGATAGAAGCATGAGGGAGAGACTGAGGACAGTGTTTGAAGCCCCACCCAGCATGCTTTAAGTCCAGCCACAAACTTGCACCATCCAAAGCCTGACTCCTTGACCACAAAATTTCTCCCTTTGCCAGGCAGTGTTAAATTGGGATTCTGTCATTTGCAGCAACTCTGATCTGGCAAGTTTAATGACTTAACATTCTATCGAATCATAAAAGGAACTTCATGTTATTGTGAGGAGGCTCCGATGAGGGCTCGCTGATTCTCACTTTCTACTGTCATCTATGCTCTGATTCAGAAGAATCACCAACCATTCTAAGGAGAATCGATACTAGAACCCCATTATCTCAACTTCTAGGAGTGAAGGGCCATTAAGAGCCACCTACTTCCACCCAGGTCTGAAGGTCACTGGAATTTCTTGGTGTGGTGAGGAGAGCATTAGAGTGTAGAAAAGAGAATCTGTTTCCTGGCAACTCACAGGCCAATAGCCTCTTGTTGCTTTAGGTGCATCTGACATTCTACTGGGGAACAAATGGACCCCTGCAGTGGCCAGATTGTTTTCGTACTTTGTTTCCTTTTGGAAAAGGTTGAGCCCTCTCCTTTGTTGTGTGATGTCTGGGGGTACTATGTTTATATGTTTTTTGGCAAGTTTGCTTGACCCTGGATTCATCAAAGTGTCTTTCTCTGAGACAACAGAATTTGTACTGATGATTGCTTTTAAACATAAAGGAGGATTTTAGGGGGAGTTCTTTGTTGTTTAACTTGTAATTACTTATCAGAATAAATATACTATTCATTCTGGAATCTTTTTTTGGGATAGTTTGGAGCAGCAGGAAAACATTAAAAAAAATCAGCAGCAATAAGTAATTCCATTTAAGAAAATGAAAGTGATTTAAATTCCTATCACCATAATCATCTTTGCAGTCAAATATTTACTTGTAGGGTCTAAGCTTACCAGGATTTGGGGATGTCAAGACAAATATATTTGTCAACTTCTAGGGGATTACAGTCTTGTACAGAAATCAGGGCACATCTTAATATAACCAGAGTTCCCCAAGGTTATAGAAAGGTTTAAAAAAAAAAAAGTTCACCCTAAGAAAAACACCAAAAATAGGAAAATAAAACAGTAAAAAAAAAAACAAAACAAAATTAGTGATATTTCTCTGGCTTATCTATTCCACATGATCTGAGTTACCATTCTTTCTTCAAATTTCTCACAACTAGTCCAGGAAGCAGCACAGATTTCTTGTCTATATGTGGTATATAGGAATACTCCCTCATGCCTTACTGGGGCACATCTCCTGGGCCCCTGAGAGCCCTCCATGTTTTCTCTCCATTTTGGGTTCTACAGGAATGTTTCTTGCCAGTGCTAGTCCATAAAGCCATCTTCTCTCTTCTTATAATCCACATGTAGGATGGACTGGCTTCCTAATCAGTCTTCTATGATTTACTCCCTTCTCACTTCTCAAGGATTCCTGCCTTCTGGGTGGCTTCCTTTCTTTAAAGAAGAAGATGATTTCTATACCCCCTTGTTGCAGCAATCTATTGCCTGGGCTACAAAGCAGCATCACTTTGTCTGCCCAGTGTCTTACAGAGATCTTAATGAAGCAGCACTTTAATTTATTTAATTCATAGAATCCAAGTCCTGGGGCTTTCAGCCAAGTTCTGCTTGAGTTATTGGGTAGGGTAGAGGTGGTCACATTGGAGACCATGTGAACACACTTCATGGGGAACTTAAAACTCCCCGTCCTCTCTTACACTGACCCACTGGGTGTGGGTCAAGTTTGTAAACAATCTTTCTTTGTTGACAATATTGACAATAAATTCTTTTCATCAGCTGTTCCTTTGCCTTTTGTTTTTTTGCAAATAGTTCCCATGTCTCCTCAAACTGAACTCTTCTTGACATATCTATCGATTCAAGAAAAACATATTGAGTACCTACTATGTGCCAGTTACCATGTAAGACCTTGGTATTTATACTGATTGATGAAATAATCCAGATTCTGCCATCATACATCTTACATTTTAGCAGGAGAGATTTCAGCCTCCAAATGTCTGAACATTCAGTGGATAAACAGCTTATGTTGGCTTCTAACCCCTGCTGCAGGACAGATAAACAACAGAAGGCTGCATTTGTTAAATTCCAAGGAAAGAAGCACCATAGGCTTTCAGAGGAGCAACTGATTACCAGAGAGGCAGGACTAAGCTGTGTGTAAGAGGCTGAGAATTGAGTTGAGATCTGAGGGAACTGGGGGGCTAGGGTGAAGGGAAATGAACAGGAATGGCATTCCAGGACGAATGCATATGGCAGATCCAAGGAAGGGAGAGGCTTTGCACATGTGCATGCCAGGGAGAATGCTAAGGAGAGTGTGCAGTCATACTCACCTTGATCCAAATCTCAGTTTAAGTTAGTCCAGGTGGGTGACCTGGTGTTAGCTAATGCAAATCTCTGAGCCTCAGTTTCCTAACCCATAAAGTGAGGACTTCAAGATCTATTGCATGGGGTCTTCTAAAAATTATAAGAGATAAATAATGTATCTAAAGTACAAAGAATAGTACCTGGAATATAATAAGTACTCAAAATCTGATAGGTGTTGCCAGTTTGGCTGGAGCAGATGAGGCCTATAGGGTGAGAGAAGTACTCATTTTGGTATTTCCTTTTTGGAGTTTACTCACTTCTGATGAGTGGGTGAAAATAAATGAGGAACACTGCTTTGTTTATCACAAGGGGAGAGAACAAAATATTAAATGAAAATTAAACGAGGGAAATAGACTATTGTACTTATTTTAACCTTTTATTAGAGGTTGGAATTACTCAGCCGAATTCCATTTTTGACCAGGAAATGTTCCAGACAAGCTAAAAGTTAGGAGAGGAGACCCCTCTCCTTCTGTTGCTCTTTCCTTGCCTGCAAATCTTGGGAACTGCTCTTGAACGCTTTGAGATAACCTGACCGTCTCATGGTTATGTCATAACGTCAAGTGGAGTTATTTCTATCTAAAAAGCTGTCAATAAACAGGGCTCATAAATCTCTCCTTCCCCTTGTGAAACACCAGTTTATAAACACTTAGCTTCATTTGCTCCAATTTTGTCTTGTCCTTTATTTGTGGCAAAATAAACTTCACTCACGGACTAACTCAGCTGCTCGGTCCTGCTGTTGGCTTCTAATTTGTCTCCTTTCCAATCAATTTAGATTCCAAATCAACTGTAGCATCACATAAACTGCTGCTTCAAAATGAAGATGCCATTCTACATTGAAAGGTAAAAATAGATGAACACTTGCAGTTGTCTTTAATTTAGATTCTTCATATACAAGCCTTTAAACAAGTACTTGTTGAAATCTCACCTGAGTTGCTGTTGGAGCCACAACAAAGTAAAATTAGTAAGATCAGCAATAATACGTCAGGCTCTGGTTAGTTCTCAGTGTCTTTTTGCTAGGAATGCAAACTCATCACAGAAAATCTGAGAAAGCAGGCTTCTCAGTGGGAGTGGGGCATTTAGTAGTTGCAATAGAAACAAGTAAACCCAGGAAGATAGTGAGAACAGTCTGTAAACACCAAAAGAATGAAAACAAGAAGTAGGAAAATGGATTATTCAGGACAGCTTAGCAGTCTGCAAATAAGACAATTGCAAAGAGTCATTAAAGGAGAACAGTACCCAAACGTCAGGCTGTGATCCAAACCATTACCTCGTCTGAACTGAGTGAGATGGAAGCAATGGGGTCCCTGGGATTGATTATAGATGGAAGAATCAAATGGAACTATGGATTCCATTCTAGTGGGTTCCTTTTATTCTGAATTACTGGTAAATAGAATAGCTCAGTTAATGATTTAAATCAGCAAGGCATCCCTGAAATTGTTTTCCATCTCCTTTCGATGTGGTTCCTTAACCTCTTACTTGGTATCAAACTCCCGAGCACCATTGCATCTCATTGCCCTGTGCCAGTAAGAACTGGTTGATCACACTGTGTACATCCGTGACTGTGGGCTGCCTTAGGTGCTCTGTGAAAGCCATTATGTAAATGAATAAACGAGCACCCCTTCTGCCTGGCCAAACGTGTTCCGTCCATCTCCCTGAGTATTCTTTAGATAGACTGTTGAATCTTTTACTTCTGAAGCAATGGATTATCTCTGACATCCAAGAACAGTTCAAGAAAAGGAAACACAAAGTCATAGGACTTTGATTCCCAAAAGGGCTTCCCTGCTAACACAAAGTATTTCATGTGTACGATGAGAGAACCAAAATCAGTTTGGCACCGTCGTGACAATAATTGACAGGCTAAGAAGCTGTGCTTTGCCTGATAAATCGCAGAGGGCTGGGTGTGTTTTTCATACTCTGCCAGTTATAAGCTTCTAATTGAAAGCTGTCTGTCAGATTGTAGCGAGAAGAGTGAACCTAGAGAAACCCAGCGCTACCCCTCACGCACACGACTGGATAGAAAACATGTCCTCTCTTTCACGGCTTCGTGATTTTTTTTTTCTCCTGGGTCTAGAACCTGAGATATTTTTATTGTCCCAATTTCCTGGAAAGGCAGACTCCTGAGATTTAGTGTCATTTTCAGTTACAGGAACTTAATTATCCTTATATGGTAGTGCATGGAGAAAGCCTACCTTAAAAAGGTGTACAGGTTGGCAAATCAGAGAGGCCCTTTTTAGGTGTGGACGAATATCAGTGAGTTTGTGATTCTTCATCCATGAGAAGTGCATATGATGCCTGCTTCACAGAATTATTGTATGAATGGAGACAACACGCGTGTGTGTGTGGTTTACAAAAGGGAACCTATTACTGTCGAGCAGTGGTGCCTGACCTGGAGCAATTTTGTATTCCCACTTCCCCCCAGGGGAACACTTGGCAATGTCTAGAGGCATTTTTAGTTTCCACAACTGGGGAGAGGGTGGGAGGAGGGCTAGCGGCATCTGGAGGGTAGAGGCCAGGGTTGCTGTCAACGTCCTGTGATGCACAGAGCAGCCCCCGCTGCAAAGAATTATCGGCCCCCAAATGTCAACAATGCTAAGGTTGAGAAATATTGCTGAGAAGCAGGACAGCTTCTCTAGGCCTGGCCAGAACCTTATGGGTTGTTGCCTCATTCCGATTGAACGGACCCCTACAATGAAGCTTACCAACAACTCGTATTCCCTACTTAAAAAAAAACCTTTGGGTGTTGACTTGTTCAGTTAGTTTAAACTAAGATTTAATTGAATGTATGGTGCCACAATGACGTCTTAGTGACCCGAAGAACCCCAGTATCCCAGTGCCTCAGGGCATCCTGCCACAGTCTCCCAAGTTCCCCTAAAATGCTTCCTCATGCCACCTGCATTCCGGGCTGCTCTCCCGTCGTGATGGGTAAGGAGTAGCTCGCCGGTGGGATCTGCTCTCTACCCCCTGGGATGCTGGGCTTATGGGGCCACTTTGTTGGCAGCTTGCTCACCACGCTCGGTCTGCTGCTGTTATATTCAATACACAAACCCCTAAGCGGGAGTGGTTGGGTCTTCCGATTTATTCAGTCACTTTACACATTTCTCTCTCCATCCCTTTTTACCCTCTCTCTCTTCCTTTCCTGCACTGATTGGAGTTCTCATCATAGCACAGGGTACTCTAGAGATGGAGGAAACTTTGGAAGAACGCCCCTTCCCCCCAGATTTTCATCCCCTCAGCAGCTCCCAATGTTCTAGGACCATAGTTCTCAAAGTGTGGTCCCCAGACCAGCATCAGCAGTACTGTCTGGGAACTTGTTAGAAATGCACATTCTCAGGCCCCATCCCGGGCTTCCTGAACCAGAAACTCTGGGGGTGGGACCCAGCACTCTCTGCTTTGAATAAGCTCCTGTCAGTCACTCAGGATTGAGGCGCTAGTGATCATGTCCTCATTCTCTGAGAATTCTCTTTTTCCTTCTCAGCACAATCACTGCTGCCTATAGGAACTCTCCAGTATCTGAATCTTGGCGTGCCTTCCCAGACTGACATAGCTCTTCTTTGCTTAAAACACCCTATAGTTGCTATTCTACAGGGAACTCAGCAGTGGGTTCACAGGGTGACAGAAAACCCAGTTCTCTACTCATCCTTTCTTTGAAGTGACAGCATTGCCCACTGTTCTAGTTTTCCAGCTGCCAGAATGCAATGTACCAGAAATGAAATGGCTTCTAAAAAGGGGAATTTAATGAATTGCTAGTTTACAGTTTTAAGGCTGAGAAAATGTCCCAATTAACACTAGTCTATAGAAATGTCCAATCAAAGACATCTAGGGAAAGATACCTTGGTTCAAAAAGGCTGATGAAGTTCAGGGTTTCTCTCTCAAGTGAGAAGGCACATGGTGAACCCAGTCAGGGTTTCTCTCTCATCTGGAAATGTACATGGCAAACATAGCATCATCTGCTAGCTTTCTCCCTTGGCTTTCTGTTTCATGAAGCTCCCTGGGAAGTGTTTTCCCTCTTCATCTCCAAAGGTCGCTGGCTGGTAGACTCTGCTTCTTGTGGCTATGTTGTTCTCTGCTTTCTCAGAATCTCTTACTTTCTCCAAAATGCTTCCTCTTTTATAGGATTCCAGTAAATAGCAAGACCCACCAAATGGGTGGAGACATGTCATCACCTAATCCAGTTTAACAACCACTCTTGATTAAATCACATCTCCGGGAGATGATCTAATTACAGTTTCAAACATACAGTATTGAATAGGGATTAGAAGAAAATGGCTGCCTTTACAAAATGGGATTAGGATTGAAACATGGCTTTTCTAGGGTACATACATCCTTTCAAACCAGCACACATACCTCTTCCCCTGGAAATCATTTTTTCTTGACCAGCATTGGAATTTCTTTACCTCCAGTTTCAGTATTTAGTAACCTTTTGTGTTCTCATCAGGCTGTAAATTCCAAATTTATATAGCTTTGGATGAAGAAAGAGGGGGTGGGATCTTCTCAGTTGCTTTAAATAAACAGTTATATTAGCAACTTATTTATTTTATTTATTAATTTTTTAGTTTGCTATGGGTTACCATTCAGCAACTTATTTTTGTAAAGTACTTTGCAGGGCACAAAGCTCTTTAAATATTCTGAAACATCAGTTTCCTTGTCTGTAGAGTAGAGATAATTGTTATTTAGCTAATAGGGTTTTAAGAACAGCCCCCTGAGTTTGGTTCCCCACTACCTCAGTTACCCAGGGAAACAGAGGCTCAGAGAAGTCACATGACACAGGTGGTTGGTCCATAAAGAATAACTACCACAGGTATCTTGGGCATGGCTCTCTCTAATGGACACTATAATTAAAAACCCAAGATAAAGCATTTGTTTCTGTGATGTAGTTTTTAGTACTCACAAGGATGGCCCAGTCTTCTAGGACTCTCACTGATGTATACTTGGAAAACAAATTGTGCTTCATTCCTCTTGCAGCTGCTGATCAGTGGCCTCAGCTATAAATAACTAAGTCGTGCAGGCTTGGGGGTGGGGTTGGGGGGGCTGCTTACAATTCTCCTCTGTAAATTTACAGAGGGGAGAAGACAGATTCCTTACTTTGGCTAATTAGAGCTACAGCTGATAAAAATACAAATGAGCTGTGACAAAAGCAAACCAGCAGTGGCAGGGCACTTGTCAGCTGGGGTGGGACTTTGGAAGGCTGGTGAGAGGTGGCTGCTGAAGGCTCTGGAGATGAAGTTGACTCTTTTTGGGATGCTGAATGCCATCACAAAAGAGCCCGAGGACCAGCTGGGGAAAACAGGCTTTGTCCACAATTTGGACAGTTGTAGCCAGACGTGAATGTTGAACATTGCCTGATGCAAAAATGGTGGATGAGGCTTCAAGTAGTTGCAAAAAGTGAACCTAATAGATTCATGTAAAAGACATTGAAGGAAACTGGAAAACGGCTGAAACTCTTATGGAGCAGCAGAGTCAGAAAGAGTGCTGCTTGTGATCACTTAAATATCCCTTTTTTGCCCCCTTATAAATTCCTACCAGAGTTTGGGGGAGAGGGATTCAGTGATGTGTAGACATGTCAGCCTGACTTTGAGAAAACAGGAATTTCTGAGAACTATGGAGGTAGAGGTGGAATTTTCCTAGGTTCTCTTAAAGAGAAATGAATGCCAAGATTTAGGGTATAATTAAATTTTGTTAAAGTATATTCTTGGCAACCACCTTATTAATTAGGTATTTTTATGTCTTTTTCCCCCCTCTCTTCCAAGGTAAGAGGCAATTGTTTGCCATCTTTTAGCTTTATTTGAAGGCAAATCTTTCTAAAGAAGATGGGTGTTTTGCTCTTGTGATGAAGTATGAGATAAAAATCATGGCAATATCTGAATCCCACTGTAAGTCTATATAGATCCATGTTTTCTCTCAGGAATTTCGCCAAATATACATATAATATACTCACAGAGAAATGAATTAGGTTATTTGTGATTGACAATAAATTGTCTCGATTCTTTAAGATCACATCTCTCTCTGTAGGGGAAATCCACCCAGAATGCCATGTTTGCCCCATTTGTATGAAAAGCACAGGGACAGGGGCCCTACACCAGAAGTGACAATTTTTCAAGGGGAATGCGTTAATAATCATCACTTTAAGATATTCATGTGGCTGAAATTAAATCAAATTTTTATGAAGTTTTCTATATATTTTACTCATTGCTCACGAAGTGAATAAAGTTCTTAAAATGTTCAAGCTGTTTTATTGTCATCTAACAGTTTGAGTTCTCTCTTTCCTTCCAGGTGCAGCTGTGAGGAGAATGGAGCAGGTTCTTGCCAGCTGAAGGAAGCTTGTATATAGTTAGCAAGTAAGAATTTCACAGCTAGACCCCGAGACTTGGGCTAGCTGGGATGGAAGAAGATAACCAGGATGGCTCCCAAACAGAAGTCTTGTTATGTAAAGGATTGCTTGAGCAACATTTCATTGTCACTTCCAGGGAGAAGAAAAAGAAAAAAAAAAAAACCAAACAAACCGGAAAGGCTGACCATTCTCCCCACTTAAGGCACAGGGCTTGCATCCCCAAATTTCTTCTATGATGGCTTTCTTTATAACAATCTCCAGTTTATGTTGCTGCACACTTTTCTCCTTAAAGAATAAATACTATATATATATATAGTATATATATATATATATTTATATATATATAATAGTATATATTTATACTATATAAATGTGAAGAGAAGCCTAAGGTGCCAATTTTATATAAATCAGGTAATTTATAAGAACTTTTCATCTCTTCTGCATTTTCCAAACCTCCCAAATTGATCAGGTGCTTTCGAGCATGTCAACCCAGAGACCCACAGCTCATATACTTAAAGCTGTGTTATTTATCTACTGAAGTATAGTAAAATATGAAAAAGCTTCCTTGCTGAGCTAAATCTTTGCCTCAGTTATCCAGATCTTTCTTTGTCACACTATTGCGAAATATTTCCTTTTAATTTCTTACGGTTGACAATTTGCCTGGACTTTTGCTCAGCTGCCTTACTTTTAATATTTAATTGTTTGACTTCTAGGGCAATCTTGACACTTTGTGATTTTCTGATGCTTTGGCGATGGTTGTTAGCTCTGCCTATTAGAATGTAATTTCTTAGGTTCGGTTGGTCTTGATGTCATCCTCATCAAAAGCCCTGTCTTTTCCTCATCCAGCTTGCTGGCATGATTTGGATGCACAATCTTCATCTGATCTCAGAAAACTGTCACCCAGCCCTGCTGTTTTTGGTTCTGAATGCGTAAGTTACTGGCTTTTGTGCCAGTATGCTAATATCACTAAAGCTCCAAGTAAATCATGACGATGATACAAGAGCAAACATTTATTGAGTGCCTACTATGTGCTGGGTGTTGTTCTAAGACTTTATAGGTAATATTTAATTTAAATTTCACAATTGCAGACAGAATGAGCACATATATTTCTCTTCCCTCCTTTCTGTGAGCCCATTATAATAAGAGAAGAGAATTAAACTGAGGTATAAATCAGAGATTGAAAATTGGCAAACTAAGGGCAGGATCTTGCCTCTGGACAAATTTTGGTTGGCCTGCAGAGTGTTAAGAAAAATATTATTTGTCAATATTTTTAAACAGGTCATTTCTCATAAAAGTTTATATTTATGGCTTTTTTTCCTGAAAAATCAAAGATTTGGCAACACTTGTATTGTCTTTTCACAGGTCAACCATTGGCTGAATGTAAACAGTGGCTGCTATTTTAGATGGATTATGAGTCTCAACATTCTACCTCCCAAAGTGCTCTTATCTACCTGGTCCTGGTAGTCATCTGATTTTGTAATTCCTCGTAAAAAAAAATCCATAAAAGCAAAGGAAACAAGGGGACATTAATGAATGTGAGATTTCCCTTCTAGTCACTGCTCCATTTCTTACCCTCCTTTTGATGACAGAACTCAAAATAATTCTCTAAACATTTTTCTTTCTTTCTCTTTTGAACCAACTAAGTGAAGCTTTTACTGATACTACATGCCAGAAAAGCATGTTCTTAATTCATTTCTGTGGGTGTGAAACATAATAAATAGGACCTTCTGATGAAGTTATTTCAGACAGGGTATGGCCCAGGATGGGTCTTAATCCTTATTACTGAAGACCTTATAGGGAAGGTCACAGAGAGAGGAAAAGAAGAACACAGAAGCTGAAAGTCAACGGAACCCAGAAGAGAACGGAGAGGTCGGGAGAGGCCACCATGTGTATTGCCAAGGAGAAGCCAAGGTCCAAGGACCATCTGCTGGCAGCCCCAGAAGGCCAGTCTTTGGAAGAAAGCACCTCCTTGAGGATGCCTTGATTTGGAATTCTCTTAGTCTCAAAACCATCAGCCAACAATTCCCATTGTTTAAGCCAACCCATTGCAAGTTATTTGCTTTGCAAACAAGGAAGCTAAAAAAATAACTACTCTACTGAAATTGTTCTTCTCAAAGTCACCTTCATTTTATTAAATCCAATGCATAAATTTTGGTCTTCATCTTACTTGACCTATCAGCAGCATCTGACAGTTTTTCATACCTACCTCCTAAAAATGCTTTCTTTGATTGGCTTCAGGTTACCACACTCTTTTGTTTTTTCTCCAACCTAATCTTTTTTGCCATAAGCCTCTCTTATATCCTACTACTAAATACTTCCCTATTCTATCTATGCACATTCCTACATGATTTTATCGATTGTCATGGCTTTAAATACTTTCTAGGTGGTCATTACTTCAAATTTTTCTCACGAGTTAGATCCAACTGCTACTCTGAATTCTACAGTTTGAATCATCAAACCTATGTCCAAATGTCTACTCACTGTATCCATTTGATGAGTATGCTGGTTGGAAAGGATTATGTGCCCTAGAAAAGCCATGCTTTAATCTTGATCTATCTTGTGGAAACAGCAGTTTTGTTTCTTCTAATCCCACGTCAGCACCATAGGTTGGAAACTTGATTAGATTATCTCCACGGAGCTGTGACTTACCCAATGTAGGTATTAAGCTTTGATTGGAGGGCGCTGTGACTCCACTCATTCCAGGTGGATCTTGGTTAGTTTACTGGAATCCTTTAAAAGAGGAAGCATTTTGTAAAAACCAAGATAGCAAGAGATCATGAGAACCACAAGAGCCCATGCAGCCAGAGACCTTTGGCCTTTGGAGGTGAAGAAGGAAAATGCCCCTGGGGGAGCTGTATGAAAAAAGAAGCCTGGGGAGAAAGCTAGCAGATGTTGCCATGCTTGCCATGTGCCTTTCCAGTTGAGAGAGAAACCCTGAGCTTCTTTGGCCTTTTTTTGAGTGAAGATAACCTCTTATTGGTGCCTTAATTTGGACATTTTTATAAACTTGCTTTACTTGGGACATTTTCATGACCATAGAACTGTAAACTTGCAACTTAATAAATTCTCCCGTTTAAAAGCCTTTGTTTCTGGTATATAGCATTCTTGCAGCTAGCAAACTAGAACAATGAATAATAGGCATCTTGAAATCGGTATGTCCAAACCCAAGATCCTAATATTCCCTCCCAGACCTGTGTCTTTATAGATTTTGCTATTTCAGTTGATAGCAACCCCACACTTCTAGTTGTTAAAACCAATATCTTGACTTTTCTTTGATTCCTCTTTCTCTCTCATGCCACAGTCCAATCTGATGGCAAACCTATTAGCTCTACCTTCAAAATACATCTAGAAATTCGACAACTTAATATCTTCTGCATTGCTTTGCCCCAGCCTGAGCCACCTTTACATGTCTCCTGGATTAATGCAGTAGTCTCCTAACTGACCTCTCTGCTGCAGCTCTCAGCACAGCACTGGAATAGTCTTACTAAATAGTCTAGGTTATATCTCACCTATCCTCTACTCAAATCTCACCACTGACTTTCCGTTTAACTCACGGTGTAAAATAGTCTCGTGTAATAATTGAGAAGGTCCCCCATGACCAGCCCTCTATGACCTCTTTGATCAAAATTCCCACTCACTTCTTTCTTGCCACACTGGCCTTTTTGCTATTTTCTTCAACACTCCAGGCCTTTATCTGCACTCCCTGCTCCCTTTGCCTGGACTGTTTTCCCCCAGATACCACATGGCTCCCTCCCTCACTTTCTTCAAGTTATTACTCAAAGGTCACAGTTCTAAGGGAACATCGCACATTTAAATTTCTTTCCCTATAGTTTCTATCTCTGTGTTTTATATATTTTTCTCTTCATAACTTATCACTGTATAATATACTATCCATTTTATTTATTTGTATTTTTTATTACCTCTTCTGTACTAGAATATAAGCTCTATAAAAGTGAGCCTGTGTCTCTTTTGCCTTACTCCAGCACATAGAGCAGTGCCTGGCAACTGGAAGGCATTTAATATATATTTACTGAAAAATAAATGAATGAAAAACTTGAGCTCTTAATTAAAAAAAAAAATTTATACTCATCCACAGGCCTAAGGGATTACATAATATTCTTGTACATTTAGCTAGTGGTAAATGAAAGCGAGGGGTAAGGGGTATGGTATGTATAATCTTTTTTTCTCTGTTATCGTTTTATTTCTTTTTCTGTTGTCTTTTTACTTCTTTTTCTAAATCGATGCAAATGTTCGAAGAAATGATGAATATGCAACTATGTGATGATATTAAGAATTACTGATTGTATATGTAGAATGGAATGATATCTTAATGTTTTGTTTGTTATTTTTTTTAATTAATAAAAAAGTTTAAAAAAATATTCTTGTACATTTAATGAAAAAAGGTTACATATATTTAGGATAACTTTGTTAAGTCTTGTCCCACTTGATTGTTAGCACTGTGAAGGCTGGAACCGTATGTGTTTTGCTCACAATTGTCCAGGAACAGGATTAGGGTGAGGCAATAATAATATTTTAATGCAATGCTTTTTTAAAGTCAAAATTAGTGCAAAAATCCATATTGAATAAAATATCATCATTTTAAATAAAGATACTGTTCTAGTTTGCTAGCTGCTGGAATGCAACACACCAGAGATGGATTGGCTTTTAATAAAAGGGGATTTATTTTGTTGGTTCTTCAGAGGAAAGGCAGCTAACTTTCCACTGAGGTTCTTTCTTACATGGAAGGCACAGGATGGTCTCTGCTGTTCTTCTCTCCAGGCCCCTGGGTTCCAACAACTTTCCCCAGGGTGACTTCTTTCTGCATCTCCAAAGGCCTGGACTGAGCTGCGAGTGCTGAGATGAGGAATGCCGAGCTGCTAGGCTGTGCTACATTGCGTTCTCTCATTTAAGCACCAGTTAATTAAGTCAAACGTCACTCACTGCAGCAGACACGTCTCCTAGCTGACTGCAGACGTAATTGGCAACAGACAAGGTTCATGTACCATTGGCTTATGTCGGCAGCAACAAAACTAGGTATGTTCACCTGGCCAAGTTGACAACTGAATCTAACTAACACAGATACTATCAGTGTTTTAGTTTGCTAAAGCTGCCAGAATGGAAAATAGCAGGAATTGATCGGCTTTTATAAATGGGATTTATTAAGTTATAAGCTTATAGTTCTAAGGTCTTAAAAATGTCCAAACTAAGGCATCCAGAGAAAGATACCTTGACTCTAAAGAAAAGCCAATGTCTGTCCCCTGGGAAGGCACGTGGCTGCAGTCTGCTTAGTCCTTGTTCCCTGTTCCATTGCTTCCAGCTTCTGATACAAGTGGTTTTCTCTTTAACCATATGTGGGTCTCACTTAGCTGCTCTGGGGAAAACTCTGGGTTTCATCTCTTACTCTAACATCTCCTGGGGCCAGAGATTTCTTCTCTTCAAGCATCTGTGACTTGGTTTCATACCACTTCTCTAAGTATCTCTGTTGGCATTCCAACAATCTCCAAATGTCTGCATTTAAGCTTTCTCCTAAATGTTTCCCTGTGTCAGCTCTTGTAAGGACTTCAGTAAACTAATCAAGGCTCACCTTGAATGGGTGGAGTCACATCTCCATTTAATCAAAAGGTCATGCCCATAATTAGCTGTAACACATTTCCATGGAAACAACTAACCAAAAGGTCCCACCCTACAATATTGAATTAGGATTAGAAGAACAAGGCTTTTTTGGAGTACATAACAGTTTCAAACCAGCACAATTGTATGACCGAGTTCCTTTAACCTCAGGCTCTAACATGGCCCCACATGGTATCTTTTGGCACCTGATAACCATTCCTTGCCTGAATGAATGAATGAATGAAGGTCAGTAAAAGTGGTGTTGGGGAGGTAAGAGGCGCTATAGCTCTTGAAAGTCTTCTTTGTGCTCTGGCTTTAGTAACAAAGCAGCCAGTGCTTACAATGTACCAAGCATTGATCAAAATGCTTCATGTACATATTAATTATTTAAGAAACTTAAAAAACCCTATGTTTAGGTGTTATTGCTATCATCCCCATTTTACAGATGAGGAACTTGAGGTCTAGAGAGATTGAATGGCTGGTGCGAGTTCATATGCTAGTGAGTGGCAGAACTGGGTTCAGGAGTTGCTTTGTCAGATCTAGTGTGGATCGGAAGTCTGATTGATCTGCAAGGCACACGGAGACAGGCCAGGAAAAGTAAGTTTAAGCAAATTCCTTTTACTATTACAGAGCAAGTTCACACGGACACCAAAATAAATCATGAAAACATAGGAAAAAACAGATGTCATGATCCAAACATTAGGCTGGAAAACTAATGCAGGATTATTTTATGAAGCATGTCAAACATATGGAACAAATTACAAAGCAAGGCCATTATAGTTGTTGTTTTTTTCTTTTTTAAACTACCCTTGGCTTCAGGAACCAGGGTGGAAGTAAACTTAGTTATATGAGAAAGAAAAATGAAGACAGGGGAGAAATGATCCAATCTTCTTTAATATCACAGAGAGGTTGTTCTGATTATTTCCTTATATCATTTTAAAAATTATCTCTCCAAGTGAGAAATTTTTCATGGCATTCTTATGGGCACACAAGCAATTCTTTAAGCTCAAAATGGTTTTGTATAGAAAGGATGGAAACACAGGTGGAGATCACTTGCTAGGGATTACTTACAAATCTATTAATGGTAAATGCCACTGACTTTAGCCACACTTATTTGGAATCTATGCTACTGAGGTTCCATTGAAGTTTATCATCTGAAAGAAGACTTACCACATAACATACGCAAGCAAATTTTCAGGGAGTACCATTAACAGAGTTAATAGAAGGTAATCTCCATACTTTCTATAGGAGCATGGTCTTCCCTTGCTTTGTGTGATACAGAGTGGTTTAATTGCATTTCGTGAGTGTTGGTGAAAACATCTTTGGGAAACATGTTACGGGCTGAACAAATGTAAAAGGGCTTTCCTGTATGGAGTCTATATTTTAAAACAAATTACACAATACTTGTGTGTTGACATAAATTTGGATTTCAGGCTCTCAGGCAAACGTTTTCTATTTACCTCTCCTCATTCCAAACATCACCTACAGAAGTGTACTCAATAAGGATCCTGGAGCCGCAGGCTTCCTTTCTGAGCTACCCAGCGCTGACAGTGCAACCGATACATTTAGATTAGAAAAACTAGGAAAATCGTTGCAGTCATCGTCAGGTTCCAAGTGGAAATTTCTATTCTCACCTGACTTTCTTAAAAATGTGTTAAAATAAAATCTGATTTTCCTTTGCTCCCTTTTCACTTTTACAGGAATTTCTGGGGCCCTTGGAAGCTCCAGAGGGGACTGATAGTCCTGCTTAGTTGCTTTTATAAGACCTTGTAAGTGCTTTTCCACTGGCACCATTTTGTTCTGTGTATTTCTGAGAAGTGGAAACTCAGCTCTTGATGATTTTAGGGTGTGCATGAAATGATCCCTCTTCTAGTCACTAAAAGCTCCTGTGGAAATGACAGAGGTATTTTAAAGTAGTAATTTCAAAAGGAAAGCATAGGCCCCAAATGCCATTTTTCAATGTAAGGAGCAAATTAATTTGGTGCTTCTCAACAGAAAAATAAGAGTCAGGGAGAACTGAGACCTATAAATTAATAATTGGATTTCTTTGATATTTCTTCAGTAAAGTATATGGCTCTGAGAGAAAGTGCTAGGTTTATAACAGTGCTTCTGTTGGGCAATATCACAATAAATTACAGTTTAAAGTTGCAGCCTATAAGAGGGCCGAGGAAATTTCCATGGCAAAAAACCCTGTTATAAATTAATGTGTGACCATGGGCAAGACATTTCACTTTTCTGGGCTTTGGCTGCTTTGTTTTCTCTACAATTCTTCTCTTCTATATATATAAGATGAAATTCAGAAGTTTGCAGATAAATATTCATTCATTCACTGAACAAATGAACATTGGCCATCTACTTATATTCCAAGCTGTGTTCTAGGTATGATGCCAAACAAGGCCAGATTTGGTTGCCACACTTTTGGAGTTTACAGTCCAGTGGGAAGAGATGTACATTAATCAAAAATCATAAAAACAAAAGTAAAATTGCAAGTGTAATGAGTCCCAAAGACAGAAATACTTTGAGCTATGGAAGCATTTATAAAGAATTGAACTATCCCACCGTGAATATTATTATTTGTGCAAGGAATAGTGTAGGAAAAATAAAATGTTTCTGACTATATATTTTTCTCACTCAAAAATAGCTTTAGTGATCTCACAGGGAAAAATTTATCTTATTTCATGATGAGAAGAAAAAACTTTAGTAGCTCATAGGAGAACTCCTTGTACTTAGAAAACCAATTTTGTTAGAAAAAGCCAAGCTTCCCAAGGCCTAAGTATAAATGAGACTCTTCTTTGGGAGAAAAATGGAAGGATTTGTCAATGCATTGAAGGCCCAGTACAAGAAGAGGGAGTAGGGAAAGTGGAGTGGGCAAGATGGCAGATGGCTAGGCAGTGCAGGTTGTGCCTCTCTTAGGGTCTCTCCAATCTTCATTAAAGTTAATAAACTCACAAAGTGTTTCCATAGAAATTGATGTAGATGTTGGACTTTGCAACTCTAGGGAGCAGGCTAAGCAACAGAGGTGCTTAAGGATATAAAATGGTAGGTACATGTTGAAATCAAGGCTGCAGGGCTTTGGGCTTGCACAAGGGTATGGCATTAGATTTAAGGTCAAGTTTAACAAGATTTATGTGGGGTAAGTAGACCCACCAACTACAATTTAAATTATAAGATGTATTAAAATAGAAGAATGTCTAAGGGAAAATTGGCCCTGCTTTTTAGTTACTGAAATGGTATTAGATGGCTTTGATGTCTCTGTTCAGATCCTCTCACCTTCACTTCCATGTGGGCTTCAACGTACCTCATGCCCAAAGCATCTTCTCTTACATGCATATTTTGTTTTCTATAGTCACTGGTGAAAGTCTGCTCTCTTCAAGCATTTGTTCATACCTGAAAGTAGAGAGGAGTAATGCCTTGGAGACACCTTATGGATTATGGCAATAGAAGGGCAAGTACCAACCTCTCCACCCCCACCCCCGCCAGCTGACTTGGGTGGACAGCTCTGAGGGGCATTGTTAGAAGGCCTCAGTAACACCAAACCCCAGCTGTCACAGCATTGACCTCAAAACTTGGCTTTTCCCTCTTCCTTAACTCTCCCCATTTCTTGTCTCCTTCTCCTTGGAATTGGTTCTCAAATAAACTACTACATATATGTCTCAGAATTTGCTTTTGAGGGGAAGCCAAAGGAAGACAAATGGTGATACCTGTGCTTATTTGAACAGAAACAATGTGGTTGCAGATTTCCATCTTTTTATCCCTTAATTTGTTTAGCACTTTGGAATTCACAAAGTCATTTGGTTATTGCATCTCACCTTTGAAATTATTCTAAGAGAGGGCGTTATTATCATCAACCACTTCACATATGGAAGAACTAAGGCCCAAAGTGAAGAAGTGACAAGTGACAATTGTGTAGCTCAATGTCACTTGGTAGTTTCCCAGCTGGGGCTGAAATTAGTTACTCCATTCAACCCAGCCTTCATGGAATGCCTATTGTATACCAGGTCCCGGCCTCTCTCCATGTGTAGGGTCTTTTTTTCTACTTGAGCTGCTGTAGGCTTGATCCAGAAGACAGGAACACACTAAGTGACAATGCCTCCAGTCCCTGGCAGGACTGGCTGGCAGGACCCTCGGGTTGCTTTCTTCTTGGAGTTGGTCCTGTCACCAGAAGGCTACAGGCCAAATCCCTTTCTTGAGGTTCAATCAGCTGAACAGCTCAGGACCAGCCATTTGAAGCCATTCCCCTTCAAAAAGATGGCTTTGGTTGCTTTTTCCCTAATCTCTTTGCTAAGTATGTATAGAAAGGTTGTGATTGAATTTAAATTACAGGCTTTACTTCAAAGTTGTGTAGGCCATGGGTTGCTCCTCACTATTTTGAAGTATGTTGACCCTTAGATAGGCTATGAGTGGATATTAAATTATTCTGCACCCATAAGCAAGGAGCAACCAAGTAAAAATGGCCTGATTTTCAAAAAAGACCCATCAATCTGATACGAAATTTTTGTAAATGATATTGATCTGGATCAATAATACCAGACTATCAGTCCACAAATCGATAAGCATGCTTTATTTCAATTGTGCAATAAGAAGGATGAAAACCAAAACATTAGAAAGTCTATTCTGTTTTGCTAGCCATGATAGGATGGAATACGACAAATTTAGGAAGTTATTGATATTTAATAACAACAGAGCACAGATAAAGGGCCCTCAAGTGTACAATTATCAAAATATGCCTCTCCATTAGCAGAGCTTTAGTTTCAGGCCACCCAATATTTAAAAGAAAAAATGTTTTAAGATAAAAATTGTGTCTTCAAGGCACTCATTCACATATATTTTTAAGAGTCAGAAACCCTGCTTTCATGAAGGATCGGTGTTCTTATTGATCATTTCCCAGTGTTTGTGGCAGATATTTCACAAAGTCCATATTTATTCATTTGTGCAAAGCCTTTTTTTCACTTGTAAAGAACAAAACAAAACCATAAAAGAAAACAAAAACTCTGGAGTTTCTATCGCTCATACAGTCTTTATATTATTATCATTTCATAATGTCACCATACAGTACTTAAGGCTACTATGTGGTGTGACACTTTGTAAGGGATAGCAAAGGGAAAGAAATTATACATATTATATATCTTGATACATAAATATAACTATTTAGCTATAACTATAGATAATTATATATATAACTACATATTTAAAATTATATGCACATATACATAGATAGGTGTATATGCTTTAGCCTGGGTTCCCCTGAAAATAGGGCTTGAGACAGATTTATATGCTAATACTTTATTGGAAAGAGACTCCCAAGGTTGCAAGAATGAGGGAAAAAGGTAAATGAGGCAAGGAACAATGGGAAGCAAATGCAAGATGATGTGTTGACATGTGGGCCACTGCTTCACAAAGCTCCACAAAGAGACACAGCCATCCTACCTGCTGTGTACCTGCTTGGCCAGGTACAACATTGTACAGATGAGATGGCAAAATCAAACATCAAAACTGCCCATCTTGGGAAGAAGTGAGATGCCAACTCTCTCCCATCTTCTGATTCCTGTTGGTCAAAGTTTGCACATGGAAGTCCACTCCTCCACACTTAAGGAGTGGTATCACCTGGTCCCTTTGGAAGATTTAGAGAAGCTACTTCCCAGTGCTTCATCCAAATCTGGAAGCGATGGAAGCAGCCAGGGACTCCAGGTACGTTCTGTGTTTGGTCTCGGGTAGAAAACCAGGAAGCCAGCCCATGAGTACGTTTCGGGGCCAGTGGTTGAGATGGAGCGTGTTTCTGAGGTTCTGGGAAACAAGTGAGGACAGGAGAATGTGACCAGAAGCATAAGATGTGTCTGATGCAGCACAAATACAGGTATCCAGACAAGGCAACAGTATCAACACAATGCATTCTCAAATCTCTGCCTTAAGGAGGAAAATGAAGTATGTGTAAATTTGTTCTGTAAAGAATACAAAAATATGCTGAGCTTTGGAATGGGTGTTTCTATTTACTCTATTTAAAACAGGGTAATGAAGATGTATTTAGAAGAACTGATTTAGAAAGCTAAAGAAAGCTATCTTTACCCTCTTTTTTTTTTTGCTCTTGGATTTACCACTTACAGTAAAACCGTGAGTAACTGGGGATTTACAGGATAGTTTTCCAAAAATGTCAAGAATCAGATGTCTAGGAAGAGATGTCTTCCCAGAGCAGAAGAAATAGTTGGAGCTTTGGATTTCAAAGAGCTTCCCTCCAGGCAACCTATAGAGAAAACAAAAAGAGCAAAGAAGTTAACAATGCAAGTGGAGAAGCTGAATCAATAAACCAAAAATCCAGAAAACTGCAGTGTGGATAATAGCTCTGCAGATAAACAGGACTGAGAATTATAAATACTTAATAGTAGATAAATTTTCTAGATGCTATTAGAAAGAGATCTATGTAGGAAAAAGTTTGCATTCTAGAAATCGACGATTTCAAGGTTCAAAAATAAAACTATTAGACCAATATACTCATAAAAGAAAATTATAATGTAATAAAATGTCAAAGACAAGTTGATTTTAAAAGTAAGAGGCAATGAATTTTGGGGTGGAGTTCTGGAATTACCCATACAGGGAATGGGAGAATGCAAACCGTTGAAAAACAAAAGATTTGGGGGAAATCAGAAACTAAATAACAAAAACAACAGAAAGACATCAGAGAAAGATTTTTGGAGATAAAAATACTTCCAGGAACCTCTAACTGTGTTTGATACTCTAGACTGAGCTAATGATTTTTGTGCTAATTAGCTACGTTCCAGTTGTGAGTCATTTGTTCTCATTTGCTAATGTAGGTCTAAATATCGGAGTTTGAAGAACCCAGAAAGAAGTTGCCCCATAGAAATTAAGCCTCTATACTTAGAGATGCAGACTAGTGGTCTATGAGAGGTGAATCCAGGCTGCAGATGCTTTTCAAAATGTTTTTTTTTTTTTTTGCATAGGCAGGCACCGGGAATCGAACCCGGGTCTCCGGTATGGCAGACAAAGACTCTGCCTGCTGAGCCACCGTGACCTGCCTTTCAAAGTGTTTTAAAAATCAGGAAATATTTCACAAAATTCCAGGTTTCTTTTGAAAGTGAAGGTGCTCATTCCCTCATGGCAATGATGACTGGAGGTGGGGAGCAAACCACCCTTGATACAGAGCAAGTACCTCTCCAGTTATCTCGTCGCTCCCTTTATATGCATGGCATCAAGTACATTTCAATCATTCCTGTCCCTGTTTGCAATTGTGTTTGCAACTATTGTTCTGCTCCAACAATCCCTCCCAAACCATTACTCCAGAGAGCTATCACCCAAGATTTCACATTTTGGTTTCTCCTTAGTGCTTGCAAATTTTGGTTGTCTCTGTTCATGCCTTCAACGCAGCCTCTGATGCTGATGCCATATTTTGATGTTTTACCTGTGCTTTCTTAGGACAGTTTCCCCTCAAAACCCAACTTGGCTTTCCCTCTCCTGCTTTGGTACTGAAAGCTTTCTCTAGTCTTAGTTCAGGCCACCTGGTGTTGTCTTAGTTCCATCCAAGTGACTGAATCAGACTGACATCTTACCGTCAGTGTGTCTCTGGTACATCAGTTGCCTTAAAGGTCTCAATTTGCCATGGCTTTTTATATCCGCATCCTTTGGTGGTGTCCTCCTGCAGTGATTGTGAGTTTCACCTTGCACCTTGCTTTGGCCAACGTGACCTTAACTGATTGACCTGGGCAAGGGCTTTAAAAAGCACTTGTACATACATTTCCACTTCATTTCTTGCTTCCCTGTGATTGCCCTGAAAATCTACCCATGCTATCCTGAGAACATGCCTCAGGTAGCCAGTTGGAAGCATATGAAAGAAATGTACAAGTGAGACACACATGGAGGGGAGCTCAGTAGTCCCAGCTGAAACTATCTTATGCCAGTCTAAAGTCAGCTGCCCCCAAACATGTTAAAAAGCCCAGCCCAGATCAGCAGTTACCTATCCAACACACAGCTCCCTGCATGAGTAAGCCCAGCTGAGACCAGAACTGTCATGCTGAAATGTAGAATAGTGAGTAATAACATGTCCCTTAATTTAAACCACTGGGTTTTGGAATAGGTGTGTTATATGGCAATGGCTAACTGACAAGGTCCCAACTGGTGAGATTTTGGTTGTATTTATGCTATATTTTTCTCTTGAGATATGACCCTATAGGAAGAGCTTGAGCAGTTACTCACTTTACAGTGTGCCAAGAAAATACTCTTATTGTTTTTGGAAGATGCTCAGAAGCAAAAGAACAGAAAATAATTAAAGGGTTGCTTTGGGGTAGATTGTTTTGATTTGGGAGAATGTAAATATGTCTCATCTAAAAACTGAACATGTTCTGGGGAACATTCAAACCCGATGTTTATATAGTAAATGGTATCCCAGACTCATTTTCACCTAGATAGGGGTATCTTGGGCTGAAATACAGAAAATATTTCCGACAAACCCTTGTATTCGCTGTTACTTTGAGGTCTCCATGCAGAAATATGAGTGAAAATAAGTGCTTTGGGGACCTCAGAAGGTTTGGCACTGGATTTTAGATGCTTATCTGAGCCACACAAGTAAAGAATCTGGAATGGAAATCTCCTAAGAATAACCATTCTCACGAAATTTCTGATCCCTCTGGTTTTTGGCAGAATTAAAAATTCCGTGGAAATGGCTCATGTCGCAAGACTTCTGTGTGGTGCTGGCCAACACGGGGAAGGAGAGCGGCCCAGGAAAGGAAAGCCATCCCAATGTGGCTGCATGTTTTCACGCCTTTGAAAGGTTTGGGTTTGGCTCAAACCGAGAAAGAATACTTGGGGTCTTTTTTTTTGTGCCAGCTCTTTCAAATTCCATTCACCTGACTCATGAAGCTTTGAACATCAGGAGGAAACAAGGGAATGAATACATTTTCAATATTCCTGATGTTCAAACATACTTTGAACGAGACTCCTTTTGGCTGGGAGAAAGAAAAGAATACAAAACACCACTGGAGCGAGATGTGCTCTCACACCCTTTACTGAGGCATGAAGTGGCAATGCAATTTGTTTAGCAGTAATATAGGTGATGCTAAAATATAGTTCCTCCCCATAGGTAGCTCACGTGATTGGATAAGGGAGACAACCCTGGATCAGATTGCCCTGCCCTTTCCAAAATTCCACTGGAATTTATAATCCAGCCATGCACGTTATTTGTGTTGTTGTTAACTTTATCATCTCAACTCCATCTCATCATTGCATATACTTAATCTACTTCTGGAACATTCTGCCACCTGTTGTCTTCTTGGAAAATTCTGATTATATTATTGCATTTAACATACAGAACTGTGCTCTTAGTACAGTACCTTGATCATATTAGATACTCAACGAATGGAAATGGACTTCATGATACAGCACTATAGCAAATTTTCCCAGTCTGAGAAACATGAGTCCTCAATCAGCATTAATCTTATTCCTATCTCTCAACCCCATACTAATCAATTAGTTGTCAATCCCAATGGGGTTTTCCTCCTGACAATTTGAATACGTCCTCCCCATATCCCAGGTTAGCCAGGTAGCCCTCTCACATGCAGGTTTCAGAAGTCTGAAAATACTCATTAGTTAGCTAGCACATTTTTATCAACAACTCTAATTCTAAAGTGCTAATTTAAAAGGATCTTTTCTGTTCACTTCTGGTCTCTAGCATCATTTGCAGCACTGAATTACTTGAAGTCTATTGTTATGATGATGTGAAGATGATGTGCTTGTGTTTATTTATATTCGGTTTCAAAATACCAAAACTCTTGGTCATAAAGTTAGAACAGGAGAAGGATAATCTGATTTAGTTTTTTCCTTAGGTTGCCAGTGACTGGGTACCTCATCTGATTACAGTATGAGATGGTACTAATGAAGCAAAGGTCAGGGGTTCACATCTCTGGTACAATTAGTGTTATTATTTTTCACAGACCTTAATCCTGGCCAAGTCTTCTACAAATTAGTGCAATTGTGCCAACGGGTGTCAAGAAAAGAGAGCAAGGGAAGAGTTCAGGGAAAACTCATTCTTACTTCTGGCAAAACAGCTGGCAGTTTATGGGCTTCTGGTGTGTGTGTGTGTGTGTGTGTGTGAATGGAAGGGCTATCAGTGATCATTTTTATATATACACAAATATATGCACTGTCTATGCATCTATCATGAATTACATGATTTGAAAAACGTTCATTGTTTTCGTCAGATTGAAGGATTATATTACCTGAACACTGGTATTTAATGTACATTATCACATTCATTATCATATGAAAACCAGATGTTTAAAATTTGGGCTAGAAATTCCATAATATGGGTTATATTACCTCAGGGTCACCCTACCATCTAACACTCACTGCTCAGCTGTATTTTGTTATGACTTTAATAGAGCAGTAATGTGTTTCTACAAATCTTAGTCTGGTATTAGATGACATGTGGGCTAATTTTGGTGGCTTCAGCAGAATGGTAGGGGGTTATACAAACCAGAATTTTGCTTTCCTAACAATAAAAGAATATGTGAGGAATTATTGCTAAAAATCAAGGCATCTCTTTCTCTCTCTCTTGCTCTTACTCTTCCTTGCTCTCTCCTTTTCTTTCGTCTTCTCTCTTTCACTCTTTCATTCATTCATTTCTTTCGCCCTTTACTTAAAAGTTTTTGTTGTCTACTATCTCCGATGTCCCTCCAACTTCTTCCAAAAGCAGAATCTACCTGCGATGACTAACTTTATCCCAGCAAAGGCTGTTTGAAACCTTCCTCTTATTTGCTTTTCTTAAATTGCTTCTCTAGAGAAAAGATGCAAACAAACAAGCTAAGGAAACTGATAATTCTGCTGATTTTAAAAAATCATAATCAACGCAGTTCAGATAAGGTAAGAAAAAAGAAATAAAAGCCTGTGTGAAACCATGCCAACAATTCATCAGCTTGCATTAATAGGTTCCAGGGATAGTAGCACAGGCACGGAAAGCCTGTTCACCACTGCACTTAGCAAGCACATGAGCTTAAAAATAAACCTTGACTATGTAGATCTCTTTGTCCTTCCAGGAATGGAAAACATTATGCACTTCAAAGCATACTAAGCGTGATTTTAAAATATAGTCGGGATGTTGTTACTGTGGCAATTGGGAGGGCCCTTCTGACTGCTCACAATACATGGATGCTTCCTGTGTAAATAGTGCTTGAGCCGCAAACGAGTGAGAATAAATGGGACTGGTGATTTTGATATGTTCATTCATAAGGGAAAAACTTCTGTCTTTTGAGTTCTTTGGAACAAATGGAATATAGCTCCTCATTTTAATCGGGGTATGTCTTATTTATCCTAACTGCAAAAAACAGAGTATTTGAAGAGCATATTTCACTTGCATACAGCAGCGTTTGTTCATTTTTTAGTGTTTCTGGACAGGAAATTGATTTACAGGGTAACATTCACACAGAAAAGGAAACAGTATGGGACGATGGTTTGTTCGTACAAGTGACTCTGTTTTGGAAATTACGGACAAGAAACCTTGGAGGAAAAACAGCATTAAAGATCAAAAGCATGATGACCCCTGATGAAAACATCACCAAATGATGAACCCACGAGTAAAAAGGAACTTCTACTGTAAGTATCTTATTTATTTTCAAAATGTCTGGAGTATTCTGAGTAGATTTCAAAGCAAGTATTTGATGTAGAGAGTCTTCATTATAGACAGGTCTATAATTAAACTCATTCAGTGGTTCCAACTGAGGGTTAGTTCCTGGAATTTTTTTCCATGAACTTGCAACACTGAGATAAATTGCCCGTTAATTTGGGCATGTTTTATACCATAAGCATGTTATGTCAGGCTTTTATTGTGTGGTTTATTATTTCTGACAATGTATAATTGATCGACCTAAGTATATATAAATTCCATTGCATTTGGATTCTGGCAGTTTGAACTATGTTCACTTTGGTTTCATGTTGTGGTTAATCCCGAAATCAATTACTCATATGTTCATTCACACATATTATTTGTGATTTACCTAGAAGATTAGCTATTTTCTGAGTGAATCTTGTTTGTATAGTAGGGAAGAGATGGCTTAGAATATTGGATATGGGGAAGAAATGGTCTGATAGTTTAAACGTAATCTTGGTAACTAAGACCTAGTCGTTTTTTTTTTCTTTTTTAGTTCTAAATTTATTTGGTAAGTAGTTTTGTTTGAAAATTATTTAGGTTTCTCTATATCAGTCTGCTCAGCCCATAGGATCATTGTGGTGGTCTTGGTTATGTGAACTCATCAAAAGCATAAACCTATGTAAATATTAAATATAGTAAAGTCCATCCTTAATGCCTGACATATAGTACATATATAATTTTCTGAATATTACATAAATGCTGGTGCTGAGTAATGGGGCAAACACCTTGATTGTCTAGCAATCATTTTATATCAGGATTTTATTCTCTGGACTTATCCATGAGTTTGATTGAATTCCATTTAACAGAGAACTGTAAAGCAAAGGGCTTCTTTTGTATTGCTTCTTTCAATAAGACATTTCTTTTAAAACCAAATTTCTAATTCATTATTATTCTTGGGTGTTTTTCTTTGAAATGTGATAGCATTTATGCAGCTTATTTATTTGAAAGTGTAAATTAAAGTTTTGGTGGAATTCAGTATATAAAATAATTAGCTATCAGATTAATTTCAATCAGTTGTAAGTGGCATTGGGACTTGGAATTAGCATTCTGAGAGGCTCCTGTGCTGAAAATTGATGGGTAGACTAAGACACTGGCCAAATACTTAGGATGGGAGTGATGGTTTTTCAGATGTAAAGGGCATGAAAATAAGCTGAGATGTGAGTGGCTGAAGAGACTCTTGGAGTCAAATTGAATGTGGTTGGAGTGACAGAAGACCAGCAGAAATATGGGGAAAGACATTTAGTGGGAGAGACCTGGAGAGGTAAGGTAAAACTCACTATAGATGACAATTCTATTTTCTCTCATGCCAGATAGGACTGTTCTAGCCCTCTGTGCTAAATTTTTTTCTAGAACACTTGATATAGCTACTTGTGAAGCTGAACGCTTGTCCTTCTGCTACAAGTGAGAAACAAGAGTGCTGTACATACTATTTTATTGTATCTGATAGAAGTGGTGGTGGAATCCTTTGCATAGGAATTGACAGACAGGGTAACTAAGCAGCAATAATCATTAAGGTAAAATTCTTTTGGATAATTTATATATTACATTTAAATGGACAAAGTTCCGCATGTTTCCTACTTAAAGATGTATTTTGCAGTAAATTATCCAAGCAGATCTATTAGAATCCAATTCTAATTAAAATAACATATAAGAATCACTTGGAAGTTCTTTTAAGTATTAAAGTATTGGTTGATATCATCTGCATGAATACTTCTAAAGTCATCTGGATTTATTGTGCAGAATTCTGGGACCTCAATCAAGAATGATGCAACGTTAGAGAAGTCCTAAAACTTTTTTTTTTTTTTTTTTAAAGAAAAGGCAGGCATTTGATTGCGATAGAAAAGGCAAGTAAGTAATATATGGTAGAATTTTGGAAGGCAGTCTTGAAAAAAAATTTAAACTAAGGCCCGCTTACAGGATCAGTCCATAATTATTGGTTATAAGCGATAGCTAGATTTTTTGTGAGATATAATTATTTCTAATTAGTTGATTGACATCAAAGAGATCTATCTTCAGAACTGTCAAAAGTTGGAGGAATGAGTTCCATACCACTGGTAGTTTCATATAGATAAGGAGGTTCAGCATGTAGGAAAAAGCGAACATTTTGAGTAAGACAAAAATGTGTGTTGGAATCCCAGATCCCCCATTTATAAACTGTGTGACTTTGGGCAAATTACTTAAACTCTAGTTTCCATTTATAAAATGGGGTTAATATTTCTTTCTTCTTAGAATTGTTGCAAAGATTCAATGTGATAATTCATGTCAACACTCTGGCAGATAGCAAGTGTGCAATAAAATGGTTGAACTACATGACATTTAGGGACCTTTCTAACTTTGAAGTTTTGTGATAAATGCTATCCAAAGATGCGTTAACTCAATGGAAATATCGATTGTGCACCTTGATAGCTGCTAATATAAGAAAATTGTAAAGCAAAACTACATCTAGTGCAGTAAAGTAATGAGTAAGGGAATCAGGATGAATGGAGTCGATTATTTTTTAAAGATGTCTTAGGTAGGTCAAGTCGATGTGATTGACCATTCTATAGTCCTTGATAATTAAGACATTGGAAATCCTAGACTGGTGATTGCTAATTAATTTCCCCTTCCGTCTTTTGTGTATAACCCATGTCGAGTCATCTTAGGAAGCTAGTGGAGCCAGCAAACTCATTCTCTGTAGAAAGCAATTTTTAGAAGTTTAAGTGCTGAAAGTTTCATCTTCACTTGTTTCCTGTAATATCTCCCTATGGTGTCTGCGAAAGACAGGTATAATGTAGGTGGTATATGGCTTATTTTGATGATTTAATTTATTGTGTTTATTTGTGCTGAGCATAAGTCCAAAGTCCACTGGCAGAACCACTATTCTTGGACTATTGTTTAAACTGACTTAAGCAATGTTTATAGATCATATATCTGAAATAAAATTCTAGGAGTTAGATTTTACTGTATGGAAAAATCACTATGTATTTGGGAGAATTCCAGTAGTGGCTATTAAGGAAGTTATTATCTTACATTTATACTATGTCCTTTCCTTTTCAAAATTTTCCATGTGTATTGTTTCATTTTTTCCCTCACTCTTAAAGTACAGAGAAACTATCTTCACTCTGTTTACTGCATAATGCTAATAATAAGCCCAGAGGTTAAACAGAATCATCTAACAAGAAGGTTGGCTAGGAAGTAAGGAGACTTAGAGTCTAGTATAATTTGTCTAATGATTTTATGACCATCTCTGATTTTTATCCAGAAATAGATGACTCATCTGCTTCTCTCAAGCTTTAACAGGAGCCTTATACCTGAAACTAATTAACACTTTGCATTGTGCCATCCACAGAGGCCCAACCAATCTGGCACAAAAAAAGATAAAGTACAACTGGGTTGAACCTCTCAGTTGGAGGTGCACAAAACCTGACAATCAGAAATTATCTGTAGTCTCTATCATCAGTATATTCCAGGAACTCCAAGAAATTAAAGGTGTTCATATTTACTCACATCTTTGTTTTAACAAAGGAGTCAAGGCCACAAATGTACTCTTGGCTACCTGCCCTAGCTGAGATGGCATGGAGCTGTATTTTCTGCTGTTTTTCTGTTCCTTTTGCAGAACTGAAATTTACTAGGCTTATTTCTGACTGGGAATGCTAAAATTCAGACAGGCAAACCAAATTATGCAGGGGCCAGGCATGCAAGGTGCATGAATCAGTCTGGGTTTCAAACACTAGGAAGAGTGTGAGGCCAACTGGAGAGAACCTGACAAGGCACAGGGGTCATGACTTGGCTCAGCTGCAGGTGACCTGTGAGAACATGTGTCCCATGTGGCTACATGTACCTATTTTTATATGGAAGTTGGAGGTCCATAGTTTAGAATAAAATCTCTGAATTTTGAAGTTTTGTAAGGTAATAAGGATGTTAGGAAGGAAGCAAGGAGGGAAGGAAGGAAGGAAGGAAAGAAGGAAGGAAGGAAGGAAGAGAGGGAGGGAGGAAGGAAGGAAAGGAAGGAAGGAAAGTACATAAGCCAAATTAAATTTATCTATGGGTGGATGAGCTACAAGTTTGGAATCACTTGCTCTAAATAATAACAGATTGGACTGAGCTCTTTGAAGATTATTCAACCAATGGACTACCATAGAGTATTGAGAACCAATCATTTACGTCTATTCAGATATGGGTGAATCTCTCAAACAATATTTAATAAAATTAGCAAACTATGAAAGACCATTGATATGGTTCCACTCATATCAATTCCCTGAACAAGGCAAAGCTCATCTGTGCAATTTAAAGTCAGGCTAGTGGGGGAAGGCTGGTAACTGAAAGGAGGCAAGGTGAAGGCTGTTTGAGTATCCCTTATATTGTTTTGCCATGGTTGCTAGTCATAGTTTATGAAAGTAAATCAAGCTGCAATTTATGATAGATGCCATTTTCTGAAAGTATGCCATACTTTGATGCAAAAAATTTTAAAAAGTAGTTGGACCAACTTCTGGCAAAGGAATTGTTTTAGCTGTAATGATCATGGGGCTATATACTTACAAATATAATCTTTGACACCAGCTCAGAGTCATTTGCTTAAAATCAAACTTAAAAATGTAATAGGATTTAATGTATACATCTGGAGAAGAAATAGAGTGCTGGGAAATTCTCATCGAATGTGAGGTGCTACCATTGAGTGTTGCATAAATGTGTATTTAACTGGGGTTGTATTTTCCCGATTGGGGTAGAGACAACAGGGTGGTGACAGGACCACAGGCAGGTGGTGATAGCAAAGCGACATTCCAAGTGGCTAATTCTATTGACTATGGCATCAAAGACTGCATTTGTGCTTGCTGCTCCGGTTTTCTTTACAAAGCCTTCCAGAGCAAGTGGTGATTGGCAGGGGTTGGGGGGAATACTTGATTCAGGCGCTATGAGTAAGAATTCCACCCTGAATCCATGGGTCCTCTGGTGTCTTTTAGGACCTGCCCTTTTCCAAGCCAGGTAACCTAGACTTTTGGTTTATCATGTTGGTCTTTTATCTTTTAAAATTAAGTTTCTTTTCTTTAAAACTATCAGAATTTCTTCCTGTTGCTTGCAAATTACAACCTCTGATATAGACATAGTTCTAGGAGTGGGGAAGGAAGGATACTAATCCTTTGGATTTCATAATGGGAAGTGGCACAGACCCTCAGACTATATACTATGGGTGATTCCACAAAATGAAAAATGTTCACCATAGTTGGCCAACAGGCGAAGCAAAGCAAGACTGGTCCTGGAGACAAAACTATGGCGGAATTTGAAGATGAAGTTTTCTTTTTATCCACAATGAAAGAAAATGTAAATCTATCCAGAGATGAAAGGGTATGAAGTAAACACATAGACACACACACACACATGTACAGATCGCATATATAAATTAACAAAGTGAGAGCAGGTAAATTCAGTTCCATAGTTCTCAGGGCTTGATAAACTAACTCATGTAGGGATAGATTTTGAGGGTCAGGTCGTGGTTCTATCTTTTGACTTCAGCCTAGTAATAGGGTGTCTTCTTTGGTATGCTGAATGCTTTATCCACCAGGAGCCACAACTTACAGCCTAGTTACAGCAGCATGGTCTGACTATCTCACACAAGCTATCCACTCGGTGATTTAGAAATGAAATATATTGATGCTTTTCACGTAAGTAGATTCATATGTGCAACATTCTTCTAGCTCCATTCCTTCTTTTCTTCTCTTTCAAAAGCTTGCCTTTGGCTGGTGGCATTTCATGAAAGTGTAGGCTTAAAGAGGAAATCATGGAATAAAGATTTAGCTGCATTTGAAATCTAATAAAATGAATCTTAGAGAAGACCTTGCTTTGCATGAGTATTGCTTAGACTATATTATTCTTATTATTCCTCCTTCTGTCAGAGAAACAGATTTAAAGATTAGACTAAACGTGGTAGCACAAATAGAGGTGCTGAGGTAGGGCATTAGATAGAGTGATGTCAGGGTGGTTGTTTCCACTATACTATTTTTTTTCTTTCAGAACCCAAGGTAAGAGGTCAAGGGCAAATTGAACAGTAATGTGTAACAGCAACTACTAACTTTTTACTTTGACTTTTTTTGAGTTTCTGAGTACTGCAAGCCTGAAAGAATTCTTGCTGAATTTCTCTTCATGTTTTAAAGGTTTGCTTTATTTTTGAGAAGGGAACAGAATTCTCACTTCTTCAGGGCGATAGTCTGCCCACAAAACATAGATGTTTAGTTTTTTTTCATTTTTGTACGTATATTTGAAGTTAATTTACATAAAGTAAAATTCCTGAATGTTTGTGTTTATAGTTTTGTGAGTTTTGGAGAATGCATTGAACTTTGCACCCACCACGATCAGGATATAGAACAACCCCTTCAGCCCCTCCAAATTCCTCTGTGCTGCCATTTTGTAGTCAAAACCTCCCCATCTCTAACCATGGAGAGATCACTGATCTGTTTTCTCTCCCTGTAGTTTTGGCCTTTCCAGAATGCCATACAAATGAAATCATTGTGTTTGCAACTTCTTGAGTTTGGTTTCTTTCATTTAATGCATTTGCAATGTATTCATGCAGTTGCATATGTTAACAGTTCATTTCTTTTATTGCTGAGCAGCATTTCATTGCAATGATGTACCTGAGTTTGTTTATCCATTCACCTCTGAAGAACGTTTGGACTGTTTCTGTTTTCAGAAATTGTGAATAATATTATTTAATCATAATGTGATCTAAACATTGTTTTTTCATATGTGTTTTCATTTCTCTAGGGTAAATGCCAATGGAACGGGATTGCAAATCATATGGTAAATGTACGTTAAACTTTATAAGAAAGAGCCTAATGTTTTCCAGAGCAGATTTCCTATTTTGCATTCCCACCAGTGATGTGTGAGAATTCCAGTTCTCTTACAGCTTTGTCAGCACTTAGTATTATCTGGGTTCCTTTTGTTTTGGTTTTCAGTTGTTGTAATAAGAATGTAATGGTATCTCTTCATGGTTTTAGTTATTGAGCATCTTCTCGTATGTTTATTTGTAATCCATTTTTCTTTTTGGTGAAGTGTTTATTCAAATATTTTGTCCTTTTTTTTTTTTTTTTTACTGGATGTTGGTTTTCTTATTGCTGACCTTTGAGAGTTCTTTTCATATTATGGATATAAGTCTTTTGATGGATTTGTAATTTGCAAATTGCTTTCTGTAGCTCATCTTTTCATTCTGCTAGCCATCTTTTAGAAAGCATAATCTTTTAAGTTTGACCAAGTGCATTTATCAGTATTTTCTCATATGATCATGTTCTTGGTTTCATAGCAAAGAATTCTTTCCCTAATCTAAAGTCATGAAAAATTTCCCATGTTTTCTTTTTCCAGAAGATTTATTCTTTTATATTTTACATTTAAGTTTGTGATCTACTTTGAGTTATGTTTGTATAAGGTATGAGGTATAGGTTGAAAAGATGATCCTTTATCTGTAGTATGTATGCCTTCGTAGTTTTACTAAAAATCAGTTAACCATATTTTCATAGGTCTATTCCTGAACTCTCTATTCTGTTCCATTAATATGTACACTTTCACTAATATCATACTATCCTGATTACTATGACTTTATAGTAAGTCATGAATCAGAAAATGTTAATCCTCTAAATTTGCTCTTTTTAAAAATCATTTTCCTATACATTTTAGGATCCTCTTGACAGTAGCAACAGAAATTCTTCTGAGAATTTGAGAAGCATTGACATTTTAGTAGTATTGAGCCCTTTTAATTTATATATTTTGTTCTTTTTCAATTTCTCTTATCAATGTATCATAGTTTTCAGCCTACATATCCTTTACGTTTTTGTGAGACTTATACCTAGGTGTTTCATTCTGGGGAACTATTATAGTCATTTAAACAATTCCCATTCCAATTATTCATTGCTAATAGATAGATAAAGGATAGTTATAAAACTAATATTTAAAAAGATATATTCACATTTACCTTGCAAACTTGTTAAGATAATTTTTTCAGTACTAGGAACTGGTTTTAAAATTCTTTGCTTGTGTTTGATGTACATAATCATGCTGTTTGTGAGTAGAGGGTGTTTTACTTCTTCCTTTCTGATCTTTGTGCCTTTATTCCTTTTTCTTGTGTTATTGCATTGGTTGGACTTTCAGTACTGTGTTAAATAAATGTAGTAAAAGCAAACATCTTTGCCTTCTTCCGGTTCTTAGACAGCAAGTATTTAGTCTTAATAACTAAATAATATGTTAACCATGAGTTTTTTTTTTTTTTTTTGGTAGATGCCCTTTATCAGGTTAAGGAAGGTCCTTTCTATTATTAGTTTTCTTTTTTAATATCATGGATGGATTTGAATTATTTCAAATGCTTTTTCTGTATCTATTGAGGTGATCATGTCATTTTTTCCTTTATTTCATTAATATGGTATGTTATTTTGATTGAACTTCTAATGTTGACCCATTCTTGAATTTTCAGGCACTCTCCCCACCTCATTGTGAGGTATTCCCTTTTTATGTATTGTTGGATTCTATTTGTTAATATCTTATAAACTTTTGCATATATGATCATGACAGATGTTGGTCTGCAGGGTTTTTTTTTCTTGTATTGTCTTTTTATTTTGTCAGCATAAGGGTAATACTGACCTCAGAAAAGGTAAAAATTTTCCTTTCCAAGATCCTTGGAATGTTCTGAAGTTAATAAACTGTTTAAACTGACATATAGTGGAATTAATGATCAGCTATGCTATAATGCTATTCCATGTGGAAGGTGGGAATTTAGGGAATGTGTAATAAATAAATGCAGTGGAACACATCATTCATAAAATTTAATGAACCTGCTCAGAAAATTGTTTAACATTCTAATTCAAACATGCTGTGAATTAGGAAACCACATTCAATCAGGAATATCGCTCATCCCCAACTCCCCATCATTACTTTATTTAAGTAGCCCATTTGGTAATTTTTCCATGAAACATAAGACTCTTTGGCATTTCCACATCTATCCTGAACAGATAATAGTTAAGTTCCACAGAGATGAATTTTCTATTGCTGGTGGAAGCACATAGTTCTCTCTCTATCCTGTTAATGATACTGTTGTAAGTTGCTTTAATAGTATCGTACTATCGTGATAACAAATGTATGAATATCAACTGAAAAAGAGAGCCTTAAACTCTGAAATTAGAAAAATGTAGATTAGTATGGTCTTTTTGAACCCTTTTTATTCAGGTAGAATGTGAAAAGTCACTTTAGCATACTATGGTGATTATGAAAGTGAACTCTTCAGTTAGATGCTTGGTTTGAACTTGCCAGATGGGTGACCTCAGGCAAGTGGCTACATTTTTAATTGAGCATTTTCAACATAATTAATTTAAAGTTCTTTTCAAATTTTCTCTTATTGTCTCTAGTCTCCCAGGTGTGAATTCTCTGTTTTGTGTGTGTTTGTGTGTGTGACGGTGAATGTTTGAGTCTTTGGAATGTCTTTTCTATATCTGTCACCCGTGTGCGACATCTCCAAATTACTCACTTTGCCAGGAATAATTCCTGCTGTAGTCCTTTGTGTATACCAGACTGTGATTGCTTTTCATTGAGGTTGTTTTTTGGTGGTCCTGGTTCAAATGCTTCGGGATTCACTGATTCTGAACCACTTTTCATATCAGCTTATCAGAGTGTGTGGCAATTCTTGAGCCATACACAATTCAGGCTTACATTACATCCGCATGTGCCTTAAGATCTTTGACAGGTAACTCTGCATCCATACAGAGTTACAGACTATGTCTACACCTGTGATGGGGTCGTTCATTTCTGGATGAGCCCGTGGTTAGCAGGTAGAAATTCCATGATGGAGGCCTGTACTTCCTGTACCATTTTGCTCATGGAGTTCCAATTCTCTCACCACCATGGGTTCTCTCTTCATTTATAGCAATTGGAGATTTACCTTTATTGATTTAGAGCCCAATAAATTACAACAAACTTATTTCATGTATGGCTGAATTACCAGAAAGTAGGAGAAATGTAAGGGGGGAACTGTGAGCTGACACCAGAATATAGAACAAATAATGAAAGTGAGGTTGCCTTGAAGGCAGATACAAATGTCAGGGATGGCGACCCTCTTCTCCCTGTGGGTCAGAAATTTCTTCATTGAACTGAAAACTTGGAAGGGAGCTAAAATGGCTTCAAATTAGTAGCAACATTTACAGAGATAAATTTGTAATATTTAAAAAATTATAGGTATATATAATCTTGGTATAACAAGTCTACCTCTAGGAATTGCTTATACAGATACATTTATATACATGGGTAAAGTCACATGTACAAGGGTATTTACTTCAATGTATTATTACTATTATTTTTTGGCAAGGGCAGGCTCTGGGAATCGAACCTGGGTCGCTGGCGTGGCAGGCAAGAATTCTGTCACCAAGCCACTGTTTCACGGCCCTACTTCAATGTATTTTAATAGCAAAATTTGGAAATAATGCAAAAACAATTACTAAGGGCAGGGAGAAAGAAATTACAGTGTGCGCATAGCTGCGCAAGCTGAGGGAATGAGAATAAGGCAACTCAATGTGTATTAAAACAGAATATCTCTAAGATATCATAATGTAATTTCCTCCTTGGAATATAAACTTCGTAATTAAGTTGAACGCTCTAGAGATGCAGGATTTTTTTTGCTTGTTTTAGTCACTGGTGTACCTAGAAAAATGATTGGTACATAGTAAGGCTCAATTAATGTTTATTAAATGAGTGTAATTACTATATAGGTAAGAAGTAAGGTGCAGATCAATATATATATATAATATGCTACCATTTGAAAAAATACTATATGTATATATATTTAAACAAGCATATATTTATGTTGCAAAAGTACACCAGGAACACAAAACAGTGTCAGAGGGAGTGTGGCTAGAACAGGGGTGGGAACAGGTCATATTTTTTCACTAGATACCTTTTGTATGGTGTTCTAATTTGCTAGCTGCCAGAATGCAATATACCAGGAATGGAATGGATTTTAAAAATGGGAATTTAATACTTCGCTAGTTTATAGTTTATAAGGCTGAGAAAATGTTAAAACAAGTCTATAGAAATGTCCAATCTAAGCTATCCAGGGAAAGATACCTTGGTTCAAGAAGACCAAAGAAGTTCAGGGTTTCTCTCTCAAGTGAGAAGGCACATGGCGAACAGGGTCAGGGGTTCTCTCTCATCTGGAAAAGCATGTGGTGAACACAGCGTCATCTCCTAGCTTTCTCTCCTGGCTTCCTTTCATGAAGCTCCGTGGGAGGCGTTTTCCTTCTTCATCTCCAAAGATCGCTGGCTGGTGGACTCTCTGCTTCTCGTGGCTATGTCGTTCTCCGCTCTCTCAGAAATCTCTCTCATTCTCCAAAATGGTTCCTTTTTTATAAGACTTCAGAAGCTAATCAAGACTCACCCAAATGGGTGGAGACACATCTCCCCTAATCCAGTTTAACAACCACTCTTGATTAGCTTACATCTCCAGGGAGATGATCTAATTACAGATTCAAACATACAGAATTGAATAGGGATTATTCTGCCTTTACCAAAAGGGGTTTTAATTAAAACATAGCTTCTAGAATCCATACATCCTTTCAAGCCAGCACATACAGTATGGATTTTGCATCCGTAAGTATGCATGACTTATTTTTAAAGTAAAATATTTTGAACAGATTGGACAGAGTGGAGGAAGAAAAGATTGGAAGTAAGAAGTCCAGTTAGGAGACAATAACTGTGGTGCAGGGGAGGATAGGTCAGTGACAGTGCGATACAGAGGAGGGGTTAGATTTAAGAGATAATCAATTGACACCAAAAGGGCAAAAAGAAGTGCATCAAATAAGGTATCAGTGGCTGTGCTGGTTTGAAAAGAAGTATGCCCCCTAAGAAAAGCCATGTTTTAATATAAATCTCATTTCTTAAAGGTAGAATCATCCCTATTCAGTACTGTATATTTGAAACTGTAATGAGATCATCTCCCTGGTTGATGTGATTTAGTCAAGAATGGTTTTTAAACTGGATTAGGGGATGACATGTCTCCACCCATTTGAGTGGGTCTTGATTAGTTTCTGAAGTCCTATAAAAGAGGAAACATTTTGGAGAATGAGAGATTCAGAGAGATTCAGAGAGAGCAACACTACAAAGCAGAGAGTCCACCAGCCAGCGACCTTTGGAGATGAAGAAGGAAGATGCCTCCCGGGGAGCTTCATGAAATAGGAAGCCAGGAGAGAAAGCTAGCAGATGACGCTGTGTTTGCCATGTGCCCTTCCAGCTGAGAGAGAAGCCCTGACTGTGTTCACCATGTGCCTTCTCACTTGAGAGAGAAACCCTGAACTTCATCGGCCTTCTTGAACCAAGGTATCTTTCCCTAGATGCCTTTGATTGGACATTTCTTTAGACTTGTTTTAATTGGGACATTTTCTCGGCCTTAGAACTGTAAACTAGCAACTCATTAAATTCCCCTTTTAAAAGCCATTCTGTTTCTGGTATATTGCATTCCAGCAGCTAGCAAGCTAGAACAGTGGCTGACAGAGTTCAGATAGAGTTGAGAGGCTACTCTGGAGATCCCTCTTACGCAAGCTTCAGTTAGACATTGCTATCTACCATAACTTGCCAAACCCTAACCAAAATCATTCCTGCCAATCCTAAAGAACACCTAGGGCATTATAAGATAAGATTCTACAAAGGTTCCATTCACTTGGATAACTTTCCATAAACCTCCAGATGGGTCCCTGGACCAGATAAGTCCTGAATTGCAGAGGAGCTACCCTCTCCAAAACATCAAGTCATTCCACCCCCCACCCCATATTATCAACAGCCCCTTCCAACTTGAAAAATTTAGAACGGGCATAGCCTAAACACCCCTAAAGAGTGAGAGAAAGATCAAAAGTGATGTGGAGTTGTATAAAGAAGGTAGGGTTTAACAAACAAATGTGATTGCTGAATCATTATATTGATATTTCTTTTAGTCTCCAGTACCTCAGAGCAGCTAGAAATAAAAACCTAAAGTTGTGGCACTGTAACCATACCAAACCCTGAAATCTGTTCTATAGCTAGTTGTTGTGCTGTATTTTGAAATTTATTGCTTTTTTGAATATAGGTTAATTTTTCACAAAAAAAAGAGAAGGAGGAGCATAACAGAGAAGATAGGATTTAACAAATGAGTATGACTGCTGAATCATTATATTGATATTTTTGTTGGTCTCCAGTCTCTTGGAGTAGCTAGAAGAAAAAAACGAAAAATCATGAAAATGTGACCCATATCAAACTTTAAACTCTGTTCTGTAATTACTTGTTAAAATGTACTTGGAGATTTATTGCTTTTTTGTATATATGTCATATTTCACAATAAAAAATGTTAGAAAAAAGAGATACTCAATTGATATTATTTTGTAATAGGAAGGAAAAGAGAAGCAAAGGGCATGAAGTTTCTAGCTTGGAAGACTTGGGAGTATCCCTAATCAAAAAAGATGCACAAGAGAAAGAACTAATCTGATGAAAATGATAATAAATTCTCTTTAGAATATGTTGAGTTTGAAGTATCAAAGGGATAGCAGATTAAAGATGTCTATTAGGCTATTGGAAATATGACTCTAGGATTGGAAATAAAATTTCAGTATTATTTTCTAAATCCATAGATGTAGGTGAGATGTAGAAGTGGTAAGGTAAGTGTGTTGAGACTAGGATTGAGCATTATTATTGGGTTGCATCAATGTATAATAGGCAGGTGGAGTAAGAACCAGCCAAGGACGCTGAGAATGAGCATGGTCATAGACGGTGATAAAGGAGAAAATGGTGTTTGGAAGCCAGAAAAAAGACTTATAATGTAATGATGAGGTTCTTGAGGTTTATTATATGTATGTCTATAGGCTACAGCTAATAAAATCAGCAGGTAGAGCCATCTTCTCTGTTACCTTTCTCCTAAGTTTTGCACAAGCATCAGTTATTTATAACTGCAAGATAGATTATATTTAGCTTATTAATGTGTTTTGGTTTGCTAAAGGTGCCAGCGTGCAATATACCAGAAATGGAACAGCTTTTAAAAGTGGAGTTTGATAAGGTGTAAATTACAATTCTAAGGCCATGAAGGTGTTCAAATTAAGGCACCAATAAGAGGTTACCTTCACTCAAGAAATACTGATGCCATCTAGAACACCTCTGTCAGCTGGGAAGGCATGTGGCTGGTATCTGCTGGTTCTTGTTCCTTTGCTCCTGGCTTCTGATACCAGTAATTTCCTCACTAAGTGTCAGTGGGCCTTTAGTTGCTCTGGGACAAAACTCTGGGTTCTGGCTTGCTTAGCATCTCATGGGAAGGCACATGGCAACATCTGTTGGGCTCTGCCCATGTCTAGGCATCTGCTCACTCTGTTGGCACTCCAAGTGTCTCCAAATTTCCATGTCTCTGTTAGCTCTGAAGCAACTGCTCTCCAAGCAACTGCATCTGAGGTTTCTTCAAAATGTTTCCCCTTTTAAAGGACTCTAGTGACCCCATCTTGAATGGGTGGAGTCACATGTCCATCTAATCAAAAGGTCACAAACCACAATTAGCATGCCACATCTCGTGGAGATACACTAATCAAAAGTTTCCACACTTTGATATTGAATCAGGATTAAAAGAAACAGCTGCCCCCACAAGATTCGATCAGTATTAAAAGATGGCTTTTCTGGGGTACATAATATTTTCAAACTGGCACATAATGTAATGCTAATTGCTGCTTCCTATTAAGTCGCCAAATTGTAGCAGCTTAATAAAATAGAGATTTATTTCTTCCTCAAGAAGAAATCTGATATATTTTGATCATGATCAGTGGACAGCTATTCTCTAAATAGTAACTCAGGGACTCAGGTTCCTTTTATAATGTGGCTCCAACATCGTCAATAGCTGGCTTCAAGGTTAAAAATGTTTATCTTTTTTAAAAGCAGGAAAAAGATAAATATACAGCAGGCTGCGTGTAGTTCAGTTCTGTGGGTAAGGCTTAAAAATAACCTACAACATTTCCATTTCCATACACTGCAAGCAAGGAGGAGAAAAGGAATGGGTCCTAGGAAGAAGAGGAAATAGGTTTGATGATCTGCTTTGAAGCTCTAACCTTTAGGACAGATGGATCAGAAGGCTGAGACATTCTAGACAAAGGGCAAGAAAAGCAAATTACTTTTGCTTTCATAGCATAAGAGTACTTGCTTTCATAGCGTGCTATGCTTTTATAGCGCATGTAGTAATTATATAATTTATGGGATTTGTTTTTGTTTATTTAATATTTCTTTTGGGTACTGGGTAGATAGTAGGTTTAAAAGGATACATGGTCTGTGGGAAAAGAGCAGAGAAGCATTGGGTCATCTAATGGTTTTGAAACAGCAGAAATACAAAATAATTAACAGAAATCACAGAAAATTATGGCAGACTGATTTGAGACATCAGTTGAAATTGGGAGGGGTTTTACCCAATCTGGTAGTGGGTAGGTGGAAAGGACTCATGGAAAGGTCTAAAAAGGCTTCAGAAGTCTAGACCCAGTGAACTCTCAAAATAGATCAACCAAGGCTCCCTTCCAAGACTGATGGAAGACTGACTTCTAGGTTCAAGCTTTACACACTCGTTCGCAAACACAAAGCACTTCATTCATTCAGTGAATACCCATGGGGAGCATCAAACATATTGTTACTGACAGAAGTAAGATCAAATGAAGGTTAAAAGAGAGAGAATGTAATATGCAATGGGTATGTGCTCTGAAAATGTATATATTGTATGACTATTAAAAATGGGAGGATACTAGGGCTAACATATACCAAACAAAATTTTAAGATGCCCTCAGTAATCGTCTTGGTTGGTAATATTAATGTTTTTATTTTAAGACTATTCTATGTTTAATGTACTATAAAACAAATGAGTAATAATGGTATACTTTAATTCTCTCATCAGCACTGACTTTGAGAGCCAGGATTCTTTTTTTTTTTTTTTTTTAACTTTTATTGATAAAACAATGTACAAGCACATACATCTTTAACATAACAAACATTCCATACATGATGTACAATCAGTGGCTCACAATATCATCACATAGTTGTATGTTCCTCACCATGATCACTTTTTAGAACATTTGCATCACTTCAGAAAAAGAAATAAAAAGAAAAGAGAAAAGACTCACACATACCGTACCCCTTACCCCTCCCTCTCATTGACCACTAGTATTTCCATCTATCCAATATATATAATTTTTTAATTTTCACGTTTGTTTCCCATATCATTTATTTTTAATCCATATGTTTTACTCATCTGTCCATATTGTAGATAAAAGGAGCATCAGACACAAAGTTTTCACAATCACGCAGTCACATTATGAAAGTTATGTCATTATACAATCATCTTCAAGAAACATGGCTATTGGAACACAGCTCTATAGTTTCAGGCACTTCCCTCTAGCCTAATACACCTTAGACTAAAAAGGGGATGTCTGTATAATGTGTGAGAATAACCTCCAGGATAACCTCTCGACTCTGTTTGAGATCTCTCAGCCACTGACACTTTGATTCATTTGAGAGCCAGGATTCTTGAATAAGGGAAAAAAAAACAGATACAGATGAAATATTGAAGAATTTAAGTCAAAACTTTTTAGTACAAAATTTGAATTGGAAATATCAACATTAAACTCGTGGTATTTTATATACATATGCATATAATGCATATACATAGTATTTGAATTGTATGTATGAGAACATATATAATGGAATAGTTATGTAGCATGCTATGCATAATGTAATAGAGATATATTCCTTAGCTGTGTCTGTAAGAAAGACCTAATAAAAATTGCCAATCACCCAGTAGCAATGAGAATCCTTAGTCCCAAATTGTCATCTTGGTACACCAGTTTCCCACTAAAAGACACCAAGACATTCTTGAGAAATTGCTGATTTCTAGTTATGAGACAAGGAATGGACAAGATGAACCTGGAACCTCTTATCATATCAGATAACAAGGAAGCTCTCAAGACTATCAGACTCTTGTGAAAAGGGCAATGGAATCAATTAAAAAGATGGCTTACCATTAGCAAAAAATGAGACAATTGAACAGGTTAATAATCACAATGGATTGAAATCCATCAAATATTTAAGCCCATGAGTGCATCATGATTTGAAAAAATATTAATTGGCCATTCAGAGAAGGCTTCCTTAAAAGTGACATTAAGTTGAAATGTGAGGATAAGCAGGAAAGAGACAGTGAGGAAGAGGGGTAGGGAATATGTGGACAGGTCCAGAAGCTGGAAAGAGCTCAGTCCCGTGGGAGTGTAAGGGAGTGTACGGGAGAGGAGCGCAAGGCGGTGTTGGAGAAATATTCAGGGTAGATCACTCAGGCCGTGTAGTCAGTCATACTTCATGCAAATCATGAAGATTTGGTCTTTCATCGTAAATTCAATGGGACCTTATCGAAGATTCATGCAGGAAAGGAAAATGATCAAACTTTTATTTTTGAAAGATCACTCTGGCTACCACAGGGACAATGAACTGGGGGACCCTAGAGCAGAATGGGGGGTGGGGGTGGCGGGGAGAGAGAGAGGAGACCAGAGCCTACTGCAGGCGAGATGAAACTGGCCGGTCTGGGAAGTATGTGCGGAATGCAATTCCCTCTCATCATGGGGGAAAAAAAAACAATCTAAGAAATATCTCTTGCTCTCTGGAGTAATTTTACAAGCTGCTAGGTCCTAAATATCTGATTAAACACGCTCTTTTGTCCTTACTTCACTGATATACTTAACTGAATATAACATCGTTTTCTCTGACAGAAACTAGACTCCGTGTAATATTTATAGTTATACTAAAAAAATCAGGAGGATTTTTTTCATAGACTGTCTATCCAGTAGAATCATTATCATTTTACTTTTTAAGCCTGTAAACTTATACAATTACTTACTTTCGCTGTTTATTTTTACGTTTTCTAATTCAAAGCATAGATCAACAACAACAAAAATAGGTTGCAATTAGAGTCTGTGTTTCTCATTCGGGGCATATTAAAAAGAAAAAAAACAGTTCGTATGTGAAAAGGAGCAATTTCTGCCCTTGAAAAACAGCCATGAGCAAACTAATTTTCAGCTGAGGTGACCATTATGACAATTCATAGTTAATGGCTAGTTACCATCGGATGTTATGTATGTTCTGATTGGTCAGTACTTAAGTGCTAATGTTTGCTAAATATTTAAAAATTGCCCTGCTAATGAAATGAAAAAAAATTTTTTTTTTTGGAATACCTTTTAGTTATTTCATCTTTTATATGATTGCTATTAGAGATTGAGGACAAGCAACATTCAGACCCACCCCATAGAATCTTTTTTGGTTTTGAAGGAAAATTGTTGAAGAAACATAATGTAATGTAATTATGTTATAGGTTGCCCTTTCTTGCATTTTCTGGTTTTCAGTATGCTTGATGAAGCAAGGACACTCCAGCTGGCTTGCCTCCCTTATGCTTTTTTTTTCTTTCTTTGATGCATGTTATTGTTTTGTTTTCAAAAAGGCGATCCCAATTTCATCAAATTGTATTGCGAAAAAAAGTAAAGAGAATTTAATTTACTATGAGTCACCATAGATTTGTTAGTCAGCATTCATAGAACTGACTACCCTTTGCTCCTCAGAGAGAGGAGAAATCTCCACATTCCCTACGATACACGCCAATCCTCTGACAGTTAGCTAGGTGCCCTTCTGAAGTGTGTTGTTTTGGATATTTTTGATGGAAGCTTCACCTCGTCCTTTAAGGATATTTTTACGCTGTGAACTCAGTTAATAATGTTTGGGATTAAATCTACTGAATAAGGATCAAGCTTGAAAATATTATTAATCAAATATAAGGTTTGGCGATAAAGAAGTTTAGATTGTTTTTCTTGATTTGCTTCTATATTGCTTAAAACCCAGTTATTTTCTTGTTGGGCTCTTATCCTGCCTCAGAAGCCAACTTCCAAAGAAAGATTCCAAAAATATTTTCAGCATCTGTATCTTTAGGTCCCAGTGGTTTTCTAATGTGATAATTGAAGGGTGGTACTCATTTGGATTTGTGCATTCTAGAAAGATTGCTTTGTACTTTATTCTATGTTCCCATCACATACTCCCAGACAAGTGATTGGGATTAAAGGATTTGCAGGTAAAATGTGATACGTAGGATACCATCTCTTAATTTCACTTTAAAAATTTTCTTGTTTTCACGACTCTAATCTTCTCATATAATCGAATACATTTCTATACTGATGGGGAGAGTTAATCATTACAATAATTTTAAATGATCTCAACTTTTTAAAAATCAAAGAATGTATATTTTCATTAATGGGTGATAAGTGGATATTGGATATGGAGGATGCATTTTATTAACTTTATAGTAATTGTCATCTATCTTTGGACAGTGAAAAATTATGCTTGAAGTCATTGTGTGAACTGCCCATGATCCTCAGCTTATGAAATCAAATGTTTAAGAAATATGATTTGACTCGATTTTCCAATAATTGAACTTAACTTTTATTTCAAGTTCCCATTTTATCTGGTAGAAATTTAATCCTGGTCAATTTGGGGTTTCTTCCATTGTTTCAGGGTCTCTCAAATCTAGATTTGCTTCTAGGTTCTGTAGCTTTCAGAGCTCCAATACCTTGATGTAGATATGAACATTTGCCTTGGTAGCATTTGCTGGGACATCTGGTTTCTTGTCACTGAGTCCTCACAAGTTGTGGCTGTGTCTTCCTTCTCCTGAACACCAGACTTCTCCAAGTCTGCTTGGTGACTTCTGAACCTTATTCGGAAGCAAGAGAAATGTCTGGCTGTTTCCTTTTTGGGTCTACAGGGAATTCTCTGAAGCTGCCTCAGCCTCCTTTGGCTAAACACCTGAGCAGTCATTGCTACTTGAATGATACCAAGCCAAGGAATACATTACCTTATTGAGAATTTTGGCTGAAGCAAATCCAGGTCATAGGCTACTCTTAAATCCCCAAACCTATCAAGGGCCATGAATCAGACTTGGCCAAGGATGGGGAAAAGGTACGGGTCCCCTTCCCAGGGATTTGAGATCATCTAATCTCTGCCTCTCCCTGATTTTTCTCTTCTTTTCCATCTTAGATCTTCTTTTTCTTCTCTGAACTAGAAAAGAAAAAAACTCTGGGTTTCACACATCATTGTTCTTCCAACTTTCATATTTATATAAAGATTTTGGCTTTTGAAACTCAAAAATCAGGGATATACTTCCTTGTTCTTTCTATCCTTGGGACTATAAGTGTGGAAGTGGCTCTGTCAACGGGCATAGTCACAAGAGTAAAGAAGAATTAAAGGACTGAAAAGAGAAACAGCGCTGTTAATCTATCAAAGTACTAAAAGTTTGGCTGTGACCACATGGCTTCCTATGACTCAAAGATTTTGTAACTGAGAAAGATGACCCTAAACTACAAGCCTTCAATTTTAATGGAGCCATTGCTAGTGTAAAATAGCTGTATCAATCTCTTGGGAATCATCAATCTTGTATCTTAGGTACTTTCTCTGAGTTCTTTTGGTTGTATATTTTTTTTCCTATGAGGTAGATTAGAAAGGAAATTTATTCTTGGAAATTCATGGGCTCTTTGGGTTTTTGCCAGCCATTCTATTACCAAGATATCTTCTTGTGTTCACCGATTAGACAAGGAGAACCACTACTATTATTATTCAGCTGTGCATAACAGCATGCCAATTCCGTGACCCTTTAATGAGTCATCTTTTAAATCCTCCCCTTGGCCATGAGTATGTCACTTTGATATTATTTTATAGCTTGAATGGAAGCATTTAGAGAATGGGAAGTGATGTCAGAATTTTACTTTAAATGACTCCACATACCCTCCCCCACCAATGAAAGCATTACTCAAAGTGTTTGCTAGTCTGATGGACTTTGAATGATGGCTCAGTGTTACTTCACTTTCCATTTCCCTATTAGTGAATTTTAAAAATATTTATGCATATTTGTTGGCCACTTGGATTAGCTTATCTGTGAATTAGCTATTTATATCTTTTGCTCATTTCCCTCTTAGATTGTTGTTTGCTTCCTGTCGATTTTTAAAGCACTCATCATATAATTACAGACTTTAAACCCTTATCTGTCATCTGCACTGCAAACATGTTTTCTAAATCTACCATTTGTTTGCTCTCTTTATTTATAGTATCTTCTGCCACGCAAAATTATTTTTCAGCATCTGTCTAGGTCTTCCCCAGAAGAACTGGTAAAATATGAATATTATATTTAACACTTTAATCCATTTGTCATTTATTTTGTTACATGTTGTGGGATAGGATTTTAAGATTTTTTATTTTTATTAATAAAACCAATCAACATACAGTATGAACATTCTTTTTTCATCACATAGTTGTATATTCATCATTATGATCATTTCTTAGAACATTTACATCAATTCAGAAAAAGAAATAAAAAGAAAACAAAAAAATTTCATACATACCATACCCCTTACCCCTCCTGCTCATTGACCGCTAGAATTTCAATCTACTAAATTTATTTTGACATTTGTTCCAGCTATTATTTATTTATTTTGAATCCATATGTTTTACTCATCTGTCCATAAGGTAGGTAAAAGAAGCATCAGACACAAGGTTTTCACAATCACATGGTCACATTGCGAAAGCTATATCATTATACAATCATCTTCAAGAAACATGGCTACTGGAACACAGCTCTACATTTTCAGGCAGTTCCCTCCAGCCTCTCTGTTACTCCTTAACTAAAAAGGTGATATCTGCTTAATGCATAAGAATAACCTCCAGGATAATCTCTCGACTCTGTTTGGAATCTCTCAGCCATTGACATTTTATTTCGTCTCATTTCTCTCTTTCCCCTTTCAGTCGAGAAGGTTTTCTCAATCCCTTGGTGCTGAGTCTCTCAGCTCATTCTAGGATTTCTGTCCCACATTGCCAGGAAGGTCCACACCCCTGGGAGTCATGTGGGATAAGATTTTTACTTTTTTTTTATTTTCTCCAAAATGGATAGACAGTTTGGTGAGAGAATTTTAAAACAGACCATCTTTCTTTCTCCCCCAAATTGAAATGTCTCTGGGCCAAAATATTACATTCTTATGTATATTCTGTGTCTGGGTTCTTATTCTGTTCCATAAATCTATTTTTTTTAATACCTCTCCCATCCCTGTGTTGAAAATATCTGATGGATCTTACTTACTTTCCATTCACTTCTATAGAAAATGGTCAATAAAAAATTTCTCTTCTTTTCTTTGGTTAACATTCATATGACACCAAAAATGATCCCCTTCTATTTGTTTTGTAAATTGTCATAGATATGTATGCAATATGTTGTTATAATCCTTTCAATTTCTTCTGCATTTGAAGTTATAACATTTTTCATTCCTAAGAAAAGCGAAAGTTTAATTTTCTCTCTCTTTTTTATTAACCAAAGATTTGTCTAGTTTAATGGTCTTTTAAAATATAGCTTTTGGAATTCTTCTTAATTTCACTTTTTACAAAATGCCTGTAGCTTTAATCTCAGCATCATCTTTCTTAATTTCCTCTGCCTAGTGTCTCTTGTTTCATTTTATATCTTCTAATTTTTATGAAGCACATTAAACTAAATTACTTTCTTTTTAGTCCTTCTTTAATAACAGAGGCATTTTAGGGCTATGCATTTTTCTCTGAGTCCAACTTTCACTGTTCCCCATAGGTTTTAAAACTTAAAAAATATATATGATGTATTTCATTCAGTGATATGCACGGATCAGAAGTATATTGTTCAATGAGTTTTGACAAATGCACTCGCCCATGTAATCTACACTCTATTAAGATATAGAACATTTCCATTACCCCAGAAAGTTCACTCAGGTCCCTTTCCAGTAAATGAAGCCCACACTTAGGCAATCATCGTTCTGATTCCTATCACCACAGTTTAGTCTTGCCTGCTGAAAACTTCACATAAGTGGAATCATTCAATAATTCATTGTTATATTCATTTAGGATAATATTTTCAAAAATAATCACATTTTTATATTTATCGAAAATTCAGTACTTTTCGTTCCTGAGTAGCATTCCATTCTATGGATGTACCAGCGTTTGTTTATACTCCCTCCTGCTGCTGAATATTTGTGTTGGTTCTAATTTTTTAAACGGTTTGAACAAAGGTGACATGAATATTCTTGTGCAGGTCTTTTTGTGGTACAATTTTTAAAATTCTCCTGGTTAAATACCTAGGAACTACTGGATCCTATAGTAAGTGTACATTTAACTTTACAAGTAACTGCCAGTGTTCTAAAGAGGTCATTTAAAAATATCACTAGACTGCATGAAAGTTCTGGTTGTTTCATATGCTTGCCAGCGAATGGTATGGTCAGGCCTTGTAACTCAAGCCTTCAGAGTGTTTGTGAAATAGTATTTCATTATGGTTTTAATTTGCATTTTCCAGCTGACCAATGATGTTAAAAAATTAAGCACATTTTTATTTGCTTAGAGGTCATTACTAGCCATTCTTTTGTGACCTGTTTGATGAATCTTCTGCTTGTTCTTTTATTGGATTGTCTTTTGTAGTTTTTAAACTTTTTATTTTGCAATAATACTGATTGACAGAAAAGTTAAAAAGATAGTACAGAGAGGTCCCCTATAGCCTATATCCTTCACCCTACTTCCCCCAATATAACTATATGTTTGTCAAAACTAAAAATTAAACATTGATCCAAAACTATTAACTATAGTGATCATAAATTCCATTCAAATTTCATCAATTATTTCACTAATACCATTTGTTACAATTAATGAACCAATACCGATAGATTATTATTAACTAAAGTCCATAAGTTTCTTTAGTTTTTACCTAGAATGTCTTTTCTCTATTTCAGGATCAATCCAAGTTGCCACATTACATCAAATAGTAATGCCGCCTTAGTCTGTATTGATCTGTGACATTTTCTCAATCTTTTCTTGTTTTTTTTTTTTCCATGACCTTAATAATTTTGAAGTTATACAGTTAGAGAACTGAAGCTATGAAAGTCAGTATTACCCCATACAGCATCTGTTAAGAAAGCTGAAAAAGTGATCAGATTTTGACTAGAAACATGGCTGAGAGATTTCAAACAGAGCCGAGAGGCTATCCAGGAGGTTATACTTACACATTATACAGAAATCCCTTTTTAGTTTATGGTGTATTGGAGTGGCTAGAGGGAAGTACCTGAAACTGTTGAGCCATGTTCCAGTAGCCTTGATTCTTGAAGAAAATTATATAAAGATATACCTTTTACAGTGTGATTGTGAAAACTTTGTGTCTGATGCTCCTTTTATCCAGGATTTGGACAGATAAGTAAAAAAAAGATAAAAATTAAATAAATAATGGGGGGATAAAGGATAAGAAATTGGATAGAGTGAAATACTGGTGGTCAATGGGGTGGGGTAAAGAGTATTGGATTTTGAGTTTTTTTTCTTTTTTCTTTTTATTTCTTTTTCTGGAGTGATGCAAACATCCTAAAGAATGATCATGGTGGTGAATACGCAATTACGTGATGATATTGTGAGCCATTGATTGTATAATATGGTTGGACTGTACGTGTATGAAGTTTTCTCAATAAAAATATTTTTTAAAAAAGATGTTCTGCAAGGCTTCTCTACTGCGAAGTTATTGTTTTCCTTTTCTATACTCTATCACTGCATGCATCTTACATTCAAGGAAAGGGGGTTTAAGCTCCAGCACCTAAAAGGGAGAGCATCTATGTATATTATTTGCAATTTTCTGTAAGAAAGATTTGTTTCTTCTCCTCATTTATTTATTTAATCGTTTGTTATATCTGTATGGACTCATGGAGATATTATTCCTTGGGGTTATATAATCCAACACTATTGTTATTATAATTGTTATCAGCATTACTACTTTTGCTCAGATGTGTCAGCTGCGGCCCTTGGGAGCTCTTTTAGTTTGGCTCCTGTGTCCTTTTGACATGCCCCATTCTTTTTCTCCTTTTTCTCTCCTTTCTCTCTTCTTTTCCTTCTCTCTTTTCCTCCTCCTTCTTCTTTTTCCTCCACCTCTTCTTCTCCCCTTCCTCACCTCGGTCTCCTTCCTCTTCCTCTCTTTTTCATCCTTGTCCTTCTTAATCTCCATTCCTCCTCTTCCTTATTTGTCGTCATATGTGTTTTATTCCGAGCATCAGAAGATGCTCCAGGCTCACCTTGCATTTTCTCTGCCTCAGACTTAGAATCAACCATTTCTTCAAGGAGTCCTTGTTCCTTTTATAGGACAATGATATTTTAAAAAAGAAGAAGCTCTGAACATTTGGTATACTCATTGGTATTGGAGAGTCACTGCTTTTAGGCTCTGTCCTTGGACAGAGCAGGGAGGTGTATGCATGTATACCAAGTCATGTATACACATAGCTCTATATGTTTTGTGTCTCTATGTGTATATATTTAAAAATACATATTAATTCATGCTGATATTGCTGATGTGAGTTCAGCATCACAGGGTTCATTCTAGTCTCCCCACAACTCCCTCTCCCTTTTCTTATTTATAACTTATTTCTCTTGATAGTGAGAAACCTGGATCCTATTACAATTAGTTACTTACTTGTTCAACTCTAATATACAGGTAGCTTAAGAATTGCTAATATATACCTCTGTGAGAAACAAATTCACCAACCAGAATTAGTGCTTGTGTACAAATACTTTTGTCTCTGTACTTACACTATCCAATAAAAATACGGCTTTTTAAAGTTACTTAGGTCAACAACTTTTTCCACACTCCCTGCAGTGATAATATGTCACACATTTGTAATATAGATTCGTTTGCCATCATCTGTGTTTTATTCTGAGTTCTCCTGACTGACAGCCTGGCTGATTTTTTTTAATTGCATGAAGTTTACTTTTGTATTGTGCAGTTCAATGGCGATTTGACAAATGCATAGAGTCATGAACCCACCACCTCAGTACAAAACACACCAATTCCATCACCCTACAAATTCCTCTGTGCAGTCACTTTGCTGTCAACTTCTTCCCTTTCTCCCTGGAAATCATTGATCTGTCTTCCATCCCTATATTCTTGCTTTGCCATAATGTCATATAATTGAAATCTTACCTATGTTACATTTTAGTCTGGCTTTTTTTCACTTAGTGAAACAGATTTAAGATTTCTCCATGTTGTTTCAAGAATCACTCAAGTAGTGATCCGCTGTATGTTTGCACCATAGTTTATCCATTGACATCTTGGTTATTTCCATTTTTTTTTGGTGATGGTGAATAAAAGTGCTATAAACATTGGGGTACTGTTTTTTTTTTTTTTTGTACGAACATAAGTTTTCATGTCCCTAGGATAAATACCTAGGAGTGGGAGTGCTGATTTTACAGTAATTATATGTTTAACTTTATAAGAAAATGTCAAATTACCTCCTGAAGTATCTGTACCATTTTTCATACCAGCAGTAATGAATGAGAGTTCCTTTGAGTCTGCATCTTCACAAGCATTTGCTACAGTCTGCTTTTTTATTGGTTTATAGGCGTTCTTTATATATCCTGGACACTACTCTTTTGACAGATACATGTATAACAGCTAGAAAGAGAAATCTGAAGTGATAGTATGGTAGCCCATGACAAACTCTGGCATCTGTTCTGTAACTACTTTTTGAAGAGTGCTTTGAAAATTATTGCCCTTTTGTTTCTTTGCTTTGTATACATGTTATATTATACAATAAAAAAGTTAAAAAAAAAAAACACCTGCATTGATTTTGATTTGGGTGACTTTGAATATAGAGAAAAATATGGAGAAAATTTACATCTAAACTACTGAATCGTCCAGTTCTTGAAAAATACTCTAACTCTCCACTTAACATTTTTTTCTTTTCTCTCAAGAACTTTTGGTGGGATTCAGTGCACAGGTCTTACAAATCTTTTATTAACTCCATGCTTTCATGTTCTTTGATGTTATTGTGTATGGTTTTGTTCCTTTAATTTTATTTTCCAATTGCTTGTTGCTAACATATAGGGATGTCATTGATTTTGTGTATTGACCTTTGTCCTGTAACTTTAATAAATCCACTTATTGTTTTAACATTTGCTTTGTAGATTCCTTACAATATAAAAAGTGGATAACCATGTCATCTGTTAATACAGCTTGTTTTTACTTCTTTCCAATCTTTCTGTCTTTTATTCTTTATATTCTCATTGTATTTTCTAGTACTCCAGTTTGATATTGAATAGAGGTGATGAGATGCAGTATCTGTACTTTGTTCCTCATAGAAGGGCAAAGCATTCCATATTTCATTATCAAATATACTGTTAGTGATAGGTATGTGAGGCCTTTTTCGTAGCTAATTTTTATCAAGTTGAGAGAGTTGCATTGTACTCCTAAAGTTGCTGAGAGCTTTTAAAAAAAAAACATGAATGGATGGTGGATTTTGTTAAATGATCTTTCTATATCTACTGCCATCATTATATGAGTATTCTTTCTTCTTTATCCTCTTAATTAGTTAATGACATTGATTGGTTTTCAAATGTTAGACCAATTTCATGTTCTTGAGATAAACTCCAACTGGTTAAAAAAATCCAATTGGTTGTGATGTGTAGAACTTTTTACATTATTGATAGGTTTGAGTTATTAATATTTTGTTGAGGATTTCTGGATCTAAGTTCATGAGGGATGTTAGTTGTAGTTTTCTTTTTTGTAATGCCTTTGTCAGGCTTTGATTATCAAGCTCATACTGATATCATAAATGTTTTAGAAAGTTTTCTTACCTCCTTTATTTTCTGAAGAATTTCTGTAGGTTTGTATTGTTTCTTCTTAACAGTTTGATCAATTTTACCAGCTCTCTTTGAAGGAAGGTTTTAAATTGTGAATTCAATTATTTAACAGTTAATAATTAACATTAAGATAGCCATATAATTATTATTAAGATAGTCTATTTTTTCTTGTTAGTTTTGCTAATTTGTTTCATTTAAGGAATTTGCAAATTTCATTTAAGTTATCAAATATGTTGGCATCATGTTGTTCTTTTTATCATTATCTTTTTAAGATTTGTAGAATCTATAGTGATATCTTTCACTCCTGATATTGGTCATTTGTGTTTTCTCTTTCTCTTTTTTTGAGAGGTACTCAATTTAGTAAAAAGGAAGCTATGCGTGGTCAGTGACAGAACCACGGTTAGATTGCCAGTTCTCTTTCAAGACACTAAGAGAAAGCCACTCTCCCCCCAAACTCCTTTTGTTCTCCTAACCTCAGGGGTGGAGAAAATTCAGTCCACTTGTTTATATCCTCAACCCCTTAGAGACCAGAGTCTCTGCATTCACAAAGGACATAGAGACCCACCCAACCCTTCAGGGGTCCAAGGATCTCTTAAGGTCAAGCCTTCCCCGGTTCTGTCTTATTCATTTCCTGGGATCCCCAGTGTCCTCTAAGCTTCACTCAGTCCCCAAATGCAGGAGGTTCACACTTCTTTTGCTCACGTCTTCCAGGCATACCTTGCTTGTGGCTCCAACAGCTGCTGGGTTCTTAAGAGATGGTTGGTTGCATTAAGAGTTGAGAGTGGATGGAGAGAGGATGTGATAAGATGATAACCCTTCTATTTTAGAGTCCAAACAGTATTCCTTCAATTTAAACTTGTGATACTAACCTATGTAGTATGATCTAAAGATTTACACAGCATTTCTAGTAGTGTAGACAGTATTGAAAGATCACTTCTCATTTTTCCATATATCTCATTTCTTCCGCAAGGAATTTGCAAAGGGACACAAAAGGAATCAATGAGATTGTCTGTACTCCTGGACCAGGAAACTCTTTTCCTTTGCTCTTCAATAACTTTTTTATAAATGTTCTTTATTTCTAATGTTTAATCAAGAGGCACGGTTATCTGAAATTCTCCTTCAGTTTGACCCTTTAAACATCATTGAAACCAATGAAAAGCATTTTCTTCCAAGCAATTCTGCTTTCTGAAAACTACTTTGTTTGCTTCTATTTCTCTTCTCTCTCTCTCTCTTCCATTATAAGGTCGTTTACATGAAAATGGTATTGGAAGATGGTTTATCAATATGTTGCAATTATTTTTACCTGCAGCAGAGAGAACTCATCAAATCTTTTGTTGTTGCCATGGAAACAATCACACTAACAAAAGAAGGGAATTAAGATTTCAGTTAGGGTAGAAATTAGGTTGGGCAAATAATGCAGAAGAAATGAAAAGATGCCTACGAGTTGTACCTGAAGGAAAACAAGATATAAATTAGATAATAATTAGTCATTTTGCTTTAAGAATATCTGTAATGATAGGAAATCAAGTTTGGAGTTATTTATGAATTTTGCCGATACAGCAAAGCCAAAAAGAGTGTCAGTCTGTGCTCTGATGGGACTTTAATTTTTGCCAACTGCATTGGGCTACAAAAATAATTATCCTAACATGAACATATTTCTATTTTAACAAGCTAACTCATAACTGAGACTGCAGTTTTTCTAGTTAGGCAGGGACAATTCCATCTGTTTATAAGATTATTTCTCATTTCAGAACAAAATTAATCTTGAAAGATGAAGGGATAGCTTAATCAGCCATTTATCACAAAAGCCAGTGAGCCATATAGTAACTGCCTTACAGTCTCCCCCTAGGAGATTCTTTTCTCCGGTCTGCCAATAAAACCGAACCATAGATGTTAGGTTTCCATTATTTTCCAAACTAGAAATGAGACATTGTCAAATAATGTGGTATTAGGTATTGAAGAAAACTAGTTTGAAGGTAAGTTATTTTGTAAACTGATAGATGAACTCAATTTAAATATATAGGCAAGTCACTAAATCTAACCTGGAGAACAGAAAAAAACTTATAACTTCATAGCATTTAAAAAATTATTGTCAAAACCTAATACAATTCTAGCTAATGAGTATTTTAATGTCCATATGTTCTCTTGCTACAGTATTTTCCCCCTTTTAGACTGTGGATAGTTCAGGACTTTAAATCTTTGCCATGACATACAGTTTGCTGTCTAACAATTTATGATTTTACCCTTTGCAGAATTCATCTACTCTAAGTCTCCTGAGATCAGGGTACTTTCTCCCGAGAGAAGGGATGAATGAAGGTTTTTTCCCCGTCATTGTTTATTTCCTCCCAATAGAGTTGCTTGTCTGCAGCACATTGTAATTAACCAGGCATTGAGCATTCTGACTGTGCCACTTTGAAGAACATTATGGAAAGTCATTCTTTGGGCAGTTTTAGAAATGAGAAAGGAAAGCGGGGTATAATAGAAGGAGCCTGGATTGAGTGTTTAGTATCTTCCAGTTTCTGTGCTAAGTACTTTATATTGCCTTACAGTAGTATCCTTGTTAATGTCAAAGAATTTGGAATACTGGGGTTTAAATTTTGGGGTGTTGGGCAAGTTATTTAACATATCTCTGCCTTACCTCCTTATCTGTTAGGAAAATGAGAAGCCATACACCTTACGGGTGCTGTAATGCACATACTCGCTGCTATTAACTTCAATGTTTAAAATAAACCTATAAAAAAGAGTACTATTATTACCTCCATTTTATAGATGGTGAAACAGATGGCTAGAGACAATCACATTTTGCTCAAGTTCACACTCTCAGTCAGTTGGCAAGTTTAGAATCTCAACCTTGGCCTGTTTAACTTTAAAGATGTTATTCTATATGATGATACCATTTGTGGCTCTTAGCAACTGTGTGATACTGTGAAAGAGTTGATCATTCAGAGCCTTCTTTACACAACTATGTGATTAATAAGATTCCCACGGCTTAATGTAAATAATGACCCCCCACCCCCTGCATTAATGGAAGCATCTGCTTTTAATTAGTAGGGAAGTTGTTGTAACTAGAGGTGAAGACCATCTCTGGGAACGGGCTTGTGGCAATAGCAAGTGCCTTGGGGGTCTTAGTACAACATACAAACTTGCTAGCATTGAGGACTTGGTTGAACCAGTTCTCTCAACTCTCTTTGGGATTCAGCCAAGCTGCTAAACCTTCAGCGTGCACCTGGGCTGTCAAAGGTGACAATAATATCAAGGAAGCGTGTTGTTCTAGTTTGCTAGCTGCCAGAATGCAATACACTAGAAACGAATGGCTTTTAAAAAGGGGAATTTAATAAGTTGTTAGTGTACAGTTCTAAGGTCGAAAAAATGTCCCAATTAAACAAGTCTATAGAAATGTCCAATCACAGGCATCCAGGGAAAGATATCTTGATTCAAGAAGGCTGATGAAGTCCAGGGTTTCTACTCTCAAGTGAGAAGGCACATGGTGAACACAGTCAGGGTTTCTCTCTCAGCTGGAAGGGCACATGGTGAACACAGCATCATCTGCTAACTTTCTCTTCTGGCTTCCTGTTTCATGAATCTCCCTGGGAGGTGTTTTCCTTCTTCATCTCCAAATGTTGCTGGCTGGTGGACTCTGCTTCGTGGTGCTACAGCATTCTCTGCTCTCTCCGAATCTCTTTCATTCTCCAAAATATTTCCTCTTTATAGGACTCCAGAAACTAATCAAGACCCACCCAAATGGGTGGAGACACATTTCTCCCAATCCAGCTTAACAACCACTCTTGATTGGGTTACATCTCCAGGGTGTTGATCTAATTACAGATTCAAACATGCAGTATTGAGTAGGGATTATTCTGCCTTTACGAAATGGGATTTAGGTTAAAACATGGCTTTTCTAGGGGACATACATCCTTTCAAACCAGTACACATGTCAACCTCTAAGGGCTGTTTGAGGAACCAATAAAACAGTTCACATGAAACTGCTGCTTAAGGAGCCCCTGAGCTCTGCCTTGGTGAAGGGCTGGCTGCTGGGTGGACTGCTCTGTCATCTCTCCCCAGCCAAGCAAAGAGGGTCTCAGCAAGTTCTCAGGTCACAGTTTAGGACCTTGACCCAGAGCGTGACTTCCTTCTTAACTTTTGCATTCTTAGGTTTCACTACTCTTCTCCCCATCTTCCACTTCAGTTATAACTGAAAGAACGGAAAACATAAAATTTTCAATCTCAGCTCTCAGTGTTTCAGGAACTTAGGGTTCTCCAGAGAAACAGAACTAAAAAGATTTATTATAGTAATTGGCTCAAATGACTGTGGGGGCTGGCAAGTCCAAATTACCTAGGACAGACTGGAAGCTGGAAATTCCCATAAAAGTAAAGTTGAATTCTCCAGGGGAAGTGGACTGGCTGTAGTAGAGATAGAAATTCTTCCTTCTGACTGCTGAGAACCTCAGTTCTGGCTTTTAAGACCTCCAGCTGCTTGGATGAGGCGACTTCTCACATTCCTGAGGGCAATGTCCTTTGTTGATTGTAGATGCAATCAGTCATAGATGCAATCAACTATCATGCATGTAAATGTAAATCCATCTATGAAATACCTTCACAGTAACACTCAGGCCAGTGCTTGTTTGACCAAACTTAGCCCAGTTGATCCACTCAGTCGAGTATTCCTGCCTTTACTCTTTCCTTTCTGTTGTACTTTTGGAGCTTGAGTAAGCAGCTCTGCCCTTTTTAGGGAATCTGAACATGACCTTGGGTAATTTATGTTTCCTTACTAAACCTCAGTTTTCTTACCTGTAAACTGAAGATAATAAATGCCATTTTCAGAAAGAATCGTATTGAAATATGACAGTATATATAAAATACTTTGCAGAGTGCCTGGCTCATAGGACATGCTGAGCAGCAGTTGGCATGACAGTTAGCATGCCAACTGCTAAGGGGGTATGAAATGACATGAAACTTGAGTATGTAAGTTTCATTTCTTCTGAGTAACTATCCAAAGTGATAGAAAAGCCCAGTTTATTGTCTAGGATGGGATTTGAACATTTTCTGAGATACAGGCTGTCTCTATCCTTAAAGTGGACACTCAAGAAAAAGCATGTAAAGTCAGATTTTTTACATTATTATTTTGCTGAAAATGTCAGCTTTTAAACTCAGATACTTGTCCTCAAAAGTTGGGTGCTGCATTCTTTGATTTGCCTGTGCCCGGGGAGGTATTCAGACATTCCCACCAATGGGAATTTTCGGATGAATCAAGATGTTTACAAGCACTATTTTAAGGTATATAACTTAATAAGGAGGGGCCTAACCTCTTAAACATCAGTTTGTCTTAGGGAATCAAGCTGAAGGCTAAGCAGTGGTCTTTTTTTTTTTTTTTCCTGTAGGTGTTTCACAGACAAGATTCAGGCAGCAGTTGATGGGTGATACATGAAGGCAAGGCAACAAGAACTGAACAAAATTATTTAATTGCATTCATGGGCCTGGCTTGTCCAGAGGGGTATTTTTTTGGGAGGTGCTGGTTGAGGAAACAAGGAGAAGCCAAAGAAACTTGAGAAAGTTTGTGTAGGAGCTGGGGTTTTAGAACGTGGGTTGGTGATGGAGTAAAATGGGGTTGATGATTTGTGGGTCACATTCTGATCCAAATAAATTATAACCTTGGGAGATGGCATCAGCTGAAGCAAAATGAATGGACAAAGGGAGGATTGAGTGAATCTGCCTAAGAGTAATAGCAGAAGAGTAGAAAGAATAAGCACATTATCTTTACATTTGCATTTCAAATTATCTGTCACTGACACTATTGTTTCATCAGTCACCCATGATATTAAACTTAAAGCCATCTTTTATTTCTTCTTCTCTTTTGTCAGATTCTGTCTCAAATTTTACAAACCCTCTTGGGTTCATTTTACTCTAGTGTTTCAGGAATGAGTGAGTGGTCTTGCTATTTCCTATATGCACTCACATCTAGAAAAGTTTTCCCAAAACAAATACCCATCTCGTTTTATTCATCTCGTTAACTTTCTCAAAACTGCAATGGCTCCTACGTACCCACTGGACAAAATACAAATTCATCTTTCCATTCTGGGCTCTCTCCTTGAATCTCATATTCTCTCTTTCTGCATAATACATATGTATTTACCATCCACTGTGTCATATATTCTTCTACGTACCCACAATCATGCATTAAATCAACACTAAGAATCAGTATTGATATCACTCCTCAGTGAAGCCTTTCACAAACAATGTTTAGCAAGATATTAGTCCCATGAAGGGATCAGAGGGGGGAAAAGAATGGCCACATATTAGTACATTTTGGAAACAGTATAAACATTATCTTGGTGATTCATAAAACACATTTGCTTCGAGAATGTCCATGTTAAAGAAACTGTTACTCTTTATTTAGTCCATCATTTCCCAAATTTATTGAAACAAGATACCTAGTAGTAACCCAACATGTACTTTCGAAAGAATGGTGTAATTGAAAGCATGTGGAATTTTGGGGTCAGGAGACTTAGGTTTTCTGAGTCTTAATTTTCTTAATTATAAAATGAGGATGATGATGATGATGATGATAATACTATCTATGTCATAGGCAGAATATTTGATGTTATGTGCAAGTAGTTGATTTAATCATTTAACCAATTGCCACCTATGTCATAATTTACGTGGGTAGAAAGTTGAACCCTAAAAGAATGGAACGACCAATGGATGCAATTTGATGGGGAAATATGACAAACTATAAACACAGGGCAATGCCTTGCGCCATAATTAGGGATCCTGATTGGCCATAGTGGCCATTTTTAGTTATCTGGGGACAAGGCAGTGTGAAATAGGAGCATGCATGCGTTGATGGTGAATTGGTAAGAGTTTCCTAAAAGTTGATCTTACAAATAAAATAACCCTGAGTGGTTTCATATGAAACCAAATTCTGCCTGGCAGAGAAATTTGACTGGAACTTTGTACCATTAATTATGTCCCTGTGAGATGCTGGAGGGATCTAATCTCCTCTGAATGTGACAATTTTCCTTTGCAAACCAAAATTCAAAGAGAACTGTAATCTTGCTTGCTGCTGTTCATCAAAGGATGACCTTGTGAGTAATACTTGAGATAAGAATGTTTAAGGATTATGCATATCTTGGGTTTTTCCTAAATGCATATAATATAACTTAGAATATGCATATAACCTTTGCTTAATATGATAGCCAGCCTCTGAAACTTTTGTCCTTGAATTATTATCTGAAAACCTTGCTATCCTATCATTATGTATAGTTTAGCCTTGGATACTTTTTAAAGATAAAAGATATCCTTGAATAGTTATGCAAGGTGGTCTATGTTTTCTGAACATATTTTCCTAGACACTCACCTATAAATAAAAATTTCCATTCCATTGTCCCTGATTTTGCCATGCTAACAAAGTGTGTCTGCTCTAAGAGGGCTGATGTGTGTTTTATGAATACATCCCTCGATGTTAATATTGATGCAGTCAATTTGTAATAATTAGCCTGTTAATTATGGTGGGTTAAGCAATCACAAAAATATCTGGAACAGCAATGACTTGTTTACAATACAGAAGTGATTGACAAATATTTAGAAATTAAGATATACCCAGATTTGTAAATTTGGTGAATAGAAATTCTCCCCTGGAACAAACGGTTTTGATTTAGAAAATATTTGGGTTGAAGAAATAAAATAGTTCTCCATAGAGATGGCTGCTGGCATAAAAAAATGTATCTAGGAAAATTCCTTAAAGGATGAAATATATATATATTCATGAATTTTAATTTCCAATGCTATATCTGTTCTTTGTTTTTTTTTGTTAAGTGCAGGGTCTGGGAAGCAAACCCCAGTCTCCTGCATGGCGGGCGAGAATTCTACCACTGAGCTATCAAATTTGATCTTAGTATACAGGAATATGGAACTTGGGGAGACTGGATTTTCTGAAGTTTGAGAAGTGTGGGTCACTGTCAGAGTTAGATTGTGGCAAAAAGAGAAATTAATATCTATGAAAACACAATAATGACTTACATACCCCTTGTTTGGGGATGAAAATATCTCTATGGTGATTTTCTAGAAATTATCTAAAGTGATCATATCAAATTTGATTTTCAAAACTTCCTCTTAGCACCTGGGAAAGACTGAAAACCATTAAGTATATTAGTCCTCAGAAGATTCATATAGAGAAAGTTCAGCATGATTATAAGAAAATATCTCCTGGGTTCAACTTGCAGGGAGCTTAAATATGACAATGTCCTCTCTGAAAACATTTTTCACAGAAAATGGGCATATATATATAAGCACCAATTCCCATAAAAATAGTGGGAATATTTGGTTTGGATAATATTAATGAAAATAATATTTATTTAATGCTTACTAAGTGGCTATTATACCAAACATTTTGAATTAATTGTGTTGAAGGACACAAAACTTTGGCATCTTTGAATTTTCTAATTTAATTCTCAAAATAACTAAATTAAATAAGTAGGATTGTTATCTTTATTTTAGAAATAAGGTTTAGAAAGATTAAATAACTTGCCAAGGTCTCACATCTAGCAAATGACAGCATCTAGACTTCTCCTGGGAGTGTCCAATCCCTCAACCTCTGATGTTTTTTTCTTTGGCATGTTCATGCTTTGGGAATCAAACCTGGGTCTCTGGCATGAGAGGCGAGCATTCTACCACCGAGCCACCCTTGCACTGCCTCAGTCCCTGGTCTTAATCATAATGTTGCAATATACATTCTCAAGCCTATTAAGCAATGATGTTGCTATTTACCGCCTCTAGTAAAACCTGAAAATGTCAAATATCCCTGGAAAACTTGTCCTACTCTTTTGGATATTATTTTTTATATTTTGGAATTAATTAAATGTTTTCTCTTGCTTCAACAATGTGGAAACTACAGCTTTTGTATTGCAGATCTAATGAAGCCTATTTTCCTTTAACAATCTCCACATAGAATTAAATGTCTCAATATAGATCTATTCCATATGGAAATTGAGAGATGTCAAATCTGTATCAAATATGGCAAAAAAGGTAGTGTTTCATGTACCTGTGGATAAAAGATTCAGATAATTAAACAAACAAGCAAACAATTTAGTTTATTCAGCTTAAATAGTTTTGACACAGCTTCAAGGAAACTACTGAGCTTTATCAATGGTCTCCCTGGATTGAGAAAATAAAATTCAGTCTTCCTTACCAGGAACGAACTAATCACTGTGCATAATCATCAACAGATACATCACTGCTATTGCAAAGAAGAGCGATAGTTTGTTCCTTTGTCATTTGTGAGTTTGGTATTCTCATCAGTTCGGAACTAAGCTATTGAGCAGAACTAATTTGAAAGTTCTTTTTCATTTCCTCTTCAAACAATGTTCGGGTAGCACTCAGTATGCAAGACTTTGTGACAGTCTTGACTGGTCTAAGAGTTTTTTTCAAGCATAGTGATTAACAGGGAAATTTCATAGCTTCTGTGGTTCCCTGACTATGTGTCTAACTCTGGCTGATCTTATGTGCCGTGGAGAATCATGCTTTGCAACAACAACAAATCCCCCATATCTCGTGTGGTTCTGAAGAAGGTTTGAATGATCATTGAATCAAATTTTATTCAAGTTAAGTGGATCACAAGTGTTTCACCCAGATAATACCACGAGTAAATTCTCTTTTAGGGCTGTAACATGCTTTAGGGACTCAACCAAGGGTTCACCAAACACTGTGCCCTGGCCAGGCTGTGTCAGCTTGGTTGAATGTGGAAAGGTGGTGGGGCTGGTGATGGGTTGGGTAGGGGGGACATGGAGGGGAGAACGGGGTTGGGGTTGCAAAGCCCAGAGGGTTGCTTTTTACAATTTAGTAGTCCTACTGTTTTTTTTTTTTAGCATGTGCAGACTCCAGGAATCAAACCCAGGTCTCCCACATGGCAGACACTGAGTTCCCTTGCACTGCCAGTAGCCCTACTCTTTGCAATATATGGAAATTGGAACAGGTATAATTCTCATCAAAAATTTGTTTTTCTTCTTCTCTTTCTTTTTCCACAGACAATTTAAGAGCTACATGAGTGAAGAATAAAAGTTAATAAAATTTAGGAGTACTGGCAGGAGCATGAGTTTCACCTGCAGTGGTAAACATTGTAGATGGTAGCCCATGGCTGGGAGCAAATGTCTAGGTACCAATCACACATGCCATAGCCCCTTAAGCAAAATTAAAAAAAAAAAGTTAATGTTTTTCTGAGACCTAGCACTCTTCATCACTTAGTAGTGCTCAAGGGAACATACACAGCTTTGATAGCTTATCAAATGGTAGTTAAGTTAGTGTTTAATATTTAGAATTCAAGAAACTCTGATATCTGTATCTATAGTTTTTCCTTTGTTTGCCTTAATTTTAAATTGCTTTATGAAACTTACTGTATAATCTCAGGCTTTATAGTGATTATATTTTATTTAATATGCCTATGGATAAGCTGACCAAGATATCCATTTTTGGTGGACAAGATTTTCATAAATTAGTTATAAAAATATTTGCATCTTTTAATTTTCCTGTAAATCAAAAACTTGAAAATGTTCAGTAACATAGGTCATTACTAAAGTAAAGTTGATATTTCTAATAACTTTCTACTTGATACTTTGAGAACATTCATAGTTTTGACAGCTAATCAAATGTTATATAATTAGTGTTTAAGATGTAAAATTTAATAAACTCTAATATCTGTATTTGTAGATTTTTTTCTCATTTGCCGTAATTTTAAATTGCCTTTTGAATTTACTGTACAAACACAAGCTTTACAATGAGTATTTGCATACTTCAAATATGCTATGGATAAGGGAGCTAAGATATCCATTTTTAGCAGCTGTAAGTATATTGTTTGTTCCTTTAAATAAAATATTTAAATCTAAAAAAGAAATAGTGCTCAAGGTCAGACCTCAAGGAATATATTTTGATTAGTTTTTTGATTTCTTCCCTATAGGATGAGGAATAACTCCCACTCTGGGATAGATAAAATGGAAGTTTTTTTTTTTTAATTACATCTTTTACCTATAGATAATTGTAGACTCACATGCAGATGGAAGAAATAATACAGAGAGAGTCTTTACCCAGCCCCACCCCCACCCCAGAAGGCAACGTCCTACAAAACTATAATACAATGTCACAGCCAGAGTATTGCTATGGATACATTCTACAGACCTTATTCAGAGTTCCCCAGTTCGACTTGGGCTCATTTGTGTATGTGTGTATGTGTGTGCGGGTTAAGTTCTATGCATTTTTTATCACCTGTGTGAGTTTGGGCATCTATCGCCACAGTCAAGATACTGAACGGTTTCATCACCACACAGAACTCTAGTCCTGTCCTTGACCCTGTCCGATCCCCAGCTCTCCCACTATCCTCTCCCCCCACCCCCTGCCCCATTCCTAACACCTGGCCACCATTAATTTACTCTCCAACTTTAAATGTTGATCTTCCAGAAATGTTTAGATAAGTGGAATTACATAGTATAAAAATATATGGGATTAACTTTTTTTGTGCAGCATAATTTCCCAGAGAGTCATTCAAGTTTTGCATGTCTCAATAGTTTGCACCTTTTATTGCTGAATAGTATTTCATGGTATGGATATACCTTAATTTGTTCAACCATTCACCCTTTGAAGATCATCTGAGTTGTTTCCAATCTTTGGCAATTATGAATAAAGTTGCTATGAAATGCACATATAGATCTTTCCGTGCACATAAATTTCCATCTTTTCTGATCCTCAAGAGTGCCATTGCTGGGTCATATGATAATTGCTGTTTTGTTTAATAAAAACTGGCCAAATTGTTTTCCAGAGTGATTGTACCGTTTTTCATTCCCGTCAGCAATGTAGGAGCAATGCAATTTCTTTACATCTTTGCCAGCATTTGGTGTTGTCACAAATTTTAATTTTAGCCTTTCTGATAGGTTTGTAGTGATATTCTCATTTTGTTTTTAATTTGCATTTCCACAATGGCGAATGACACTACACATCTTTTCCTGTGCTTGTTTGCCAGCTGTATATCCTCCTCAGTGAAATGTCCCTGATCTAGCTACTAATTGATTAGTTTAGTTTTAGTTGTTGACTTTTGAGAGATTTTTATATATTCAAGATACTAGTCTGTTGTGGGATATGTTGCTTGCAAATATTTTCTCCCAGTCTTTAGCTTGTTCTTTCATCTTCTTAACACATTCATTTGCAGAGCAAAAGTTTTAATTTTGTTGAAGACCAGTTTTTTAGTTTTTATTTTCAAGGATTGTGCTTTTGTTGCTAAGTCTAGGAATTCTGTGTCTAGTCCTAGGCCCTGAAGATTTTCTCCTATTTTTCCCAAGAGTTTTACATTTAAATCTATTATTCATTTTGAGTTAATTTTATGTAAGGTATGAAGTTTAGGCCAAGGTTCTTTTATTGCTCGTCTCCAGCACCATTTGATGAAAAGGCTATCCTTTCTCCAATGGGTTGCTTTTACATCTTCGTCAAAAATCAGTTGTGCAAAAAAAAAAAAAACCAGTTGGGCATATTTGTATGGGTCTGCTTTTGGACTCTCTGTCTAGTCCCTTGGCATGTGTCTATTCTGGCAATGTCTTGATTACCATAGTTATATTGTAGACTTTAATATCAGATAAAATGATTCCTTGCATTTTCTGCTTCTTCATCAAGATTATTTTAGCTACTTTAGAGCCTGTGCCTTTCCTTATAAATTTTAGAATAAACTTGTGCATGTCTACAGAAAACTTAACTTGGATTTTCATAGGAATTATATTAAACCTATAGCTCAGTTTGGGGTTGTAATAGTTTACTAGCTGCCAGAATGCAATATACCAGAAACAGAATGGCTTTTTAAAAGGGGAATTTAATAAGTTGCTAGTTTACAGTTCTAAGGCCGAGAAAATGTCCCAAGTAAAACAAGTCTAAAGAAATGTCTAATCAAAGGCATCCAGGGAAAGATACTTTGGTTCAAGAAGGCCGATGAAGTTCAAGGTTTGCCTCTCAAGTGAGAAGGCACATGGCGAACACAGTCAGGGCTTCCCTCTCAGCTGGAAGGGCACATGGCGAATACAGCATCATCTGCTAACTTTCTCTCCTGGCTTCCGGTTTCATGAAGCTCCCCAGGATGCGTCTTCCTTCTTCATCTCCAAAGGTCACTGGCTGGTGGACTCTCTGCTTCATAGTGTTGCTCTCTCTGAATCTCATTCTCCAAAATATTTCCTCTTTTATAGGACTTCAGAAACTAATCAAGACCCACTCAAATGGGTGGAGACATGTCATCCCCTAATCCAGTTTAACAACCATTCTTAACTAAATCACATCAACCAGGGAGATGATCTCATTACAGTTTCAAATATACAGTATTGAATAGGGATTATTCTACCATTATGAAATGGGATTTATATTAAAACATGACTTTTCTTAGGGGGCATACTTCCTTTCAAACCAGCACAGGGATGAATTGACATCTTTATTATGTTGAGTCTTCTAATCCATGAACATACACTTTTTAGTATTCTTTGCATTCTTTCATCAGCATCTTGTAAGTTTTCAGCATGCACATCCTATGCATATTTCAAGTGTAACCCTAGTTATTCCGATTTCTTTGGAGCAATCATAAATGGCACTGCATTCTAATTTTGGTTCCTACAGGTTAGTGTATAGAAACCATGATTGATTTTTGCATGCTGGGAAGATATTTTTGATGTTCACAGCTCAGAGATCTCTTGCATTATTATATTATAGATCTCCATCAGTTAATTAATTCAACAAATACTTAATGGGAGTCTCTTATGTGCTAAGAGTGATGGATGTTCAAGGTAATGGGGATGGAATAATGAACAAAATAAATAAAGTTCCTGTACCTATGGAACTTACATTATACTAAGGGGATGGGGGAATAAGAGAGAGAATAAACAAATAAAAAATAAATTTACCATGTGCCAAATGGTGATAAATAATATGGTGAGGGACATAAGTCCTCTTTCAAACTAGGACACCATCAAAGATGGTACTAACTAAATGGTACACAGAAACGAGAGGTATGAGCATGGAGTCTCTCCAGCGAACCGGGATACATGGTTACTGTATTTAAGGTCATGGACACTGGGGTTTGGAATTGCTGTTGTTGATGCACTCCAGGAAAAGCCCACCAGGAACACAGATGTAAGCGAAAAAAGTCCGGCTGATTAGAGCCGTGCAGTGAGGGACACCACACACCCCGGGGAACTGTGGGATGGCTCAGCTAGGGGTTACTGACAGCCTTTTTGCTGGATTTGAGCTCTGTCAGGTGACTGTGGGAAGGTTTTGAGGAAGAGCGGTTTTGTACTTGAGTTGGTGCTGTCAGAAAGTCAAGCAATTTTATGATTGCCTTAATGATCTTAATTTGTATGTGGATGGTGAGCAGAACAAAGTGTGGATAAATCTGTAATTGGTAAAGAAAGAACAATCACTCATATTAGTAGGAACAAGGAGAGGGACATTTTTGTGGTTTGTTTTTTGTCCATGCTCAGACACAATTGTAGAATGGTCTTGTTTTTGTCTCACTCCATCACCCAATGGGGTAGCTTTGTCTGAGGTTGATGTTCTGTAAAATTATTTGTGTTCAAAAGGAGAATAGCAGGGCTTGTTAGAGCCGGGGCTGCTCCAAGCTGATGGTGGCCAGGAGCTGCTTTCTCTTTCTTACCATTTTAATTAAAGTGGTCAGGGATGACCACTCTAACAAGAGGACACTTGACCAGAGACCTGGAGCATGTGAGAGAGTGAGCCCTGGGGACACCCAGGGCACAGCCTCCAAGCCTAGGGAGCAGCAGGTGCAAACACTCAGAAGTAGGCATGTACTTGGCATGCTCAGGAGCAGAAGGAAGGCCAGGCAAGGCTGGAGTGAAGAGTGAGAGATGTGAGTGGTAGGACATCATGTCAGTAAGGCTGCAGTGGCCCAGAACACATGGGGCCTTGCAGGCAATTGTTAGGGCTTTTGCTTTGAGTTGGGGTGAGAAGAGAAACCTTTGGAAGGTTTAGCATATTTAGTAATATAAAAATCATACCTTATTTAAAAATAAAGAATATTCTCACTTTCAAACAGAAAACATTATTATTTATGGTTTTCAGTTATTTATTCATTCACCAAATAATTATTAAGCACCTACTGTATTCCAAGTGGCTGTTCTAGGCCATGGGTTGTACAGCCACAAATAAAACGGACAAAGTACCAGCTGTGATGGAGCTTACATTATAAGCGGTGAACAGGCAAAAAAAAAAAAAAAAAGAATAAGTAACATAATTTCAATAGAAACAATAAACATAATTACAACCAAAGTTAATGCATGGTAATGCCATATCGAATGCTGGAGGAAAAGGGGCTATTTACACAAGGTAGTCTAGGAAGAACCCACTGAGAAATGATATTTGGATGAACCCATGAATACTACAAAGGACACAGAATTCCAAGGAGAACGTGTATAAATGTTTTCAAGTGGGAGGAAGCTGACGTATTTGGAAAGCAGTGCAAAGCCAGTGAAACTAAAGAATGGCGAAGTAAGGAGAGTATTATCAGGTGATATGGTGAGCAGCGACCAATGAGGAATCTTAAGAGAGAAGAGAAACGATATAAGCTGGAGGTTTTTAGATCACTCTGTTTATAGAGTGGAAAAATGGACTAAAGTAGAGTGGAGTGAAAAGCTATTGCAGTGGTTCAAGTGAGTGATGCCGGGAACTTGGTTCTCAGCTGGGGGTGATTTTGCCTCCCAGGGCAACGTTTTTGGTTGTCACAGCTAGGGAGTGGGGAAGGGCTACTGGCATCTAATGGGTAGAAGCTAGTAATGTTGCTGAATATCCTACAGAGCACAGGTGGCCCACACAATAAGGAGTTACCTGGCCCAAAATGTCAATAGTGCTGAGGTTGAGAAATCTTGGATTAGACGTTGTGCAAATGGACGCAAGTGATGATTCCTAGGTTTTTGGCATCGCAATGGGAAGATGATGTTTATTTGTCAGTAATTTTGCAATGGGGAAGAATCAAAGAGCAACAGTTTTGAGTTAAGACTATCACCTATAATTAACATTCTATATATGAGGGTGATTGTGGGTATTTCTCTGAATATTTGCTGTAGTACTAGATTCCTCTCTTTTTTCCTTTCTATGAAGAGAAGGTATGTTAAAGTCTGCTAGGTAAATGCAAGAAAGGAGCAGTAGGTTAATTGTCTCCCCCAAACCCAGAAAGATGCAAGCTTCTCATACTTGCACTTGCAGGGTTTCTCTTATCTGTATTTCTGTGTTTGGCATTTAATGATGAGTTTTGAGGGTTCCTTCTATATAGTCGAGGCAAGGCGAGCACATCTGTGGACAGACATGAAAAACAAAACTCCTCTGAGAAAGCGGACGTAACCTATCTCCTGGAAATTCCCCTGGGATCATAGTAGCAGGAACTAATATCTCTCTGGGCTTTCTGGGTAGTAGGTAGGGAGGCTCAGAAATCAATCAACTGACAAATGTTTGAGAACTTACCAGGACATGAAGTACGAGTTGGAAAATTTGTTGAATGAATGAATGAATGATGAATGAATGAATGAATGAATGAACAAGCAAACAAACAGGTGATGAAGAAAGTGGAAAAGGAAAATCATTACAGATTGTGGAAGAAGTTAAGTGTATGGACTATAGAAAGTTCTCTGAACAAAGAATTCACCAGAAAAAGTGATGTTCCTAGGTTTGAATTCAAATCACAACTGTATCTAGGAAAGGCTAGAAAATTGAAAATGAAAAAATTCAAGAAGTCTTCTCCGGCTTCTTCTTGTATTTCTGTATTATATTTCTAGCTTACAACGTTAGAAAGAAAGTGTCAGGCAGCTGTTTGTGAACTAATTAGAATCCTTGGCCATGATGCTTTGAATTTGTATATCACACCTTTCTCTTTTGTCTTTTCCCAGTTAATCAAAATGGAACTCTACTGTAAAAAATAACAGGGACTCCATAGGATAAAAGTCTGCAATCTTTGAGGCACAGGTAAATTTTTGAGCGTTGCTATTTCTGTAATTATTCACCCCAACGATATTTATGGTTGCCGAGATCTCCCTTAATCCTGGGTGGAAAATGTCACCTGTTTTGGGTGGAAAGGAATAGGATAGTAGGAAACTGTGGAAGGGAAGTTTGAGTCTTTGCCCTCCTAGTCAGAGAGGCTTACACACAGCTCCTTTTAGAAGTTAGCTCTGACTGCCGAGGCCCGTGGGCCAATCTGAAAAACTCTGAGACGTCTCAAAGGTTGCTTTGTTTCCAGCACCATCCCTGCACCAGGAGCACGTAATTCGTCACATGAGTGTAAAAGGTGCTGTAATCTGTTCAGTGTAGTTTAGCCTCCCCAGACATGTCTGGCATGCACGTTTGAAATGGTTGATTCTCCTGCAGGCTGCACTGCACACACCTCGTGCTCTGAGATGTGCTGGGGACAGGCAGGCGCCACCAGTGAATGTTCTGTGCGCGCTTGGAAGGAAAAGTCTGTAAGTTCCGTGGCGAGGTAGCTAATGTGTCTTTCTAGCAATAGCAAGTGATAATGCAAACCATAAAAATATGTGGAGACCAGAAAAATATTACCTGACTGGAGACATTTTTTACGTTGCAAGAGAGGCTTTTTGGCTTTTTTCCCCACTCAAACCAATCAAGGCTGGCTGAGAGAGAGGCTGTTCTCAGCGCATGCATTCTTTAAATTGTTTTTCTTTTTTGTCGAATGTGTTCTTCTTTCAAGATTAGCTTTTGCTTATCTTGTCTTTGCCAAATACTGTTAATGTTCATGAACCATATCTCGAAATCACTAATTTGAATGTTGGGCACACAATTCAAGTATTAGCTCTCTAATTTGAATAATGAACATGGAATTAAAATTTCATGGTAATTTCATTAGATGAGTTACTCATTTAAGACTATTACATAAATATCATAATTTATCCTAAAATTCAAAATACATTAGAATTCTGAAAGTTTTGACCTTGAATAATTAGTTCATATTATTAAAAAAAAGTATCACATTATCTCTCAAAGTAGATTATCATTATTCCTGAGCCGACCAAGATTTAAGATTCATCAGCATGTGGGTGTTTTTATACCACCTTGGGACAAGTGTCTTCTATTTCCCAATCACAGCCTGTGGTTAGAATTCCTCATTCACTTGCTCAGAATGTGTTCCCACTTCAGAGGGAGTAAGAAGCATTGCAGTTCCTCATAAATACGAGACAAGAAGTATGCAAAAAAGACTTAAAAAATGAACTTTGCTCTGTTCATTGATTTTACACCAGATACAGCAAGGTTTTCCTAAAGAACTCGTTCTGTACATACAGGTATGTTCTTGGGACTTTGGGATGTAGCGCAGGAAAGGGACATGCCCTTCTGGTTACTATTAGAAGTGCTTTGATTTTTTTTTTTTCTGAGGAAGCAAAATGAGTGCCCAGAATGCCCTTTGCAGGTTCCTGTCTGTTATTTTTTTTTTTTGGTTTCACTTTCCCCCTTGAATAAAGGGAGAAAAGCTTTCAAGGCTGTCTTGTCCCCAAACTTCTTCTCACCCTTCATTCACCATGGTTTAAACTTTGTGCCTTCTGGTTGGATCTCTGTGGCCAGCAGGGAATGTTCGTTGGGTCCATCGTAGGAATTCTTGTCACTTGCCTTTGATCTTCTGGTCTACCTAAAAAATGCGTTAATCTGGAAATCAAAATCCAGCGATCATCCATTGCACCATTCTTAAAGAATTTCTGGCTGGTGGCATAGCAAATTGCTGGAGAATTTTCTTTTACGTACAGTGGTTTGTGGGTTGCACATCTTAAAGCATCCATATAAGCCTCAGGCCACCTCATAGACAAATTGTTCTGCATTTTATTCTCTTTAAATGGGTCATATTATGTGAAGGAGTACCTTATAAAGGCACCAAAAAAAAAACCCCACAAAAAACACAGGAATATAGGAGCATCAGGATATCTAGAATGACTTATTGTATAGCAACAATATTTGTTATTTATATTTATCAAAAGTGCTAACTAAAGATGAAGAGCTGACATGATGACTTTACACATAATGACTCTTGTATAGAAAAGAGAAATGGGGCCAAGACAATAATGCAAGTAAATAATGCAAGTAAATAATGCAAATAAAATGTTTGTAAAAAATGTGTATCCTTGCCATGTGCATGAGGTAGGATGAGCAAGGGATGAAATAACTTTGGCCTGTGAGGTTCGATGGACCCAGCCCCAACTCCTAGAAACTCATTTCCTATCCCAGAGACTAAACTGCCTCATCAGTAGAATAGGAAAAATATTAATAATTACCGTAAATGTTTGTTGTAAGGACTAGATGTAAATTACTTGCCACATGCCTACCTTGGCGTCAGTGCTATGTAAGTGTATTCTTATCTTAAGAGATAAAATTTATGCAGCGATGCTCATTTCCCAATCTACCTTTAGTTATTTTCCAGCTACATTCATTATGTAGTTGGGAAACCCAATAGTCAGAACAGACCCGTACTTGGGGCACTTCATTTTTTTTTTTTGAATGAAGCTGAGCATGCATACTTAAGTATAGAAGTAATTATGGGATAGTCATAATTTTCTTGGACTTTCTTATCCTTACTTTTTGGCTCAGTGCTATTTTTATTTTTATTTTGAATTGCACACGGTGTGTGATGTGGGGAGAGACAAAGTGATCTTTCAGGGGCTTATAACCATGACAAGACACATGACAAAGTTTCCACAAGAGCAGAGGTGGTACTTGGAGTGTTGCGGGGGCTGGACTGGAGGTCAGGGCAGGGAGTTGCCTCCACCAATGGCATGGTGCCAGGTGTGACAGCCAAAGCGGGACCTGCAGGTGGCAAGGTAAGCTGTGTGATTTCTGCCTTGGTCTGCATTTGCACTTTAGGAGAAGTGATTTTGCAGAGTGGAAGCTACACTTACCTGCTTTTAAGTCTTGGTTCTGCCTCTGAGGGTCTTTCAGCTGTGAAAGACTTCCATTTGTATTTTCTATTTGTGATAATAGCAAATTTCAGATCTGTAATGGTGAGATCGGGGGGAGAGGCCAGGCAAGACAGTGTGACGGAAGGAGAAGAAAGAGAAAGAAGAAGAGAGGGAAGAGAGGAAAAGATGGGCCAGGAGAAGACATGAGGAAGAAGAGAAAGAAAGTACGAGAGAGGCAAGGAGGGAAAGGGCAGTGAGAGTGAAGGAGAGCGAGTGACAGGGCAGTGGAAGGCAGGCTGAGGACACGGGCCCCAAAGTTGGACCAAACTTGCTCTCACCTCCTGGCTCTGCTACTTTCTGGGCTGGGAACTTTGGGAAAGCCGCTTCATTTTGCCAAGTCCAGGGAGGAGAATAACTATCAAGGGACTTAATCGGGAGAATTAATTCAGATCATAAATGTGTGCCAGTTAAGGATCCAATTACTAGTGAGGGCGGTGGTGGTGATGGCCGTGATGATGATAGTGAAAGGCCAAATTAAAAGAGTTCAAGAAAAGCAAAGAGAAAAGAAGTCTGGGGAGTGGGAAAGTAAGATATGAGGAATGACACAGGAAAAGGTGAATGTGAAACTGTCTGCGTGTGTGAATGCCAGGAGGGACTTAACTGAAGTTTTGTCCCCAACCCTCTTTAAAGACTGCCTTTCTTTCTTTTTGCCCATGACCACAACCCTCCACGGGTACATGTGTACCACTTCGCTGCTCACGGGATGGCAGAGGTGCCCACTCCTTGTGGTTGCTGCATTTTCCCCTTTCTTTTTCCCTTCTTTGAGGAATGGAAATGCATCTTATAACTATTGGTGTATAAATATGGGTATACATGCCCACATATTGTGTATGAGTACATGCATATCTTTATTGTATACATCAAATGCAGGGAATACCAAAAGCGAAGAAGTTATTCCTGATCCCCCCCTTTTTTTTTAACCCATCAGTAAGTCCTACTAATTTTACCTCCAAAACATGCACTGAATTTACCCACTTTCTATTTCTACTACTGTCCCACTAGCCCAAGCCACTGTTAGCAATCACCCAGATTCCTACAACTTCTGCTTCCACTTTGTCCCCTGTAATTTTTTCCAAAGATAAAATCATTCCTCTACTGAAAACCTCCAAAGGCCTCCCTTTGTGCTTTGTGTGAGATCCAACCCCTTGCTCCTTGTTTGCAGAGCCCCCTACAAACTCCCCCATTGACCTCCCCGATTTCACTCCACTTTACTCCTCCAGCCAGACTGAAGATGTTTCTCTCTGGCTTTTGAACAAGTCAAGTTTTGTTTCTTGCCCTTTGGGGCCTTTCCAATAGCTGTTTCTTTTCTTTCTTATCTTCATCCACCAGACTTTCTCCTGTCATTCCGATTTTAGCTTAAAAGTCACTGCTCTGTGTGGTTAAGTTTACCACCCTCTGTCTCTTGGATTGTATTGCACTGCCTTATTTCTTTGCATGGGCACGTCTTACCTGCTTTTCTGGTTTGCGTGTGGGCATATACAGGTATGTAGACACCAGTCTCCCTGCCCCTAAAATGTCAGTTCCAGGAGAGTAAAGGCTTCTTCTGTCTTAGTAACAAAATCTTTTCCCAGTGCCAAGAGCTGTGTTCAGCACATATTAGGGACTGAAATACATATTTTGATGAATGTTGTTGAGTTAAAGACTCAAACTTTGAATACAGACTCCTTGCCAATATTTGAAATGCTTTCCTGGTAATCATCATCTCATTCAAGCTAATATTTCGGAGAGGCTTCCTGTCCCTCCCCCAATTTGATAAGGCAATAATGAGTAAAATTTGCTAAATCAGTAGTGATAAAAATAAAGTGAAATACTGCTTAGAAAAGAATTAATATGACTTTTTTCTTTATTATTATTATTATTATTTGTACTTTCGATGTACAAATAGATCTCTCTAGTCAGCTCTAGGCATCCGTCTGCCTCAGGGTAACGTGGGAATTAGGATTGTCAGGGAAAGAAAAATGCAGCATTTATATTTTGACTTTCAAAACAGGATTTTGCAGCAAATTGATAGCTTTAAAAACCAGAGACTTGAAAAAGAACAGATTTTCTAAATTTCTATAGCTCCCATTTAACAGTTCAAAAGGCCAGGCCTGACTCATCTAGATCACAGAATTTTGTATATGGGCAATCCATGGACAGGAAAGGGAAGTAAAAGAAAAGTCCAAGTAATCTAGCCCTAGACATGGAGAAGGAAACAGGAAGGATGTTTGTGGGAGGTAGAAAGTCAGAAACGCATCCCCTCCTTCCCTCTAGTTCTGAGTCCCAGCATGGCAGTGGTGCGTGCTCCAGGAGCCTAGGGGGCACCCAGTGGAGACACTCTTTGGCCCTGCTCCCCTTCTGAGATGAGAGTCCGCAGAGGCAAAGTGGAGGGGTGGGCTTGGGTCTCCAACAGAGATAACAGGGCAACCCAGCATGGTGTGGCATCTTGGGACATCTCGGTCGCAGTGGAAAGCTGCTTCAGCTTCTGTGTGGCATGGGCTCTGTGCTGAGGTCAGCAGACCTGCTCTGAACTCAACAGACTTGGCAGAGCCTTAGGGTCTACAGTCCAAGGCCGAGCAAGAGTGGAGAGGAGGCTGAGCGAGCAGGTTGAGCCTGGGCCCTAACTGCAGGGGGAAAAAAAGACTCATTGGCCACAGAAGTCAAAGAGTTAATCCCAGCAGAATGCCCAGGAAGAGACCTCAATGATGATACCTCTTGGGCATCAGCTAAATGCACAGCAAAGGAGCAGCCTGAGGTCAGAGGCCTCTTTCACCCTCAAAGAGAGAAATGATAGAAACACCTCCCTGTACCTTAGAAGCCACCTCAGAAAAGAAGAAGCTGAAGAGGAGAGTCTGAAGGACAGAGAAAATATTCCCAAAGGACCTGGTAACTCCTAAGAGCCAAGTTTAAATTGCTTGCTCAGATAGGCTTTTGAACCAAATTGGACTCAATTTCTGTCTTTCTTTCTTTTTAAGATTTCCAATGCCTTATAATAGGTGAGGGTTTTTGAGGAAGATCAGTCATTTTAGACAGAATTATGAACCTATATTTTCCCTACATACCTGAGTGTCATGTGAGTTATTTTGGAAACTCATTCTACAGTGTTGACCTGAAACTGGGTTCATTCCTCATTCGGATGCTTTGAGTATTCATGAAATACAAATAACCTTCTCTAGAAGATATGAGACTAGTAATATTAGCACAGAATCTGGTTTTTATAGTACATCACTAATTGTGTGGCTATAAAAATATAAAAGAACAAATTTGAGAACACAGTTATATAAGCTAAATGTTAAACCTAAGAATATTTGATTTTGCAACTGGGAGACTATATATGTAATTTTAAATTTCAGAGTAGGTTTCCTGATTCCAGAAGACATAAATACTCAGAAAATTTGGACCACATTATATTAAAAGAAATAGATTGAGTATAAAATTGGGCCTATGTTGTGTATTGTTTTCTACTTTCCTTTTTAAAATTTGACATTACAGTAGCTAATTTTGTCCTTACTAAATGCCATGCTTGATTTCTAATCATTTAAGATATTAATTCAGTCATATTGAGTACAGCTTTCCATGCCATTAATACTTTTAAAAAGTTTTTATTGTGTATGTAACATTCAACAATGCATTTATATTATAATTTATTTGACCACAGCCCTAATGACGAACAATAAATCTATTAAAACCCTTTTTTATAAATAATTGTGTTTATATATAAAAATTTGTGCACATTACCCAATCAGTCAAGAAATGGTAACATATTAACTAGCTCATACGAGACTGATATTTCAGTATTAATGGGTTCATCTATTAACTACCTATTTTCACCTCCAAATAATATGTCCTCTGCTTTTTGCCAAAATGTTTTTAAGCATCAGTTTAGCTTCCACATAAAAAGCATGGGGTTTGGCATCCTTTTAAGTTTGAAAATAGTTAGAAATGTGAGTCTCTCCAGTGTTTGCATAGTTTATTTTCAATTGTTTTTCATTAAAATTTTTTTGTTGTTGTTGTTTTTAAGAAATATGATCATCACGTATTTGCATGTCTAAACCCTAAAAGAAAACAAATACCCAAACAAAGAACAAGTATTTAAATTGTTTTATTGGTGGGAATTTTTGTGATTCAAAAGTCATTCACTTAGTTCAAATAAGAAACCACCGATAGTCTGTTAAATACGCGAATAGTATTGTGGATTAAAAATTAATCAGTTGACTAGTGCTAGTTCTTGGGGTTTTCAGGTAATAAATACTTTAAGAGTTAGTTTGCATTATATTATTAATAGATATTAATAGAATGTTACTACTATTAACATTAGCAGAAGCATTATTTTTCTCTGTTAAAAAATAGTTGTCCTTGTAATTAGTCTTAACTTTTGACTATTGGGAACATTTTAGGAAATAGTTGAGGAGTAGGTGGGATAAAGAAGGCGTTAGTGGGGATTTCACTTGTTTTATTTCTAAAAGGAAAGAACCTTGAAATTATAGAAACTTTAAACACTGACTGTAAACTCCAGACATTATTTAAAAATTACAACAGTTTGAAGTAATTTGCAGTATAATAATAGATGCTAATGATCTCCAACGCAACATTATTAGTATGGCAGCACTCTCTCTTTTTGCTTTAGCCAATACATGGCTTTCATTAAATAGTACACAGGTTCCTGACAGAGTTAATTGTCTAAGCTTGTTCAAAAGGCCAGAAATTATTCTCAGGGAATAAAAACATTATGCTGGAAACCAAAGTCACAGATAAGAGTGCGAACTTTAATTTAAAAATAAGAGCTGAGTGTGGGGTAACCAACAAAGACAGCCAGTATTGATTTGAACAGGTACAACCTTTTCAGTTTTTTAAAGCACCACTTCAGATAGTTGAAACCCCTTGAAAACTAGACAAGACATGTGGTCAGCTGAGCAGTCCAATTTGTTGATTTATATGGCCAGGACCTTAGCCATCCTATGGTATAGGTATTCACGTATAGATGGAAGCCACTGGAAAAAATAAAGTATCAGACTTCAAACAGGACAACTCTAAGGGGAAGGTAGGGAAAACATACAAAATCAATAAGAGCTTTAAGCCTGAAATATATAATAAAATATATCATGAAAATCAGATGTGAGATGTTTACTCTACTTTAACACTAGTAAAGAGATAGTTTTCTAAGCAAATACATGTTGCAAATAAGAGCATAAGCTCATTTCAACCAAAGACCTGCTTTTAAATCTTTGGGTATTTAAAAAAAATAAATTTTGTTGATTCCAAACTCATTTATTCTACTCTTTAAACATTTATTTAAGCATCTGCTATTTGTTGGGTGTGGTCAGAAATCTTAGGATATAAGAAATGAAGGAAATAGGTCCTGATTTCAAGGGAGGATGAACACACTGGAACAATCAATAAGGGCAATACAGTGGGATAAGAATTAGAAAAGGATGAACTTGGTGCTGGAGGAATGAGAAAGCTTCTGCGAGAGAAGCAAAGAGAGGGAAGGTAATGCTCAGTCTTGGAAGGGGTATTGAAAGATGAGTAGAAATTGACCGAATGGATTTGGGTCAAGGGGTGGAAGCCTTTGAGAGCTTGGCTTGTTTAGGGAAAGGGTGGGCAGGAAAAGCTTGGAACTAGGGGACATTGGTGTCAAAATGAAGTTAAGGAAACAGGCAATTGAAGAGCCTTATCTTTCTTGCCAAGACTTGAATTTTATCCTTGTGACTATGGAAACCACTGGAAATTTCCAGCAGGGTTGTGCTATTATCAGATTGTGATTCCAGCAGCCTTATGGTGAAGAGATGAGGGACAGAGATGATGGAGGCAGGAGGACCAAGTAGCAGACTACTGCAGCAGTCCACAGGAAAACTGATTAGGGAGAAGGTCCATTTTGCTTAATCAGTCCCCACCACAAATGGACCACACCCAACAAACGTCCATTTGGTCCTCTGTGAGGAGAGGACCATTTTACCCATTTTACAGAAAGGAAAAAAGAGGAACAAAAATTGACAAAGCCAGTAGAGACAGAAACTGGATTCAAAGTTGGGTTTTAGACAATTTGCTGTACTGTCTGTTTGCTCTCATTTCTGTCTTCAGACAGAACAACAAAAGAGTTTTCTTATTAAATTACCTTCTCTTTCCTTTGTCTTGATGACTGCCCCCAGCTTTATTTGATTTTGTTTTGGTCTCCTGGATTCACACAAGCCCAGCAATTTCTGCCCTTAGATTCCATCCTGCCCAACCCTGGATTGAACCCTCAGCTGGGGTTTATTCTCTTTTCCACTTGCCTCTAGTAGAGACTTGAGAGCCTAAGCAGTAGGATGGAGAAGAAAGGGTGACAAAAATTTGGGGGATTTATTGACCGGATGGATGTTTTGGATTAGGAAGAGAACAGGTGCAAGGTTGACTTCTAGATGGCTCTCTTGGGCAACTGCTTAGATACCTTCCACCAGTTCCTGAGGCAGTTAATTGGTGGTGGTGGTGGTGGGGGGAGTGCATTATGCATATTTACAGAGAAGAGAAAAAGGAATGTGAGGGCATTTATTTTCCATATTTCCCTTTCAGAAACTTATAGGATTTCCGAATAATGTTTACTGTACAAATGGAAGCATAGATCTGGAGCCAAGGACAAAGGTTTAGGCCAAAGATAGATGTGGGTACAACTTCTATTTGAGCATATTTTCTGGTTACTCTGAGTTGTTTAATGTATACAAGACATACCTTTTTTTAATTTAATTTTTATTCTAGTCAAAGTAATATGAGTATTTGAGAGTTTCACTACAGGTGGTCTGGCAGGCAGTTAGGTTGTTGATCTTTCTCTTGGGGCAGTCAACTCCCCACAGAAGAATTACCTAAGACTCATCCTAGGGAGGTGACTTGCCTGGCTGTCAGCATTTTTCCAGGAGCCAAGTATGGGAAGAGAATATTTTATTAAACTGCCTTAAACAGTTTGACTCACTCTTCTTTAATTTGATCTATATTTCCTCCCAATTTGTTTGGATCAGTGATACTTTTCTTCATGAACAATTATTAAACATCTGGACCAGTCCTATAAATTAGGTGGTAGTCACTATATACTTTAAAATGTGTAAGGTTCTAAAAATAAGCCTTGCAGGTGATTCTGTAATTTTGTTAACTTGCAGCAATGACTGAGAATTTTGCCTTCAAACTCAGTGAAGAAGACCTCCTTTAAATCACCTCTGTTGCCTGAGAGATGCAATCATCATCAGTTAGCATTCCCTCTTAGCTAGACATCTCTCACGCAGGACTCTCTGAAAGAATGACATGCAGAGCAGGTCATTTTGCCTTTTTTTTTTTTTTTTCATGAGCAGGCACCAGGAATGGAACCCGGGTCTCTGACATGGCAGGCGAGAACTCTGCCACTGAGCCACCATCACACCACCCAGTCAATTTTGATTAGGAGGAAATATATAATGCATGATACACTATCCTTCATTATGCCCTAATTGGGGGCCCTGGAATACATTAGAACACTGAGAACCTGAGGGATAGGGTGCTAAATGGAAAAGGAGAAAGAACAAAAAGAAATAGTGCCTCCAGGAAAAGCCTCCCTTTATAAGATTTTCAAAGGATAAACAAAATTAATAGCTGGTTAGATCTATAAAGGCCAGAGCTAAGAGTGACCAGAGAGGTAAGAGACTCGTATAGTATATCTGGCCAGGTTTTAATCGATGAATTCACATGTGGAGTTCTAAAATAGGAAAAGTAAAATGATCCGGAGGTGACAAGACTGAGAAAGAAGCTCATTGTTGTCTATCGATGACATTATTAATATTTTTATTATACTCTAAGTAAGCTACGCAGAATCATGTGTGCTCATGCAAAGACAATTAAAGAAATGAGAGTCTGCATCAATAATTCAGGCTAAAAGAACACTTTTACTGAAATATCTGAAATATTCTGAATAATTGAGAAAAAGTGCATCAATTTTACATGAAAATATTTGTTTGCGCTATGGAGAACTGCTTGAGTTTTTCTGTGTGTTTGCATGTGTGTGTGAAAGGGTGTTTAACATGGATTCAACCAATGAAAATAAATGACTAATTTCACACATATGAGAAAAATTAGGATCTGCCCAAGTCCTGGAAACACGATGTGTGGCTGCATCACCTTGGTGATGAGGTGGCAGATTCCTGTGTCTAGAACAAAGTTTACTTCCCTGGGTGATTTTGACAAGCTTGGACTCGATCAGTATTTTCCAGGGAGCTCACCACTTGGACACAGAGCTGCTCTGGGAAGGGCTGCAGGTGACTCAGAAAGCCACGCCTTCTTTAGATGCAGCTGGAACCTGGGTCAGGGAAGAAAAGGATGATACAACGGGAAAGTTTTGCCTTCCAGGTACCGGAAACAGGCCACTCCTCATTTTTCCTGAACATCAAGGGCAAGCTTCATTGAGGGAAGGGCTATTTGACATTCAAGTGTCCAGGGTGAAGTCCATCTCTGGTAATTATATAATTCACACTTATATTCCTTTGTAGTTTTCAAATGGAAAAGGATTAATTTCCTTTTCCCTCTGTTCCTTCTCCTCATTTATTCACTTTATGTCCTGTGTGGGTGGGTTATGCGGTATTGTGGTACAGTCATTTATTAGCTGTGTTTTAGTCCAGAGATTGTATTATTATTTGATTCGGGAAATCTTGGAAATGAAAGGTGATACAGGTTTACACATTTTTAGATATTGCAATATGCCACACTTATTTTGAATACTTTTGAATTGGGCAATTATGAATTGTATTATCAGGGGCTTGCTTTCTTATCCATTCAGATTTATTTAAATAGTTTAAGCAAATAGTTTTAAAATTTTGTGTAAACAGAAAAATGGAACAAGATGTTAGGGGCTTTTGTAGTTTGAAGCAGCCCTGAGATGAATGCTCTTGAAAAATCAGTGACTGACTGCCACCTATTTGATTTGTTTTTGAAGCTTGGCTTTTGTACATGGGTATCTTGAAGCACACACCTGTGAACCAGAAGTTGTTGAGAAACTTATGTGTTCTTCAAATTTTTTCAAAACATTTTTATTGGTTCTTAGCCTAAATCAGATTTTTGGGGCGGGGATGGGGAGAAAGAAAAGCAAGAAATGGGCTTAAAGACTTAAGCATCAAATTCACGAATTGAGAAACATGAAATGCATTTATCAGAACATTTAGGACCTCAAAACCAAGTTTAATAATAATAAACATCTGGCTGTTGGCTGGAGGTAAGTTATAATTTCTTAATATTTCAATGCCATATCAAGTAAGAATTAGGTGCCCAGAAACCATATAATAAAAGGGACTTTGTCTAGGCAAATGCTTTTAGGAAATCCTTTTTTTTAAAAAAGTAATTAGCAAGTCTCTTTAAGTTCCTGCTTTGTTTCCGTAAATATTATACATCCTTTTTTGATAGCAAAACTTGGTCCTCTTGCCAAGACTGCTTGGTCATCAGTAGTCTGCGTATTGAGTTGGTCTATTAATAAATTATACATCTTTGGAAGAAAAGTTTGCAGGAAAAGAAGGAAGGGTGCCTCTTCTGAAATTTCAAAAGAGAAATTCCCACCTCCTTTACTTGCCAATGCTCTAAACCAAATTTGAATTGGGGGACTGCTGGACTGTTTTTGGTGGGAATCTTTGGGTCAGTGTGCATGGCTCAAGCCATGCCTTTCATTTCTGATCCCTGGCTCCAAAACCAAATGGTTTCCTTTTGATACAATAGATAATGGAGAGCACAGGCCAAGGTGGTCTAACAATGTGTGAAAAAGCATGAAAGAGACTCTTTGCCCTCTCTCTCTATTTCATAGTCATGGAAACTTCTTTTATCATAACCTCAGACCAAGTATTAGATTTTGGAAGATAAAGATTCTCACTCTAAATTTGATCATGGAAAATGAATTATTCTAAAAAAGCTCTGCATGTCTCAATATGGGAAATCTTGACACCATAGTGTTGAAAAGGATTCATAAGATATGATACCATATATGTAAATTTTAAAATGTTCTGTAATGTTATAGCTATACACCTATATTAGAAATACTGTATTTACATTCTCAAGAAGGATACACATCAACTCCAGGGGAGAGGTTACTTGTGGGAAGGGAGGAAGAAGAAAGGAAAATGTTGGGTGAGAGGATAAACTGTGACTGTCTCTGTATCTGCTTTTTCTCAAATAAGGAAAAAAATATATCCAAAGCAAAAATGGCAAAATATCAGTACATTTAAAGTCTGGATTTATACTGTTTTTAGGTCTTTTCCATACCTTCAAAATAGTTAATACTTAGAAATTTACAAAATTTATATAAAGCAAAAATAAATAGAAGTATCCAAAGCTGCTGAAGTAGTTCAGTTCATTTCAACAAACCTGTATTGAGAATCTACTATATGTTGGGTACTGAGGAAACAGATTTAAGGGTGACACAGTCCCTACCTCAAGGAACTAATGGTCAAGAGACAAAGAGGGATATAACAAACACCCTCAACAGATTTGGTAATCACAATTGTCTGTGATGATTCCTAAATAGAATAATTGACTCTGTGACGGACTCTTTCCTAGAAAAATTTTGATGATATCTAGGCCAGATTAATGACCCAAAATCATATTTATTGAATTAAAAAGAATTTACTTTCATATATATTTAATATCTCAAACTAAGTGCTAACAATGCATTGTCAAAGAAAGTGCCTCAAACTGTAATTGATAAAGATGATCCCATGTAATTTAGTCAAGTAAATATCTATTATGCACCTTAGCAGGTGTTTCCTATACAGTTCCTTCTAAGTCTGTCTTTATGACTCTTTTTTTTTTCCCATGGAAACTTAGTCTTCCTAGCTAGATAATGAATTCTTTACGGAAAAAGCTGTCTGTTTTTCACATGTTTATCTTCCATTCTGGAATTTTTAATATAGTCCTATACAATAGACAGGAATGGGTAATATGCTTTGAATGCTGACTGTGTGTTATGGGACATAGCAAAGGGTACTTCACCCTAAATTCAGAAAGGGGAATGGAGGCACCAGGTAAGACAACCTGGAGTTAAAGAAGGTCTACACTGCCCAAAATAATGCATTTGCAATCTAAGGCTATAAAACCACATATGAAAGTGATGCAGATGACGTCCATTGCATCAGGACAAAGAAACACTACCATTAGTTACCAAGGAGTTTAACCAGGAATTTTGGAATCTGAACAATGTGTGCTCTCTTGGAAAAAAAAAATTATTTGAAAACACACATCAGGATTTTAAATTTCCACCCAAACTGTCATCCAAAAGAAAAAACCACTACAAAATTTAGCATTCCACTGTTGGGGCAGATGTGAAAGCAGAAAAGAAGGCAGTTTATTTTACCCATAGCTGTACTTGGTGGCTAACAGATTTCCATCAGCAATTGTTAAAAATAGAATGGTAAATATTTGACATCTCCCTTTTAATTAAAAAGAGCATAATGTGATACTCTCGTGATAGGGATATCTCTGATAAATCTGCAAAGCGGGAACAGGTACAATGCATGAGTCACAGTAGTAGGGACATATTACACCTGTTGGCTGAACAGAACACTCTTTCCTGAGGACTTTATTGTATTTACATGTTGTTTGCATACATTGGCTGGCTTAGCAACCAGCAACTTGAGGTTACAAAAGTTTTACTTTAATTTTAAACTGTTTATTAAAAAGAGGAGTTTTGTCTGTTTCTAGAATGTAATATCTATAACAATGAAGGTGGGGAGAAAAGCAACATGTAGAATCCTGGTTGCTGAGGAGATAGAAAGTAAAGTCAACACAATGAATATAAGGGAAAATTTCATATAGTGACAGTCCAAAATAGTGGAACCACAGCCAAAGGAAAATCTGAGTATGTGCATGGTAAAGAACCACCACATCATCACCACATTTATGATAGTGAGAAGATATCCGTGGGTCAGTCTCTGGGCTCTCAGAGTAGCCAGGTGAGCCCACCTGTTGTCTCCCTTCCTAGGCTAACTGGCTTGCACACATAGGCCCTTTGTTGGCTGAGAATTTATAAGAACTTCTCCCACATCAGGGAGAGTGTGGGAAGGACTCTCCAGTCCAGGAAGGAGTATCTTGAGTTTCAGGGTTGTTTGCTTCTGGAACCAAAGAGCTGGAACCTAACTCCCATTTTTTGTAGCCTCCCTCGCTTCCAAGATCCCAATTGCTCAACCGGCTTCCAGTTGTTTTCTGGGCCAACCCCCAGAAGATAACTGGTCTTTTCCTTTTAGTTTCATTTCTTACCTCGGATCCAGCTTCCTTACCCCTTTCAATGGTTCAGTTCTGTCAGCAGGAATATTATGGAGCTCTTATGCATTTCACGCACTGTTCTACAACAGATTTTCATGTATGTCTCATTAGCAAGTTGAGATTGGCATTATTTTCATCCCTATTTCACAGAAGGGGGAAGCAAGGCAGGGCCAGTTAAGTGGCTGGCACAGGCTTTGAATCTAAGCAGCATATAATTTTCACTACCAGATATGCTGACTTTCTTTCTCCATGTGAATTGGTTTGATAATAGAATTGCTTTAGGTTATGAATGACATGGAAGAATTACAGTGACTTTCAACATGCCAAAAATACCTCAATGTGAATTAAATGCTTTTTAAATAATAAATGTCACAGTTATGTGGAAGTCCTTCTCTGGAGGTTGTAAGAATTAGTGATTATGTGCGTATGGAGCTAGTGGTTTTTTATTCACACTCATTCAACAAACATTTGAATGCCTGCTATATATATTCTAAGAAATCAAAATAGAATTCAGATGAGTTGGTTTTTAGTCTAGTGGAAGAAGCTAGATTTGCAAATACACATACATGTAAAAGGTGCTATATGTGTATATTAGGGTATCCAGGTAACTGTAATCAAAGTTATCAGAGGTAAAGCACAGGGAAAGCTTCACAGAGGAGCATACTCAGAAGGCAACTGCCCTGACCAAACTAAATTAATTTTCTAATTACATTTTTTAAATTTCCAATGCACGAAGTAGCAGATTTCACAGGAATTTGTCAGTCAAACTTAACTTTTCTTCTCATATCTTGTTATTCAAATCACAATTCCATAAATTATGTAGCCCTGAAGTTTCTATGCTAGCTGTTGGTTCCAATTGGGTTCCCAGTGGGTGCTTTGACAGTTCATAAATATATTTGCATAATTAGCTATGCTAGTCCTGGTTTGATGGTGACATGTCTTGTGATTCTTAAGGTCTGAGAGAAGCTTGCAGAGATTGTAACAATCCTGAATCAACATTTCGTCCTTCATTATTACCTAATTATGCAAATTATCCATGGAGGCTATTGTGGTGATGATGGATGAGATGTCTGTGTTTTAAGTGGCTGCTCAGGAAAGATCAGAAGTGTCCTCTCTAATATCAATCCTTAAACAATTCAGATGTGATTTCCAAGCTGAAAGCTGAATCAACCTAGGGTAACAAACCTGTCTCTTTTGGGTTCCAGCTGCAGGCTGTTTGTTGTAGGACTAGAGGCAGATCTCCATTTGAATTATCTAACAGTGAGGCAGAAGAAAGCAGGTATTAGTCTGAAGCCTGGGAAAAAAGTGGAATGAAAGCAATTCCATGATACGTGAGTAGCACCATCTTATAGGAGAAGACATAGCAGCATTTTAGATTCATTCCTCTATGGAGGAAGATGAGCTGAGAATCCATAGGAAGTGAGAGTTACTTCATCACATTTCAGTACGGTGCATGTTTTGGCCTAGTATTTTGGGTGGGAGGGCAGGTGGAGAGTTGCTTCTTCTATTATCTAGCTCTGGACCAGGATAAAGGTTAGATTAGTAAGGTCTAGTGAGGCAAAGACAGAGTTAGACACTATTTATTTAAAATGTTGGTATTTTGTTCATCATGGCTTTTTTTTTGGCATTAATCTTGACTTTCTATATTGCAGTAAAATACTATTTATATTAACTACCGAACTTTTTTGGCACCCACTTAAATCTTTTGCCTGAGAGGACTGCCTTATCCTAGTGCAATATGACAGCAATTGAAAGCCTGGTGACTAGATCACTGCATCTTTTTGTAGATGTGACCTCACAGGGTACATGAGACCTTTACACAGAGATTGCAGTTAGGTGGCCTTGGGACCATATTCAGCTTAAAGACGCATTTGTCACTTGCTAAGTTGCTTATTTTTGAAAATTGAGTTAGCTGCCCACATTTGAAAATTTTAAGATCCCTGGCTTCCCATGAAAAATTGAAAGATCTAATATATCTGATCTATGTTCCCTCGTGGGAGTTGACAAATATCTCCTCCAGTTCACTGGGCTGACTTCACATGCTACCCACCTGGTGGTGTTGGCATTTGAGCCTTAATTAACTGCAGGATTCTTTCAACAATACCTATTAAAGATAGGCTTTCTTTCATTTAACAAATACTGATTTTTTTTGTGCCCACTATGTACAAGATATTATGTTGAGAAGCAAGATGACAAGGTCTCTTCCCACTTGGAATTTTATTTAGTCTCATTGGCAGGTGTTAAATAACCATTTAAGAAGTAGTTTAAGAAAAACCGTGATGGGTCTTTGAAGGGAGAGGGCAGAGCTTCATGGAGGCATATGGTGAGGTGGGTGGGTGGAGCTCGTTTGGAGATCGGGAGGCTTTCCTGAGGAGGGTATGTTTCCTTTGAGGGCTGAAGGATGAAAAGAAGTTGTCTTCTAGGAGTGAGGGAAACACTCTAGAGTGTAGAGTCTGGGACTGGTGGGACTGGTGTGTGGTGTGTTTGAAGGCTTTTGGACAAGAAATAGACTATATTAGGAAACTGGGAGGACATTCTTGGCTGAATCACAGAGAATAAATTGCTGAGCAATTATATATATAAATTATATATAAATTATATATATAAATAAAAAATATAGAGGTGGCCCCTATGTAGCAGGGTATATCCGCTTAACTAGCTGTTTTACTTTGGGGACATTACCTAACTTCTCTGATGCTAATTAACTGTACTTAACTCACACAGCTGTTTGGAGAATTAAATGAGATAGTAACTGGAATGGTCTTAAAATGATGCCTGACACATAGAAAGAACTCGAGAGATGCTACCTATTGTTAGGATTTTTATGATATTGTTTTTAGCAGAGCGAAGCTATTTGGGATCCTAAGATGCCCTGAGGATTTCAGTCTTTATCCTGAAGGTGATGGGAAACTAGTGCTTGGTTTTCATTAGGGCTTTGACATAATCAGGTCTTTTTTTCAAAGGACTGATCTGGCTTTAGTGTGGAAAATGGATTGGAGCTGAGTCAGTGCATGGCAGAGGCCAGTGAGAGGTCCTGGGGAGAGGAGACTAAGCTGCTGCTGGTGGGGATATTCCAGTCTTGATGGTGACACTCCTGTGTTGATCGTTCTGAAGAAGGAGGAGAGTTCTCACAGCCAGCTCTACCGATTTGGAAACTCCACAAAAAGCTGCTTCCTGGTTAGTGTTTTCTTCTGCAAAGAGCACAGCTTGGGGTAATACATGGAACTTTAATCTCTGGTGCGTCCATAAGCTTACCTGGTGGCCTTGGACAAGCCTTATGTGCTCATTTAATCATAGCAACAAAAGCTAGAAGGAAAAGCTAGATTCTGTATATGGTGACATCAGCATCTTTGCTTATTGAACCCATTGAGAAATATTTCTAGGAGATTCCTAATACATTCCCTATTTGCTTTTTTATTATTTTTTGTCTTATGACTTCATTTTAGAAAATCCTTTGGATTGATTTGTTCTTCTCAAAGCCACATTCATTGCTCTCAGACTTTTGAGGTCTCAGGTGGAGGCAAAATCCTGGACTGGCATATGTGCACGACAAATATAAGTTTTAAATTATGTTTAAATTATTATACTGGATGTACTATATTTAAATTAATATGCTGTAAGGACTGGATGTGCCGAAAATTCATCAGGTAATGAAAGTCATCAAGAAATATAGAAAATACTCTCATTCTCTCTGGATTTATGGCTGATTTTAATAAATAAACATTGCATGTGGTATAATTAGTTTGTCTATAATTGGCAGACTTAAAAAATTATCGAACGGATTCATTGTCGTTAAAGGATTTACGTGTGGTACCAGAGTTGGACAGTGTTAAAGTCCAGATTCATATCAGCTTAATGTGCATTTCCTAGTGATGGTTTATGACACTCAGCTTTGAAAGTGGAAAGGCAATTCTGGAGCGGAAATTCCTTTCTCCCTGTAAACCAAGTAAATTCTAATGTTTTCTGAATTTATTCTCTTAGAGTATCATTTTATCAGAATTTCTTTCCTTTACAGTGCCCTAACTTACTGTCTTATTCCTTGTTGAGCAAAGTTTTATATAAATATTAGCTTATTTTTAAATAATTGAACAATTTAATGATTGTAGAGTATACAGTGATTAATGCACTAATATTTATATTCAAAAGACGGGTGTTTTGACTTGCCTAAATTTTCAAAACTAAAAAAGAGATGATATAGTACGAAGAACTGTCATTATAAAAAAAATTAATGTATTCAATTATATGTATATACCATATTTTATTACTCCCTTCATTGGTTGATAGACACCTGTGTTGCTTCTACCTTTTGGTAATTGTAAATAATGCTGCTATGAATGTTGGTGTGAAAATATCTATTCAAGTCCCTACTTTCAAATCTTTTGAGCATATATGTTAGGATGGCTTTTAATTTATGAAATGATCCTGCTGATTTTGATAAATTTTGGCAAGTTTTTTGGCAAAATGACGTTTGTTTGTTTTCATTTTTCAGAGTAAGGTGCTTTAATCTGAAAACCTCTAGGTAATCCAAAGATGTTTTATTAGTATATGGGCATCATTTCCTGAGCACGATTCATTCATTAGCATGTTAACTTCATGATGACAAGAATTTAGTGTATCTTCTTTGCTACTACATAGCTTCAAATGCTAGAAAATAATGTCTTCTAGTGCACAGTAGGAGCCAATAAATACTATCTGAACAAATGAATAAATATATTTATTGAACCATACATTGCATAAGACATTTAGGTGGTGTTACAAGTGGATAGAATTTTTGAACTGAGTCCCTTTGAGATTAAGAGCAGATATTGATACGTGCCAGGGCCTGCCATGATTTGCTGATCCTGTTGGTAGAGGACTGGAGGATTTCATTATAATGCTCAACTTCTCACCATTGCAGAAACTGCATCTGTGACTGTGAGATGGCAGAGCTGAGTGATTAAGCATGTGGACTCTGGAACAGTCTGCCTCAGTTCAAGACCCTGCACCAGTTCCAAGTAGATATCTGTCCACGGGCAAGATACTTTGCCTTTTGGTGCCTTCAATTTCATATCTTAAAATGGGACCTAGTTTTTTGAGGAGGATTAAATTAGTTAAAACCTGTAATGTGCTCAGACAGCTCTTGGTACATGATTCCATCTCAATAAATGTTAATTATTTTTTCTAACAAATCATTAATTAGTTTGAACATTTAAACTTCATTACCTCTCAAAGGGGTCACTCTATTTTTAAAGAAGTCTAATTGGTAGGAAGTACTTTCACATTAAACTGAAATCTACTTTCCTATGACCTCATAGTTGCTGTGAGTTCTGCTTTCTATTTAGAATACGTTTAATATTTTTCCCAGTATGCATACTTCTATTCAAATATTTTAAACCAGTTCATCTCCCTGACTTTCCCTCCTTCTGCCTCTCAAGCCATGCCCCTTCTCCTAAACCTGTCTTCTCTTTTTTGCTAATATCCTAGGGTGCTCAAACACTTAACCATGACATGCTTTCTTGTATTGGTTTTCCTTCTCTGGCCAATCTCCTGTATGCCAATATTCTTAAATAGCAGGCAGAACTGGACGTGATCCTCCAATTGTGTTTAAGGACTATGAGCGCTGACATTTTAGAAATCTCTTAATGTAGCCTAAGGCACTTACTGGGTTCAGCTGAGCATATTTAATAACCATTACTTGGGAAGAGGGCAGTTATGGGGGGTATGAAGTAATGTCCAAACTGAAAGAATATTGGTCCTACAGGTGAGGAAAAGATTGTGAATAAAATATAAATGAATAATAAGGAGAATAAGGGGTAAAATAAATTGGGTAGATGGAAATACTAGTGGTCAATGACAGGGGAGGGGTAAGGGGTATTTGGGATGTGTGAGGTCTTTCTTTTTATTTCTTTTTGTGGAGTGATGCAGAAGTTCTAAAAAATGATCATGGTGATGAATACTCAACTATGTGATGATACTGTGAGCCACTGATTGTACACCATGTATGGAACGTATATGTGTGAAAATTTGTTAATAAAAAAAAATACTGGTCCTAGTGCTGGAACGAGAACCTGGAGGCCCATTGCTCTGTCAGGTATTAATCTTTTAGTTTCTGCGTTGTACAGTTGGGGAAGTTGTCCCAAGGAGGCAGGGTAGAATATTAAGGAGAGTTAGGTGAGGGCAAGGCTTAGGATATGTATATTCTAGAGTAGAAAAGTTCTATAGAATTGTAATGAGCAATGCAGTCTTAACCCAAGTTATCTTTAGTTCCTTGTCTTTTTTTTTTCTTTATTAGAGAAGTTATGGGTTTACAGAACAATTGTGCATAAAATACGGGATTCCTACATCCCACCTGTTCTGGTTTGAAATTGTTATGTGCCCCTGAAAAGCCATGTTCTTAGAAGATGGTGATACAACATTGTGAATGCAATTAACAGCACTGAAATATATATCTGGTTATGATTAAAAGGGGAAATGTTAGATTGTATATATGGCAACTGAATAAAAAGTTTTAAGAAAATCCTATGGAACAATACTACACAAACAGTGAAGTCCAATCTTGTGGGGACAGACCTGTGGGGCATTTTGATTAGGTTGTTTCCATGAAGATGTGACCCACCCAATTGTGGGTGGGACCCTTTGATTACATTGTTTTCATGCAACATGGGTCAAGGTGGGTCTTAATCAGCTTACTGGAGCCCTTAATAGGCAAACATTTTGGAGAAAACTAAGACACAGATGTTTGGAGATGCAGACATAAATGCCCCTGGAGATGCTAAGCTAAGAAATGAAATTCAGAGTTTGCCCCAGAGGAGCTAAGAAAGGACCCACAGATGCCTAGAGAGAGAAAACCACTGGAATCAGAAGCTGAAAGCAATGAACAAGGAGCAAGGACCAACAGCTGCCAGCCATGTGCCTTTCCAGCTGACAGAGGTGTTCCAGATGCCAGCTGCCTTTCCTCTGAGAAGGTACTCTTTTGTTGATGCCTTAACTTGGACATTTTCATGGCCTTAGAATTATAACTTGAACTTAATAAATCCCCTTAATAAAAGCCAATCCATTTCTTAAACATTGCATTCCAGCAGATTTAGCAAACTGAAACAACACCCCACCCCACCAACAACAACTTGCATTGGCTTTAAACATTTGTTACAATTGATGATAGCACATTTTTATGATTGTACTATTATTGAAGTCCATGATTTAACCTGGGGTTCACTATTTGTGTAGTATAGTTTCATAGGATTTTCTTAAAAATTTTATTCTGTTGCTATATATACAATCTAACATTTCCCCTTTTAATCATAACCAGATATATATTTCAGTGCTGTTAATTGCATTCACAATGTTGTATTATACCATCATTACCATCCATTACCAAAACATTTCCACCATTTCAAATAGGAACCCTGTACATTTTAAGCCTTAACTTCCATTCCCTATCTCCACTCCCTGCCCTGTTAACCTACATTCTAGATCCTGACTCTATGAATTTGTTTATTTTAATTATTTCAAATCAGTGAGATCAAATGATATTTGTTCCTTTGTGTCTTGCATACTTCATTCAACATGATATCTTCCGGGTTCACCCATATTGTCACATATTCATTCCTCTTTATAGCTGAATTATATTCCATTGTGTAGATATACCACATTTTATTTATCCATTCATTTGTTGTTGTGCAAATATTTCTTTGAATCCCTGCTTTCAGTTCTTTTGGGTATGTAGCTAGTAGTGGGATTGCCCAGTTGTATGATATCTCTATACTTAGCTTTCTGAGGAACTACTCAACTACCTTCCATAGTAGCTGCCATTTTACATTGCCACCAGCAATGACTAAATGTTCCTATTTCTCTGCATCCTCTCTAATACTTGTTCTTTTTCAGTTTTTTAATAGCAGCCATTCTAATGGATATGAAATGGTATCTCAGTGTGGTTGTGATTTGCATTTCCCTGATGGCTAACAATCCTGATTGGATTTTCATATGCTTTCTGACCATTTGTATATCTTCTTTGAAGAGCTATCTAAGTCTTTTGGCCATTTTAAAATTGGGTTGTTGGTCCTTTTTTGTTAAGTTGAAGGATTTCTTTACATATACTAGATATTAATCCTCCCATAATTCAATATCCTACTCTTTTATGGTTATATAAGAAAATAACCTACCATCAAATGATCTCCCCTCTTAAAAAAAAAGCATTTATACTTTAAAAATGGTATGAGGTGGGATTTCAATTTCCTTCTTAAAAATGTTTCTTCCAGAGCTACTAAAAACTTGCATTTACAAAATAGTTGATAAAAATATTCCTCTGGACTGTATAAGAAGGGAGAAACAAGAAGCACTAGAAAGACATGGCATATGATGCTACTCGGATTTGGCTTCTTTCTCTCCTGCTTCATCAGACGTTGGGTTCTCTTCATTTTTAGTTTCTCCATTTTCTGCAGGTAAATCTTCTTTAGGTTCTTAGTTAGCCAGTTCAACTTGCTTTCCCTTTGCTTCTCTTTTCCCTTTTGGTTGTACTTTGTCTAAAGACTTCTCCTTTCCTGCTGCCTTTTTTGGCTTTGTTTCCATTTTTGCAGGAGGAAGTTTGGCTGACAACCATGCTGATCTCCTCTTGGACTCTTTCATCCCTGCCCCTTTGGCCAAGCTGACCTTCCTCTTATGCATCTTGACAGTGGAGTGGGTGTGTGCCAGGTGTTGTGGGCTGTGGTGTGCTGAGAGACTTTGTGAAGTTGCACTGCTGGCCACTCCGCTCCACCCACCACCAGAGCTGCTGAGAACACCCCCTTGTAACTGTTTTTTACTTTACGTTTATTATATCTGATATGAGTATAGCTACCCCAGCTCTCTTTTGTTTAGTATTTGTGTGGTATATTTTCTTCCATTCTTTCACTATCAGCCTATTTGTGTCTTTGACATTAAGGTGAGTCTCTTACAGACAGCATATAGTTGGGTCGTGCTTTTTTATCTTTTCTGCCAAGCTCTTCCTTTTGACTGGAAAATTTGATCCATTTACATTTAAAGTTACTACTGATAATATATGTCTTTCTTCTGTCATTTTGCTATTTAGCCTTTCAAATCTTATACCTTTATTGTTCCTAACTTTCATTAAAGCCTACTTTGACATTATTTGCTTTCTTGTTTGTCCTATATAGAGTACCTTCTCATTTCTATCTGGATGCATTTTTTTTTTACCTGTTTTCCTTGGGGCTATCATAAGGTTAAACTTTAACATCTGAAATATGTAACAATTATATTTGTTTTGGTACCAATGTAACTTCAATTTCATGCACATGAACTTTTCCTGTACCCTGTCTGTCCCCCATCATATTTTGGTACTTGTTACTACTTATATATTTGTATATTGTATGTCTAAAACCCTAGATTTATTGTTACTTTTTAACTTTTTTTTTTTTCATGTGGGCAGGCACTGGAAAACAAACCCGGGTCTTCGACATGGCAGGTGAGAACTCTGCCTGCTGAGTCACAGTGGCTCCACCCCTAGATTTATTATTATTCTTACATTTGCATTTTAGCAAATGCATTTGCATTTTAGGATCTGTTGGAAGTAAGAAGTGGAGTTATATACCAAGCAATACACAACAATAATACTGGTATTTATAATTACCCAAATGGTTACATTTACTACAGGTCTTTACTTCTTTAGTTGCTGCTTTGAACCACTGTCTAGTGTCCTATCATTCCAGTCGGAAGAACTCTCATTAGCATTGCTTGTAGGACATGTCTAGTGGTGATGAACTCCTCAACTTTTGTTTATCGAAGAATGCCATAACCTCTCCCTCATTTTTGAGAGTCTGGCCAGATACAAATCACCTGCCTGGCAGTTTTCTTCCTTCAGCATTTTAAATATTTCAACCCAGTGCCTTATTGCCTCCATGGTTTCTGATGCAAAATTGGGACTCACTTGTATGTCTAACTTTGCTTTTTCTTGCAGCTTTCTGAAACTCTCTCCTTCTCCTTTGCATTTTATAGTGTAATCAATATATGACAGGGTGTATTTTTCTTCAGATTTATTCTGTTTGATGTTCTCTGAGCTTATTGGATGTGTACATTTATATCTTTCACCTTAAGTTTTGGAAATGCTGTTCTTATTTCTAGAAAATTCCTTCTTCCCTTTTCTCTCTCTCTCTCTCTCTTCTAATATGTATATTCGTGTGCTTGATGCTGTCCTGTAGCTGTCTTAGGCTATTTTTGCTTTTAATATTTCTTTTTTCATTCTGCTTCTCAGCCTGACTCATTTCAAATGTCTTGTCTTCATGTTCAGTGATTCTTTCTTCTGCCAGCCTCAATCTGCTCTGGAATCCCTCCTGGGCAATTTTCATTTCAATTAGTGTGTTCTTCAACTCCAGTAGTTCTATTTGGTTCCCTTTAAAATTTCTATCTCTTTACTTAGACTCTCATATTGTTCATTCATTGTTTACTTGATAGCTTGTGATTTTTTCTTTGCTTTTTCAAGCTCATTTTTTAAAGGCTTTATTTGCTATGACACTATTCTTGTCTTCTCACTGGTGTTTTCTATATTTTTATCCTTTTCTTTTGGTTGGGCCATCACTTCCTGTTTCTTTTTTTTTTTTTTGCCTTTTACTCTTTTATTGCACACTTTTAAAATGCTAACTCTGGGATTTACTCCCTGGGATATCTGTTTCTTGTTTTGTAACCAGCTGGTGACAACACAGAGATTTTCTTGAGCTTCAGCCCCCCTATCAGTCAGGTCTGCCTAAGGCAAACCCAGTGTACAGAGTTTTCTCTGTCCTTCTCAGCCTGTATTTCATCCTGGGCTTTTGCTTGTTAGTTGTTTTGGAATTCCCCTGTGTACAGAAGTTTTATTGTCCCCCTTGTTTTCCAGGGGACAGTCCTCTTGTGGGTATTTGAAGCAGGTTGCCCTTTGTCCTAGGCTATCTGCCCATTGAGTATTTTATACCCCTTTCAATGGTCTCTCTACACTTTTGCCTAGGGGGCAAATTCTGGGGGGAGGGTCGACCTGAAGAGGGCTTTCCCAAGTGGGTCTTCCCCAGCCATTTCAGGGCCAGGGACCCACAAAGGGGGTGCACACTGGCTCCAGAGTGCTCTGTGGAGGGGGTCAGGACAGGTGCCAAAAGCTTCTCCAATGGCTACCCAAAGTTGATACTTCCTGGCCTGCCCAGCAAATGCAACCCTTCAGCTCCCTGCCCCCCACAGCCCTGAGGAGGCTCTGTGTCTTTACATCTCCACCACTTTCATCCCTGTCTGGGGAGGTATGAAATGATGGCTGCCACTGGCTTTGTCCAGAGCAAGTATAATGGTTTGGAGGTTTTATGGACTCAGAAGATCATGTTCTTAAAGCTAATCCATTCCTGTAGGGGCAGAGCTACTGTGGGTGGACCTTTTGATTGGGTTATTTCAGTTAAGACATGCCCCAGGTGTGTTTTAATCCTCCTACTGGAGTCCTTTATAAGATCATGAAATTCAGAGAAAAAGACAACAGAAGCTCAAAGAGAAATTCCCAGAAGCAAGAAACTGAAAGTAATGAAGCCTGGAAGAGAGAGAGACCAGCAGATATTGCCATGTGGCTTGCCATCTGACAGAGGAGTCCAAATATCATCTCATTGATGCATTGATTTGGACATTTTCATGGCCTCAGAACTGTAAGCTTGTAAACTAATAAATCCTCATTGTAAAAGCCAACTCAGTTCTACTGAGCAACTATATTGCCCTAGATTGCATTTCAGCAGTTTGAGCAACTAAAACAGTAGGCTTGAAACAGTGGCTGCTGTTTCCTCTGTCCAGGGCAGAGTTGAAACAGTGGCTGCCCTCAAGGCCAGAACCCAGCCATCCTAATTTTGCTAATCAAAAGCCGTGGTCAGTGATTAACCACACCTATCCCTTTTCTTAGGGAAGAGGGGGGTTTTATGTCCTTTTCTGTTACCAACCATCAGCCAAGGACTGGACCTGCTAAGAGACTGGCGGATGGCCACCGGTAACCAGGTACCAGGCAGGGCAATTTCCAGTTCTTCACTGCAATTTTTCAGTCTCTTCCTCCCTCTTTCCCCTGGATGAATTCTAGTGACCTCTGAAATTTCAAAATAGCTGTTTCTGACATTGCCTGCCTGTTTGATAGTTGTTTGGTGGAAGGACTGAGTCCTGGAGCTCCCTACTCTAACATCGTCCCCTGAAGTCCTTTTTTTTTAATTGCTGCTGCTAGAAATAATTGGGCTTTAGTCTAGTCACCTGTGGAAGCTGGCTGGCTGGCCAACCACAGTCTAGAACCAGTCCTTTAACTTTGCAGGTTGATAAACCTAATTAGCATAGTGAGAGGATCCTTATGGCTCCCTGTTAACCAATTTCACGACTTGTATATATAAAACCACAATGTTATTTATACATTTTTAGTGAGAAATATAAATGACAAGCAAAGTAGATACTTACGTTTGTAAATTAATTTTAGTCTCACCTCATTTGTAAATCCACCTGGGAGCCAAATTTTAATCAGAAGGTCACTTGATAATCAAGAAATCGGGTGATATTTTAGGCCAGATGATCCAGTGAACCCCCACTCCAATGAAGGGCTGTACCCAAATTGTGAGTCAGAATCCTTCCTCTAGTCCAGATAATTGCAAATTATCAGGACACTCTCAGAGTGAATGAATCAGAAACTCTGGGAATGGACTCAGCGATTTATGTTTTAACCAGCTGTCCAGGTGATTCTGATGCACTAACAGGTTTGAGACCATCGCTGTAGACGCTGTATGGACACTATTAATTTGCTCCCTTCTTCATGTTTCCAGTGCTGTCCAACTTCCCTTCTGACTGACACATTCTAATTTTAGCAATATAAATTATTCAAAATAAATACATTTTGGGCCTTTGAGGAATTGTCTTATTTAGGTAATTTGCTTCACTTAGGTCTGACACATTAGAAGGTGTTTGGAATTTAACTCTTTGAGGTTGTATCAGTTATCCATCTCTGTATAACAAATTACCCCAAAACTTACAGGCTGAAAACAACAAATACGATCTCATAGCTTTTGTGGATCAGGAATCCAAAGCAGCTTACTTGGGTGGTTCTGGCTCAGGATTTCTCAAGTGGGTTCACTTTAACATAGTGTTCGTGGCTGCAGGCAACTCAAGGCTCATCTGGAGAAGGAACCGCTTCCAGCCTCACTTACATGGCTCTTGATAGGTTTCAGAAGATCCACTTTCAAGCATACTTATGTGGGCCTCTCCTCAAGGCTGCCTTGTGATATGGCAGCTGACTTCCATCCAAGGGACAGATCTAACAGAGATTTAGAGACAGCACCCCCAGTCTCCTTGTAACCTAACCATGGTAGGAAGAGTCCAGCACCTCAGCTGTATTCTGTTCATTAGAAACAAGTCAGTAAGTCCAGCCAACACTCAAAGGGAGGGAATAACACAAGGGAATGAATACTGAGAGGGAGAGATCATTGGGGGAAACTTAGATACACCCACAGAGGTCATTTTGCTCTCACTTTCTTCAATTTCTTGGACTGTAATGTTTTGATTAGGACTTTTGATCTCAAAGTGTTGGAAATCTCAATACAAACTGGCTTCTATAAAAAGAAAAAGTGTACCTTAAGAGGTGTGGTTTGATACAGGGGGTTGATCAAATATTGTCACCTGGACCTGGTCATTTTGGTTCTGGTTGCTCTGTTTGGCTCCATTCTCAGGTAGCTTCTCCTTTCCTATAAGTATGGTAGCTTCAAAGACTTTCAGGTCCAAGCTCACTGGTACAGAGTGAAATCCTCTTTCCTAGGAACCCAGGCCCAACCCTTTGGCTGGTTGGGTCTACATGTTCATGCCCAAACTAGCCTTGAGGCTGAGAATCACTATCGTATAGACTGAGAGCCAGCATACACACCATCCCTGACCAGGGATGAGTTGCTCTAGAAACACAACCTTCCCCTGCTGTATTCTTGCCTCCCTCTTGAATTTGCAGTCAACCAAAACCTCTAGGAAAGTGCCCACTCTCTTCCTTGCAACCTGCTTTCTGCCCACTTCCACATTCAATGGGTCACAGCATCCTGTTGGTCTACTGCCAGCGCTCATCTCCTCTCTCACTCCCACCCAAGCCACAATGAGTCTACCACCTGGGCTAAAGCAAAATCCTTTCAACTGAATTCTTCCCATGCTTTCATTTTTGTCCCTCTTCTGCTTGTTCTCCATGTAGGAACCAGAGTGACTTTTTAAAATGCCATTTGATGAGGTTATTTCACTGCTGAAAATTCATCAAAGAAGCCCCATTCATCAAAATCCAGATGCTGCGTGACCCACTCTGTCTCTCTCTCCAGCTTTATTGCTGACCTCACTCTCTGAGCTCCCCAAATTCCTCAAGTTTCTTCCTACCTCAGTCTTTTTTATATATTCTCCCCTCTGCTTAGGAAGTTCTCTCCTTGCGTTATGCCTCTTCCTCTCCACCCTTGCTCATTTTCAGGTCTCAACATTAGTGCCACTTGTTAAAGAAAGGCCTTCTTTGACCCTCTAGCATTAAATACTCTCTCACAGTATCTTCTCTTCAAGGTTCTTGTCAGAAGTTTAATTTTATAGTTGTTTCATACCCCCCCGCCCCCCCCAGTCCATAAGCCTCATAAAGTGACCTTGCCATAACTACAAATCTGTGTTTGGTATATAGCAGACACTCAATAAGTATTTGCTGGATGCAGTTTACTCTTCTTCATCTTATACATGTGCAGTTGCACAACCCAGGAGATGGCAAATTTCATCATAAGGTTGGGATTTGGTCTGTGGTCTTGTTCAGTCAGGAGGCCCCTGGTTGATGGTGCCAGGTGAAAGGAAGTACAGGATTAGAACACAACTCTTTTGAGGACCTATGATGATAAGCACATAACTTATTTTCCCACTTTATTTCTTACAGCAATCTCCTGTGAATTAGGTGTAATTAGCCCTGCTTTGTAGATGAGGAAACTGATTGTTAGTGAGAAAAAGCAACTTCCTCAGATTCACATGGTTCAGATGTGACAGAGTTAGAATACCTACAAAGATCTCTTTGACTCCTAATTTCCAGGTCTGATTGGAATTACAGGCTTGCTTATTTTTATACTATGGCATTTTGAGAAGGCCAAGGTAATAAAGCAAAGTAGACATAAAAACAAAGCTCCGGATATTTCATGCTGCTACTTGGGGCAGAACTATAGCTCTGAAACGATATAATTTGATTGGTATGGAATTTGGGGGAGCTACATCTTTTTATTGTGTATTTCAGTGTTCCTCTCCATTAAAATAAAGTGAAGGGGTGTTGAGTAGGCATGCAGCATGAACGAAATAGACTCAAGTTAGCTATTCCAGCATACTTTTGATGGAATTTTTATGTATTAAAAACAAGGACATAAAATTAAACAGGATAAACCATCCCATTTCCTTGTTTCTCCAGTTGCAATGATACACAGACTAATCCACTTCCTTTATATCATCTTACTTCAAATGCCATAAGTGTTTGTTTGGCACAAGAAGGTTCTTAAAAGGATAGGAAGGTTCTTAAAGGGACAGGAGTGTCCAAGGAGGAGGTGATGTGCGGTGGTATTTGAAAGTGGAGCAAGTGTCAGTTTCTCAGTTATTTTAGTTATTAGTGAGGCAGAGCTTTCAGCTTGTTGGAACAATTTTTGTTAAATGTTACAGTTGGGAGTATAGTTCTTATTTTAACCTTTCTGCTGGGTACAGCTATTCCTCCAAACACCCTAGATATATGGGAAAGCTAACGTAGGAACGATGCAAATGGGAAAATGGAGGATAACTGCTCCATGTTTTATTGATGGGGAAAAGTAGGGAAAATGGCCATCACCCTTTTAGGATCATGGTGAGTCTTAAATCCCATGAGTCTGAGGCACAGTGGTGCTGGAAAAGGGAAGAACTATGCAGGCCTCTGGGGACTGTGAGTTAGTCCCCCACTACAGTAAGCACTAGCCAGGCATTTAACCCAGGACCAGTGCTGGAGTAAGGTGTGGTTATTTTTTGCAGAGGACCTAGAGGAAACAAAAAGCATCAAGAAGTTGTTGAAAAAATATGGGGAAAGGAAAAAAGAATATTCAACGCATTTGGGATTATTAGTCTAGAGATTTTAAAAAAACTTGAGATAGGGATAGGGTTCTGAAGATGATGAATTCATCTCAGTTCTTACAGAGATAGGATACCCTGGGTCCGAATACCAGGAAGGAGGCCAGGTGAATGATAATGTCTGCTATTTATTAGCACTCATGCTTTCATTCAGTTGTTTATTGAGCATATATTTAGTACCAGTCACTCAATTGGTTGCTGGGGATAGGTGAACTGAGACATAGGGTAGTTTATGTTTCCTTGGGTCTACAGTCTAGTTTAAAGAAACAGCACACGTGAGAAATGCAAAGGCAGAAGTACAAGGATCCCTGGCAAAGCAAATTGTGAGATATCTGACCACCTAGGATTCAGGGAAAACTTCCAGACAGTGGGGAGATCTTAAGGACAATGTCCCAGTCAGGTAAAGTTGGGGGAAGGATTGGGGAGGGAGGGTGTGTGAGGGAAGGTGACAGCACCCACATAGGCCTGGGATGGAAAAAAGAGGCCAAATAATAAGCCCATTAAATGTGCCCCAGAGAGTTTGGAAGTGTTTTAAGTGAGGGAATGAGAAGATCATATTCACACTTAGAAAGAACATTGTTCTTCTATTTTTATTGCAAGCAGAAGTCAAGCAAAATGTGTTTAAATTCCAGCAAGACAGATATTAAGGAGGTATTTTTAATAGGGGAAAGAGGTGTCGAATATATTCTGGAATTTAAAGTATAAATTGGTATCTTTATCTTGCAAAAGATTTACAGCATTCCTTTTACAGACAGGAGGCCTACTATTATACCTTACCTCCTTAGGTAAGCTTTTTAAGGAAGTACTCCTCGTAACTGGGAAAATATTCCAATCTGGCAGGATGGAATTATGGAAGATAAACTCTCCAACAGTGGGGGTGGGAGCGTGGAGTTCAGTAGGGCTTTCCTGCTGCAAACATTGGAAGGAAGAGAGCATTTACTCTGCGAAAACGGGGTGAAGTTCTGCCGTATCTTATGTGTGCACTGAGAGGACTTTTCTGTCACAAGGGCTGCTTCCAATGCACGCGATTTCTTCAACTGGCCGTGCACCACGGTCTTGGGCTTGGGAAGGGACCGCTACCTGCCCAGCTGGGATCCTGCTGAGAGCGGTGGGAGGGGGGCAGGTTCAGGCTAAGGTCCGAAGTCTGCCACCTCCTTGCCTCCACGACTACTTCGCAACTTCTGTTCCCAGAAGCGGACTTGTCCTGAGAACCTAATCGTTTTTCTTCTTCAGTCCCTCGGCATCCCTGGACTTTTAGCCCCAATCCCGAGTGCATTCCCATCCCCGCCCCCCCCCCCCCCCCCGAGGTCGGAGACTTGGGCTGATCAGAGCTCCCCCTCCAGTTCAAACTCCCTGGGAGGAGGGGTGGGGGCTGATAGTGGCTTGATACCCCCACCCCACCCCCGCGCCAGGAGTAGCCTGGAAGGAGCCGGAGACCTCATTACCTCTCCAGGGGTCTCCGAGAGCCTTTGGGAGTGCGTCCCTGTAAAATTCTCGGCGCCCACGAGGGAGGGGAAGACGCGTGGACCCACACCTCGCGCCTCCGCCGGGAAGGGGATGGGATAGAGCCCTGTTGCGAATGTCTGCTGGATAGTTGGGATGAGGCTAAGGAGGTGGTTCGGGGGGGAGTGGAGGAGACTAAAAAAGAAGGAGCAGGCGAGCCCAAGGGGCTGTGTCCCCGGGAAGGAGGCGGCCACGGGGGCACTGTGGAAGAGAGCACCAGGCAGGGGGGGGGGACGCAGGCGAAGGTGGTGTTAGGAGAGGGGGTGCGGTGAGACGAGCCCCGGCCGTGACCGAGAGGGAGGCGGCGAAGAAGGGAGGTGGGAGGGGGGAGTTTCGAAAAGGTGGGGGGAAGGAGCCGACGAGAGGGGCAAGCCAGGAAGGGACAGCAGCGGCGGGTGGCCGAGCTGCGGGCAGGAGGGCGCCCGGGCGCCGAGACTGTGCCACATAACCCCTCCCCATCCCCACCCTCCCGGAGAGACACCGAGGGCGCTGCGAGGGGGAGATTCACAAAGACATGCGAAGAGGGGCTGATCGCGGCTGGCGCACAAAGACGCCGGGGCGCAGGCTGCACCGACCGCCCCCGCGCCGCGGCGTGCCGGGGTCGGCCGAGCGCTGAGCCACGGGCCAAGCGCGCGCGGCGGCTGCAGCGGCGGTGGCGGCGGCGGCTGCGGGCGGGCGCGGGAGCCCGGGCGCGGGAGCTCTCGGGGTGACCGGGGCCCGGCCGCAGGCGCGCGCGGGGGCGGCGGCGCCCGAGCCCAACTTGGCCTGGGCCTCGCCCTCTGCCCAGCCGCGCCGGTGTCCCCTCCTTCCCGCGATTTCGTTTCTTCTCACGCTTCCCACCCCTCCCGCGTCCAGCCCGGCTCTCCCCACCTTGTAAAACAAAGCCGGGGAAAATGCCTGCCCGTGCAGCTCGGAGCGCGCAGCCTGTCTCTGAATAAGAAGTGAGTACAATGGCGTGTTTGTAAAAAAAAAAAAAAAGCTTCAAGTCCGTCTTTTTCAAAAAAAAAAAAAAAAAAACAACATTTTTGAATGCTGCATGCCTCATGCTTCCCAGCGCCTCGCGGGAGAGACCCGGCTATAGAGCAGGAGGTGAGACCCCCGGGTACGCCCCCCCACCCTCCACCTCCCGCCCGGCGCGCTCTCCAGTCCCAGCCTGTCCCGGGAGGGCTGCAGATGCCCCGCTCTCAGCAAGTGGACATTTTCCGCCTTCGTTTCCCATCCAGATTGGGGCATAATCTGGGTTTCGAAGCAAACCCGTCCCCGGATCCTCTCCTGACCGCGTCTCCCCTTCTCTCTCCTGTGCCTGGGGATTTTGCATCTGCCTTGGGTACGTGTTTGGAACACCTTGGGGGGGAGTTTCCGAAGGAGGAGGAGGGCCAGCTCTTGGGAGTAGCCGACAGGCAGGACGCATGGTGACCCTGGTCGCACTTGTTGCCCGTTGTGTGATGGGACGGGCGGTGGTGCTGAAAAAAGCTCGTTTCTCACGGTCTCCGGTCTCCGGCCGTGGCAGGGAGCAACGGAGACATACCTGGGTGAGGATGAGAGACCAGAATTAAGAAAGGACTATAATCTGCTGGGGGGAAAAAGGAAAGGGGGGGGGATAGAAATGGTGCCGAAGGTGTGTGGAAGGGGTGAGCTTTCAACTCCTTATTCTAAGGAGCCTCTCTGCCTGATCATACATCAAACGAGGTGGAGATGGAAACACAGAGGTTCCCGTTAATAGGGCGAGAGAAAGGCTGTTGTTTTTATTTTGGTATTTCATCAGAGTTTCTGCCCAGTCTGTCAGCCAAACGTTCATTATATGTATTTCTGCTAATTAAAAAATAAGGCAGTATCTTAAAGGAATTAAGCTCCATCAGGAAATGTATTACCTTGATTATATATGTATATATGCACACATATAAATAATAGTAATTATTAATACCTGTCCCCTTCCCCCAAAAGCATATTATGGTGTGTTTAGTTTGGGGTTGGAATTTAGAGGCATCAAGATAAACAGTCCTGAGGTTTTCCAGTTCTATGCTAGAAACCACTAATGTGAAGAAAGAACACAGAGAACTGGAGAGGAGAGACTGGGAAAGCTTTCCTTAGAGTGTTAATTTGAAGCTTCTGTGTGATTTTTTTGCTTATTGTATTCCAAAAATGGTTTAATTTGGATTTTGACTGCTATTTTTTTTCAAACAGTTTAGGGGGTGAGTCTAGATGATAGTAATTTTAGGTATTAGCAGCACTTCTATTAAAAACTTTAATTTGAAAACCTCATGTTAAGCACATACATAGTGCTACTTTTGAGTAAAATCGCTTTTATCAACACTGCATTTTAAATGTGTTTACTAGATTGCTGTTTTACCCAGAGCAGGTGAATATATCAGGATGGAAATGTGTACATACCTGCAGGTAGTAGGTTGAACTATAGGAAATTACTGTGATGAGTTTTGTGTAAGTGGAATCTCCACTTTGAGCCATGGGTACAGTAACCTCGTTACAGCTCTGACTTCACCTCTTTAAAGGAGCCTCTGTCCTCTGCCGTCATTTTACAGCAGTACTTATAAATTGACTCTATTCTCTTCTTGTCAGGTAATTTCAGGTTCTTGTAAAATATTTGGGCGCAATTCCATGGGAATTTCTTGCATACTTGCCTTAAAGTGTCTTTCACATTGGGTTGTCATTTTATAAAACCTATGTTACATATGATACAGTAATTGTGCTTATGTACTGTACCAACTAGGGGCTTTAAATGCATTATTCTGGTTTGAATTGGTGCTTTTTTTTTTTTTTAAGCCCTCTAGGTTTTGGCCATTCCGTTAACTGTGTTAGTTCAAAATTGCCATTCCAATAAAAAATTCGGGGCATATGGTTTCCCCTTAGGAAGTGGAAGTCTAGTATTTCTTGTATTTTCTAAAAAGAATCCATTAATGATATTTTTGAACAGATGAGATTAATAATAAATGGTCTGAGTCACCTTAGAGTATAAGGGCGTTTGTAAGAGAACACATAATCCACTCTAATGGAGCAATTAGCTTTGTACAGGGCATGGAGGGTCTAAGGTGTGAGCCAAGGTTTTAATGTTTTTATCTTGCTATTGTTCACTATTGCAATGGAAGGAATTTGTCTTTTCTTAGTTGTACATAGGATTGTGCCACAATGGGTAGCATTAACTTATTTTTGTTTTTTGAGTGTCAGGTTTACCAGAAAATTACTAATGATTTCCTTTGAGCAATAATATTTGGATCACAATAATTCACCTATAATACGATTTCTTCATTTTATTGAACTTCTAAGCAAAAATAGAAAACGTCCTTTATGTTGCTTGCTTCTGGTCTAGAGGGTAAATTCTTGAGAATAACAATAAGCCGTGAGCATTCTTCAGGATTATTCTCATATTATTTTTACTACCGTTAATCTTAAAAGCTCAGTAGGTATTTGGTGGCTAGCATGGTGGACAGATATAAAAAATGATCACATTTTAGAAATTAATTTGGAAGACCCCAATCACTCTTATATTATTTTGAGTTTCTTGGTCTGCGTCCTGATTTTCCTCTCCCATCTGAAACTCCAGTAGCAATGGAGAGTGAAGTCCCTGCCCCTTGGCCTTGAGCCCATAAATATGGTCCTGGATGTGATATCCTGAGTTTCCACCAGGAGAGAAAGTGAAGCTCAGTCAACCTCCGCTGAGCCCCTAAAGAAGAAGCCCACCCAGTAGCCCTCAGGTCTCCTCCACCCTAACCCTCGTTCTCTGTTGTTGTCAGTGGCGGCACCTGACTTGCTGGATCCTAAATCTGCCGCTCAGAACTCCAAACCGAGGCTCTCGTTTTCCACGAAACCCACAGTGCTTGCTTCCCGGGTGGAGAGTGACACAACCATTAATGTTATGAAATGGAAGACCGTCTCCACGATTTTCCTGGTGGTTGTCCTCTATCTGATCGTCGGAGCCACTGTGTTCAAAGCGTTGGAGCAGCCTCATGAGGTCTCCCAGCGGGCCGCCATTGTGGTCCAGAAGCAAACCTTCATTTCCCAACACGCCTGTGTCAATTCGACCGAGTTGGACGAACTCATCCAGGTAATGACATGAGAGAAGTTGTTACTCATTTCCTCGAAGGAGAGTGCAAGAGTCAGCGTAGCAGGAGGACTCCATCTCTTCCCTTAGCATCCACCTCTTTTTTCAGTTTTTCTCCTTTTTGCTTTTCTTCTCTCTTTTCTCACTTCTGCCATCTTTTCTCCTGTACTTTTGCTTTTCCCGCCCACTGTTCCTTCTCATCTTCTGCTCCTGCTCCTCTGTATTTCTCTCCTGTTGATCTCTCTGCTTTCGTCTCCTTTTGCCCTCTATTAGAACTGCTGGTGGCATCCATGGAAATGGGCTACTTTGCTGGAGACCGGTCTCTTCTAGTTAGGAGATTAATGCCCACTGAGAAAAGATCACTGAGGCAAATGGGAAGAGAACAGGAGGCAGAAAGTGCTTTTATCTTGGCAGTGACCATCATAAAACAGAAAAGATGAGCTTGTGGTGTGACCTTATGTGATGGGCACGTCTCATGGTTAACCAGTCATAGCTCACTTCTTTAGTCCAACCAAAGTAGAACTCTGATAACTACATTTTATATGTATCTAGGGAAGAAGTGATTAATTATTGCTTATCTAAGTCCCAACTAAAAGCAATTTACTACTACACAGAAAAACTGAGTTTTTTTATAAAAACTAATTTAGTTTTAATTTACTCTACAATAGCAGAGCAATACCCTTATGGAAAAATATTTCGTTTTAAACGTTAATCCCACAATGATTTAAAAGATTCAGCTAGGCTCCTCAGAGTTGGCTATATTTTTGTTGTAGATTGCTTTTTCATAAAATAATTCGTTGGCCAAAGCAAGAATGTTGGTCAAGAAGAAAGCCCTAGAATTTTCTTATGAGAAGAGAGCTGACTGGTTTGTGAAACCATGTGAACTGTGCACATACGTTCATTCACCTATAGACCTTACTCTTCTCACCTGGCCAAAATCAAATTGGACTAGAAATTATCTGTAAGTCATCATCTAAGCATGTTTTTCTTTATTTTATAATTGGTTTTACATTATTTGAATGAGCTGGAATAGCAGGCTGAGGGAAGAAATTGTTAGTTTTAATCAGTTGATCAGTTCTAAGACTTTTTTTTTTTTCTTATTTCCTCTTGCCTTGGGTTCCCCAATGGTGCTTTGGTCCCTCATAGGACTCTCTGTTTATAGAAAATGCAGCGAATTCTTTTTCAGCATATTTTATTGAACGTTATCACAGCTAGTATTCTCCTACTCCCTTTATACAATTCATTTCACTGGCTCGAGTTAAATTTTGAAGAGTCTTTGTATACTTATATGCTGAATTCTCTATCACATTTAGGTGACTGTGGCATTTGCACTCCTGATAGTAAACCGGTCAGCTAATATTATTGTCCTAACCCCCCATTCTTCATTCCTACATAAGATCACTTTCATCCTAATTCTGTGACATGTAATCCTAAGAGATTTTAAAAATCTTTGAAAAATCTCCATTTCCCTTGGGTTTTAGCAAAAGAGCTCTTGGCTGTCTTTGGTGGAGGCAGCACGGAGTAGTGTAAAAGCACACATTTGGCATTAGATGGGATATGTTTCAAACTCTTGGTGAATACTTTGCTAGAAGGGTCTTTTGAACAAGTTATTTTCCTCTATAATCCTTAAATGGCCTAACAGGAATGAGGAAAGAACACTCATCCGAGTGTTTAGATGCTTAAAAAGTATTAGGTCTCTTTGTTGTTTTGGTTTTCCCTCCTTTATCCCTTTGTTGGGTGGTAGTCTCTGATTCAGGCAGTTGCAGCTTTATCCTCTTGAGTAAGGTGGTTGGTTTGGGCAGGAAAAAAAATGACTGAAATTCAGGAAGAAATCCTGTGCAAATTTGAAAATGGATTCAGTGTTCAGTATTGCCCAAATTTGTTCAGAACTCTGAAAATAACTTGAAGGTCTTGGCAGGTGGGAAAATAGGGAGATGAATACTGATTGTTTTAGCTACATTGTTTTTGGAATGACCACAAAGCAGAGTTCAAATTGACCTCTTTTATTTTTCTGATCTTCATGGACTTTACATTTTATTAATATTTACTGCTGATGGTGTATTTTTGCTTCTTAAAAATCTTTGTTTTGTGCTTGTGCAGTATTGTTCAGTGCAAAGTTGCCTATTATTTAATATCATATCACTTACCTTCAGAACCCTGTGGTTTTAATAACCTATTTTTTTCTCCTTGAATATAATTTCTTTTGATAAAAGACCAGTGTGTAAATATGGAAAAAGGCAAACGAGCAAGTTATCATTTATTAGAATCACATTTCCTTCACAGTTTAGATTCTTCTAAACTTCCCAGTGTTTTCTCCACGTTTATTTCTCCATTTAAGCATCTTTTACAAACCTCATGAGCTGGTATATTAGGCAGTAATATCATGTCAGTAAGGTTAGTAAACTGAGACTTAGAAAGTCCCAGTGACGTACCCCAAATTGCGTTATTCGGATGAGAATTCTGTTCTTCAGAATCTTGGTCTGGCCTTATTCCTGGGAACCTCTGTTTCAGAGCTCAACTTCTTTTAGTGCTGAAGTGGGAAAGTAGCTGGAGTGGTTGGGAGTCCAGTCCTAGTCCGGGAGGAGAAGGAGTTCTGGATGCTATTTATGAAGAGTGGGGAAGGCAGAGCGAGTGAGTAGTCAGGCTGCAAGGCCCAGTGGCAGGTGCAGTTAATCTAATCAGACCCCAGGGCCCAGGTTACTAGTGACCTCTGTGGATGGGCTATGGGACCCTGGATCTTTGCTGTGACTGTGTCACAGGGCAGGGAATGGGTTGATGAGGGGGAAGAGATGGGAAATAGAGTATTAAGAAGTATGCTCTTAATCTCTCCCCCCTCATCAACCCATTCCCCGCCCTGTGACACAGCCACAGCACAGATCCAGGGTCCCATAGCCCATCCAGAGAGGTCACTAGTAACCTGGGGCCTGTGGTCTGATTAGATTAACTGGTTAGACTGCTCCTGTTATAGAGTCACAGCACGTGTGCTGGTCCTCAATACTGCCCTGATACTGGCTCCTAAAGGAAAGAGTGAGAAGGAGGCAGAGACATCAAGACAAAGATTCCTTTGCAGGTTTGATGGAGAATGGACAAGGTGTTTTCCAACAGCTGGAGTTGTCTGGATGGGAGGGGCAGGGGCATGAGCACATCTGACAAAGTAGACTGGGCTATTCCACATCACAGCGGTGGACTTTCTCCTTGCCTGTTCTCCCCTGCCTGGAACAGACATGACTTTGAGGGTGGTTGGCGGTGGTATATTAGGGGATTCCAGGAGCTACAGGATAAATAAATAAACATATGACTGTTGTCCAGAATATGTAAAGAACTTTCAACCCCCCCCCAATAAGAAGACAGATAGCCCAGTCACAAACAAACAAATAAACAAAACACAGGCAATGGGTTTGAATGGACACTTGGAGACATGCAAATGGCAATTAAACACATGAAAAAGACGCTCACCATCCTAGATGCCAAGGATACTAGATTTTGTTCAGAGAATCTGAGCAGCATTATTTCATACTAATTCTATAATCGTGCATTCAAGGTATTTTTAATAATGAATGCCATTGTTTAAAGCACTGAGATGCAGTAGAGAATGAAAGCAATAAAAATTCTTGCTCCCGATGAGCTTATATTCTACTGGGGGAAGAGGGTATGCTAGCAATATATCTAAGGAGAAAAAATACAACAGTGAAGGGGGAAAGGAAATATCAGGGGGCAGTGAAGATTAAGTTTAAATGAAATGGTTAGGGAAGCTTTACTGCTAAGGTGACTTTTGAGTAGAGGGAGGGAGGGAACTTGCCAAGTGACTGTCTAGGGAAGAAATTCAAGCAGGGGATTCAGCAAGTGCAGAGGCCCTGGGGAAGTGAGAATGTGCTGGTACAGAGGAGAACAGCAGGGCTTCTGGAGGGAGTGGTGGGCAGTGACATCAGGCAGATATTGGGGACCAGATCCTACAGGGCCTCATAAGTTACAGTAAGGAGCAGATGAGTGTCAAGAGCTGGCTTCTGTATCAGGGGCTCACTGTGCTGCCGTGTTAAGAACAGACTTCGGGAGGCCATAAGCACAGCAGGGGGAACAGTTAGGAGGCTGTTGTAATAATCCCGGCGGGAGACAGAGGTGGCTTGAAAGAGGCTGGTGGCAGTGGGAAATGTGAGATATGATCAGACTGTGGATATCTTTTGGAAGGAGAGCCAAGAGACTGGCTGCTGGGAAAGGTGTGCAGTGCAAGGAGAGGAGTCAAGGGAAATACCAAGGTTTGTGTCCTAAGGGCATTTAAAGAATAGGCCTACCATTTCTGAGATGGGAAGGCATACAGGAGGAGCTGGTTTGGGGGATAATGTCAGTTTGAACTTTGTGCTAATAGTGCCAGAGGGACTGGGTTCGGTTTTTAAAGAAGATTCACAGGACCCAAAATAACAGCACTTGAAAGTCTACAGTTTATTGTAGAAAAATGATACTGGATAGTAACAGCCTTCAAGTAGGGATGCATGTCACAGACAGAGTGTATCAGCAAGGTGTCTAAAGAAGCCAGGTGCTCCGATTAGTCTCCTCTGCATGGCTATACCAGGATGGGTTTCTCTCTTGGATCAAGAACACCAGCTTACGTGGGAACACCTCAGAACTAGTGAGCCCAAAATGGGATCCTGGCTGGAGTTTCTTTTATTTTGCTGGTCACGTTGGCATATTCTTGCCATGAAACCAGCTGTAATGGGCAGAGCTCTCCAAAGAGTGGCAGAGCCCTCTGAGATCTCACCTGGTTTAGGTCAAATCATCAGTGTCACTACTATCAGTGAGAAGTGCTGGCAAGCTGGCACTAACCTCCCTGAAACTCCATGGGTCATCGTAAAAAGCAGCACTATTAATCAGTATTTTCATGCCTTTCCCATGCACAGGGATGGTGCTGTATGGTACTTAAGCCAAACAGCTCACGTCAGTTCCAGGTATGCTGGAATTGTCCTGCATAGCCCATGGTTTATCCTGTATGTTAAACATGAGTTGTTTATTAGGCATCTAAGTGGGCACATTGAGAAACAAATTTGGAGTTCAGGGGAGGGCCCCAGACCAAAGGTAGAACTCTGGAAGTCATAATTATATTGAAGATATATAAAGCCAAGGAACTTGATGAAATCACCTGGGGGATGAGTGCAGGTTGAGAAGAGCAGAGATTCAAGTATGACCCCAAGAGCACTTCAGTATATAGAGTTTGTGAAGAAATACAATCCGAAGTTCCAGTGAATAGTTGATTTTCAACTTAGAGTTTCGAGGACATTTCTCTCATTTTAGGGAATAGTCTTGGACTATATCCCCAGACCTCTTAAGGTTTTATATTTCTTTCCATTTCGGCATACTTTAAAAGAAATAAATGTTTAGGAAGCATGTTTCCAGGCATGGGAACCATTGAAGGTGTTTGAATAGAAGAGTCCATTTATGTTTTAGATGGTGACTCCCTTAGCAGTGAATGGGATGGTTTGGTGTATGAGGAGCCGACGTAATGCTGATGGTGTAGTGATAGTGAGTGATCCGACATGGTCTTATGCACAGTGTTTGGGCGGCTTTTCTTCTAGTTTTGGATAGGCACCCAGGTATATTAAGTATTTGGCTTCTGTCTTGGAAGGAGTATAATTATCTTCCATTTTAAAATTTATGCACATGATATATTGCCCAGAAAGTATCTAAGACAGCCTCTTCTTCTTGCCAGTAATTTCACTTTTGTTCAACTTTTTGGATCTGAATGTAGATTTCAGGGACAGAATTCTGACAAAAAGTAGCCTGCAGAGTACCTAAACTTCTTAAGTATGTCATGTACTTTGGGTTCAGATATTGTCCTGTGGGAAACTTCTTGGATGCATATTAACCATCTAGCTAGGGTTATGTTACTGTATTATCTAGCTGTTACTTAAAGGCCTGGACTTCAAGAGTGAGGATTCCTATACTGTACTGTTTTGATAGTTACTACAGAATTTGGCTACCAAAGGAGTATATAGAAGTCCTAAAGAAAACCTTGTCATTATCCAGTTTTCCTAGGAATTCCCCAGGTGTTCCTTCTTAGTGGAATAACCAATGATAGCCTGTACTTCCTGACCATACTATCTTGACTTTCAGAATGAAAGAATTGAAAGGGAAATATTCAACAATATGTGAGTTCAATAAATAATAATTAAAATGTTTTCATGCATTGTTTCCTAATAATGTTCAGTTTTGTCTTGTAAAACAAAGAAGTTTATCAGAAAATATTTTACCTCCAAATGATATATGAGGATTAACTAGTTAATAGTGGTAAAGAAAATTTAGAAAGGTGCTATATGAATGTCATATATCTATAAAATATCACTTAAACTGATGTGACTAATATCTTTAAGTAATGACTAGGAATGTAACTGGTAGCTTGGGTAGTTATTTGAGAATGAGAGCCATTATTCTGTGTACACATCGTAATGAGTTTTAAAATACTTTTTGGCTGACAGCTTGTTTAGTCTAAGCTAAAACAGGACTTAAATGTAAAGCTCAGCCAAAATAGGCATTGTTAGAGTGAGGTTTGACTACTGTAGATGTGTCACTAGTAATTATGATGATGACTCTAAAAGCTCTTGGAGTTGCACTTTTCATACTTGAAGATCTTATCTCATATTTATAAACTGTTTTACACTTTAACTATATAATTTAATTCTCACATTACATAGACATGGGTATTTTAATTTCACATTTTGTAAAATGAAGAAACTGGGGCACAGATGGATTAAGTGCCTTGCAATTCAGAAAGAGACAAGATGGCTCTTGATCAGGTCCTTCCTTGTGACTGCATCTCAGTTACCTTGTCTTAGTTTACGGGAGTGTGTGACACAACGTCTTGTGACACTAGATACCCTATTAATAAATAGTCCAAATTTGCACAGTTTTTTGGAGCATTTTAATATATATTCACTCTTATTTGGTCAGGATGCCCACAGGTTATTGTTCATCATCACCCTTTTGCAAATGAGGAAACTGAAGCACAAAGTGTTCAATTCAAGGCCACTCAACCACTTTTTTAGCTTAAGTTGCTGAAAGTGGCACAACAGCCATGAGAACTGTAGAACTGCCATTCTGGTGGCTCTAAAGCTTGTTTTCATTGTACCAAAATGCCTATTTAAAAGGTGTGTTATTTTGTTTCTTGTTTCTTGACCTGGGCTCCTTTTTTTATCTGGCCCTGTAAACCAAATCAGACTTATGCCTTGTGCATCTAGGACACCCTCTCTTCGTTTTAAGTTGCTGGTGGATTGTCAGCACTGCCCAAGGTGTCTGTGCTCTGTGCTGTACTAGCAGAGGTCAGTAGCAGAAGACACGAGCAGGCCTGAAGATGTAAAGGCAAAGTATATACTCGTGGAAAACTGGAACACAATTATAAGACCACAAATGGACAACGAAAATATTATGCTAAAACTTGTGAGGTTGGTCATGCCGAGGCATGATGAAGCGAGCTGAGCCAGCAGAATCTGTTTAACCTGGGAGGATTCTTACTTGTAAGGAAGAGATGGACCTGGCTGGAAAGAGGAAGAACAGAGGGAAAGAGTTGCCAAGCACACGCTAGTTTAATATTTTAAGTATAGGAGTGCAGGACTCTTACCCTTTTTTTTGCTTTTTAACATTCACAAAGATAATAGTGATTCTTTGTTGAACCAAATTAAAATAATACAAGAAAGTATAAAGAAGAAAGCATCTAAAATTCCTCTACCCCATAGATGGCCAAGACCTTTTTGTAGGCATGTATTAAAAAATATATAAATACACTTTACACACACAGGATGACAAGTATGCATTTTTCCATCTCCATTTTCTTGCTCACCATTGTATAAGGATGTGCAGGAATATTCAAAGTCATGATTTTAAATATGGTCTTTGAGAGTTTTGGCGTGGAGGACCTGACACAGAGGGCTTCCAGTTTCCATCCCCTTGTGGTTGGGGTGGGTGACAGAATGGGGCTTCGGAAATCTCTCACAGCAGCTCTTTATGGTAGACCAGTTACAAGGATCTTTACAGCATGGACCATTTTGGATTCACGTATGCTTTGACAGTCAATCCAAACATAAACTGTCATACTGTATTTCTGAGAAGACAGAATATAGAGCCAAACCATGTACTGACCACAGAGTTCCTTCAGATAGAAAGTTTTTGTTATCAGGTTTATGATGCTACTTGATATAGAAGCCTTTGATTTCACATATTGTTAAATATTGCAAAAATTGAGGCTTCTCTGAGTCATCCTCAATGAGATACAATTTCACGCCCACTAGATTGGAGAGGATGTGGAGAATTAGGAACACTCATTCATTCCTGGTGATGGTGTAAAATGATGCAGTGGCTGTGAGAGACAGTTTGGTGGTTCAGAAAGTTAAGTATAGGGTTACCATATGATCCAGCAATCCCACCTCTATGTATATGCACAAAATAATTGAAAGCAGGGACTCAAACAGATGTTTGCATACTAATGTTCATAACAGCTTTATTCACAGTTGCCAAAAGATGGAAACAACCCAAGTATTCATTAAACCAATGAATGGATAAACAAAATCTGGTATATACATACAATGGAATATTATTCAGCTATGAAAAGGAATGAAGTTCTGATATATGCAATAATATGGATGAACCTTGAGGACTTCATTTGTGTGAAATAAGCCAGACACAAAAGGGCAAATGTTGTATACTCTCACTGATATGAAATAATTAGAATAAGTAAACTCATAGAGTCAGAATCTATAATGTAGGTTACCAGGGAATGCAATGGGGGTAGAGAATAGAGAGCAAAGGGTTAAAATTGATGCAGAGTTCTATTTGGGAAGATAAATTTTGGCAATGAATGGACAGTGGTGATGGTAGCACAACACTGAGAACATAATTAATAGCACTGAGGTACATATTTGAATTAGTTAAAAGGAGAAATTTTAGGTTATATATATATATAAATGCATATATATATATATATATATATATATATATATATATATATACGCACACACATATTTATTACAAATATATATGCAAAATGTTTCTACCCTCCCTTCTTCATGTCTTCTGTCACCTTCTTTTCCTTTCTGTTCTCTTATTCTTAAACAGCTATTCTGCTTTGGCCGTCTCTCCCACGTCAAGATTTATGTTAATTAAGAAAAGGGTTCCTTTTGGTAGCATCTGAAATTAGAGAATTTTCTTTCTCTCTGGTACCTTTCCACATCCATTCCTTACAGTTTCAGTTCTGGATTTAAGACCAAGACTGTGCTTGCTTTAGTTTCTGACAGTGGTCTCTAATGGATGGTGTCAGATGAACTTTAATGAAAGTTCTACAGAAGGTGTTATTTCCCTGGTGATGGTTGGCTCTATGAAGGTTATTCTGTGGTTCTGTTAAACTAAAGCGTAGAATTTCTGGACAGGTAAAATTGAGGATTAAATTTCTGTATCTTTCTTGGGCCCAAATGACTCATTTTCTTATTAGTTAATGAACAGAGGAATGGAATGCCCTCACATTCTCCCTCCCCCAAGGCATTGCAAAAGACAAGGACTTTGGGGGAAGTAGATGGCGGCTCGTTTCAATCGATGCACTGATGTCTGCTCTGAACTTGTAGGCATGGCCTATGACCCATTGATCCCTATTTTTTTATTGATTAAATACCCATATAGGTTAGGTAATACCCTTATCAGTTAGGAATGAGACGATCTTTTTCATCCCTTTCAGCTGTCTGTTTGCCTTTTGTTTTAGTGAATATCTGAATAATGCCACTGAGTCAAAGACAACTGTTTCTCTAGCTCAGTATTCCTACTCTTAGCAGTGGTACCAAGGAACATTTAAAAATAGTGCCAGCAGCCCCTTTGTAAAGCCAGTTTGGAAAGGGAGGGCTGTCCCCTGAGCAGCATCATGACATTATAAAAAAATCTGCCATGAATTTAATATTCATGAATTTAATTTATCTAAGCTGTTTGAATTTAACTGTATTTTAGCCTGTAACTTCTCTTGACATAAGTGGTTCACTTTCCACATTAAAGTTTTTTTCATTTGATTTTTTATAAAATTACATCCTTTCATTTTAAGCCGTTTATGTAGCAAATTTCGTGAAACAAAGTCTTGTAATTCCCAACTAAATATAAAAGCATTATCTTTTTTATCTTTATATCCCTATAGCATCCGGGATTCATTCTCAGTCAACTCTTTATGATTTCATATTCCACGGCCATATGTGACTTGGGTCTTTGCCTTTCTAGTAGCCTTGCTTTTTAATCTCTTCCTTGGCAGTTCTGGTGTTCCCTTGATTATTTTAGTTTTCCTTTCCTGAGCTATATTCAGCTCCGTTAAAACTTTGATAAGTGCCAATTAGAACCGTGGGCAGGATTCCACAAGAGGAGGGTCTTAATTTAGTACAAGACAGGATTTCTGTTTCCTTTCTTTCTTAAAAAAATTTTTTTTTTCTGCTTTATTTCATTTATCTCGCTGGTGATGGCTAATGTTTTGTGTGTTCACAGTTTTGAGCAGTGTCTTTGGCCAAGAGTCACAGTGAGTTTTCAGCCTTCTTCTAGGTTTCTGAACCCCCTACTTGAAAAGTGTAGCATGGTTATTTTCTCCCAAATCCGTTAGTTTTTTCTTAACAAGAATGAGCCTTAACTCTCATTTGTGTGCCTGTTCACCCTGGCTTGTGCTATTTAAAGATCATGGTGATACTTTCAGACTTTGATATTTCCTTATTTAGTGTTAAATTAAAATATCCTGGACACATACCTGTTCCTTTACACTGATCCCTTAAAATATGTATTTATTACATGCAGATTTTTAAAGCTATTAAAGCACTTTCTTTTATATCTGTGACTGAGTATACCATTCTTACAATGAGTCAACTTTTATCAGTCTTTGGTGATAATCTTCTTTTCACATCTATTTGCAGTTTGTCAAGGCTTTCTCTCTGTGGTCTTATTTACCCCTTGTAGTAATTATTTAATTCTTGACACACATTTTTCTGTGAAGAACTGTTTTATTCCCCTGTGGTTAGTTACACTTGCATTTTGTTGTTCCAAAATATTATTCATTATGTGATTTCACTGTGTTTTGCGTTGAGGTTTTTATCAGAAAACTCAGTCTCATTTAGAATTGATTGTTCTATGTAAGTGAGAGATATCAAGGTAATATATTCTCAGTCTATAAGGTTGATAGACATTTGCAGATGGCTGAGTTAAAAAAGTTTGTCTTTTTAAGAGTACATAAGGAGTCCAAATTTACCAGAAGCCTGTAGAAGTGCAATGCATTCTCTGCTAACATGGTAATGATGGGGCCTTTGGGAAATACTAAGCAGTACATTGCAGGGGAGGGCTGGAGAAAGGGGGAGGAATCTCAGAAGAAGCCATTGCGTGGCCACACGGTTGAAATTGAAAGGCATTTTAGGGAAGAGTCTTTAACTTTTAAAATTTCCATTTTTGGGGTCCCAGCCTAGTTTCTTGGCTATTTTGAAGTTTCTGGTCTGGGTTTGTGCATCTGTTCTTGACATTTATTTTGGTAAAATGTGCTTAGAGGAATATGAGGATTATGGTTTTATCAGAATCTCACAGACTTCTAAAAGAGACCATGCTCCTCCTGGTCAAATGGGAACCTCTGCTCTCCCATCAGTACTATTCGTATGCTCTAAAGGATGATTTGAAAGCATTTAATTTAAGTGACAGACAATAGAGCGAATGCCTCTTTCCCCTGACATTGAGTGCTTCCTGTACTGCTCTGAGACTAATGGTACCAGGAAAGTGGATGCTGAGATTTACAAATAAAGAGACCCAAATTTATGTCTATTTAGACATTTTGGTATTAACCCAGAGAATAGAGGTACTTCAGTTGTCCTGCAGATTTGGATTGGAGTCCTTTCATAGGCTTATGGAGTCCCTACCCACTGAAATAGGACGCTCTGTTTCTTGCCAAGAGAGTGACACTCCATTGACAGTGTTGCAGGGATTCCCAGATTTCCAAGCAATGCAAATCCAAATGGACTAGAAAGGAGAAGTACAGCTATTAAATGGATTTAAAGTTCTTTTACTATATTTTGTGCTGAGAATAAAGGGAAGATCTTATTTTTCTTAATATAGTCATGAAGATGTTTAAAATGATGTTCTTTAATGGGCAGCCTTTTTTAGTAGAGCAGCATCTCCGAAGATCAGAACCTAAGTCTTGATCCTGTGGCTAGCAAGGTAGAAGTCAGTGAATGTGGCAGAGGTCTTGTTAGCTCATTTCATGCTTGTTTTGGCTCATTTTGCTTCTTTTAGGAAAAGTAATATTTACAATGTCAGCAGCATGGCAGTCTCTAAAGAAATTTAAAGATTGTTGAATGTTGTTCTGATGTTCCTGTTGCAGTAAGATTTGGTGATGGTCTCAGGACACTTGTTTTCCTATAGCTTCTCAGAACGGGAGGTAGACTGCTGCCGCTTTCTTTGGTTCCAGTCCATGCACATATCATCAAATGCATAACAAAGGAGATAATTGATCCCAAATGTTACTAAGTAAAATTTTGTCAAATTTACATTTAATCACCAGTCAAAATAATTTAGCAGTCTTATATGAAAAGAAAAAAAGAACGGATTTGCGACATAGTGTTGTGAATCTGATTTTTTTTTAGGCATTTGGACACAAACTATCTTGTTTTCTTTCTGAATCTTCTCTGAGAAACATTTTGCATTTGTCATGTTCAGATGGCATTTTAGCTGTTGCAGAGACTTGAGGTAATATAGTTGATGTGAGGAGTTACTCTCTTAAAGCAAATGCTCCCTCATTCATTTATTCATTTTCTGAAGTGAATTTTTTTTCAAAGGTATTATGTTATGAGCACAGGGCATAAAGAACAGGGAGTTTAAGAAAACCCTACTCTCATGAAGTTGCTACTCTAATGGGAGAGACTGAAAATAGCTCCACACGTATCTGAACAAGATAATTTCAGATTCACCTGTTTTGGACATTAGCAATGGCCAAATGAGAGAGTGATGGCATGTGTGGCTACTCTAGATGGGCCATGTCAGAAAACTTTGCTCTGAGGAAGTAACGTCTGAGATGAAATTTAGGTGAGGAAGAGACAATCATGTAAAGATCTTAGGGTTTGGAAAGAGTTCTAGGCAGAGAAGGCAATGCAAAGGTTAGAGCGTAGGTGGTATATCCTAGGACCCATAAAAATGCTGGCAAGGCTGGAACAGCAGGAGCGAATCCAGAAAGCTGTAGAATGTAGTGCGGCAGCCAGGTGGGGTCGCTATAAGTGATCTAAATTTTAAGTGTAATGGGGAATCAACAGATAAATAATTTTACAAAGAAAGAAATATTTGCATCATAATTGTTTTAGGCAAATAATGGTGAATTGCAAGGGGGATTTGAGCAAATGAAATCAGTAAGCTTAGTTGGAGAAATAGAAAAAAAAGAGGAATGCTGGTTTTGCAAAGAATTTCAAAGAAGCAAGACTGGGAGGGGACAGGCAGGATTTGGGCTGGTAAGAGAGGAGAGAATGTTTCAGAAAGGGGTGCTAGAGTGCTGATACTGGCAATGTGTGTATTCTGGGGAGAGAAGAGATGGCTGGTTGAGGATTCTGAAGCTGGTACTAGCTAATTCCATTCAATGTATCTGAGACACCTTATAAAGATGCTTTTAATGAGCATAAATAAGCACTTGGTGATTATTTTGCAAGGACCTGTATGGCAGAAGCCTTTTATTTTATTTTGATTTCCTCAAAATAAATTTTAATATCTGTTTTATGATAGAGATATGTACTCTATCCTTTTACATTTGTTGTTTCTCCTAAACCTTCTGCAAGATTGGTATTTTAGAGCATGTTGCAGCTTAATGCCCCCCCCTCAATGATTGTGTAATTAATTTTTCCTCAATATAGGTTTCCTTTCTCCCTGTGATTAACAAGCCCCAAAGCTTCACATGTATTTTCATTTCTGGTAGATGTTTCATTGGATGCTCAGATTTGGCTCATAATTTGAGCAGGCCTAAAAATCTGTTTCATGAGGTTAATTTTAAATTATTTGGTTTAATTAAAATTATAAATGGTGCTATTTTATAATAATGATATCATTCCTGAGTCATTTTTCTTGGACAGCTGTACCGTACCATTACGCAAATAGGTATGTTTTTGACAGGACAGCAATACCTGCTTTATTCTCCATTACTCAGTACCTCATAGCCTTGTTATTTCCTAATCCATGGAGAGTGTGTGTGTGTCTCTGTGTGTGTATATCTGCTTTTTTTCTCCCTGTGATTCTTCCCTGTTGCAAGATTAAATTGTTTCATATAGCCTTCTAGACAGAGAACTGTTGAGATTTCCTTCTTTTTTTTTTTTTTTTTTTTAGAGAGAGGGAGGAAGGGAAGGAAAGACAGAGAAGGAAGGAAGGATGGAAGGAAGGAAGGGAGAAAGAAAGGGAAACATTTTTAAACATTTTCTTGTTTTATTATATTTTGTTTGTTTGTTTGTTTTTTACATGGGCTGGGGCCGGGAATCGAACCGGGGTCCTCCGGCACGGCAGGCAAGCACTCTTGTCCGCTGAGCCACCGCGGCCCGCCCGAGATTTCCTTCTTGTAAAAGAAAAAAAAATAAAAAAATTGTATATATAAACCAAACTGGTATGTGTCTTTGAGTCTACAAGAAAACATAGAGAACAAGAAAAAATGGTAACTGTATTTGCAAGGCATGGAGTCAACGAAAGCATCATCAAAATTTTATCACAATGTATTTTAATTGGATTAATAATCTTAAGGAATAAACTCATTGAATGTTGGAATTGAAATCTATAGAAGGTATTGCCTTCTCTGTCATTTTAGGACTAAGAAGATAGGCCGGCCAATCATTTTCTGTAGTTAGGGACAGAACAGACAGGATCCACTACTTCTAGCCCCTCAAAGTATCCCCATCCCCTTTTTCCTTCTTTCCCTTATAAATATTAGCATCTTTCTAGGGTTATAGCAGGCTATTCTAACATTTAAAAACATTCTTTTTGAGTAACTAATGAGCATATTGTATTCTTTACCCTCTAAAGCCTCCCCAAACCCTGTAGAGAATGTGACTAGCTGGTTTGCATTTATCATCTGGATTTTCTTGCCACTATTGCTTGTTGCTTTTCTATGTGTTGCTGAATGAAAGAGTGAAAATTTAGGATCAAAGGGAAGCCTACTGAAGCATCAGGAAAAAATATTTTGAAGTCAAATAAAAGTGGGTCGTATCCTTAGGAAGCGTCTTCCCTCCAGATGAAGTTTTACATGGGTATCTAATGGAGATAAATCCAAAATAGATAGTAAAAAGAAGTGAGATAACTTAGAATTTTTTTTTTATTATTATTCTGTCAGGTGAATGAGTGAAATTCCCTGAATATTTACTCATTAAGTGAATATTTATTGAATGAATACTATGTGCCTGGCACTGAGTTTAGTCTGTGGGTTTTAAAGCCAAAAACTCAAGTGAGGCAATTATGATTATGGAAACCACATTAGAAGTAAACTAATAAATATATAAGGTCATTTCAGATCATTTGAAGTGTTTTGAAAAAAAAGTTTAATGGGTTGTATGAAAGAGAGAGACTGCTGGGTGAATTAAAATGGCTGTATGGGAATCTCTGAGAAGTTGATATTTCGGCAAATGTCTGGAAGATGCTGAAGGGCCAGCTGTACCAGAGATGTGGATAACTGGAGGAAGGTATTTCACGTAGAAGGAAGAGTTAGTTCAAAGGCCTAGAGGCAGGTGCGTTGTTGGCAAAAAATCTAAATGGAGAGAGTAGAGAGTTTGAAAGGGGGTGGGGAGAAGGGTATGTTATAAATAAGGCCAGAGAGTAATAGGGCCTAGACTCCTGTAGAGCCTTTAGTTCCCTGTAAATATCTTGGAGTTCACATGGAGTGAGCTGGAGAGCCATGGACGGGCTTTGAGCAGAGCAGGGACATTATCTGGCTTAGTATTTAAAAGGGTCTTTAATACCTATGGCTTTCCTGAGGGAATTAGAATGTGGGGGCACAAAATCCAGTGTAAGCCCCAGGTGGGAGATAGTGGTCCAGATCCAGAAAGAAGCAGCGGATGGGATCAACTTTGTGATCATTTGAAGGAACACCTAATAGGATTTGATGTGAGGTATAGAGGAAGAAGTCAAGAATGATTCATAGGTTTGGGACCTGAGAAACTGGAAGAGTGAAGTTGGCAATTAATGAGGCAGGAGAAACTGAGATGGGGCAGGTTTCAGGGGGGCGGGCATTGGGGAGTTTGATCTGGCACGTGAGCAGTTAAACTTTTCAGATATTCAGGTAGGGATGGCAGGTAGTTCTTTCATATTTGCTTCTGGATTCAAGGGAGAGATCCAGGATGAAGATACAAATTTGGGAGTCATCAGCATCTAGAGGATATTGAAGACTTGAGTTTAAATGGAATCAGGCAAGGAGTGAGGAAGGATAGAGAAAGCTAGGGTCATGGCTCCAAGGTGAGAGGGATGAGAAAATGCAGTCAGAGATGGGAGGAAAGCTAGAGAAGGTGATGCTATATGGGATAAGTGGAGAAAGTTGATGTAAGAAGGAGAGATTAGCTGTGTCACATGCTATTGCAAAGTCCAACTCTCTTCGCCATGACTTGAAACATATAATTAGTACTCCAAGCTGTCAGTTTATTATGCTGATTTTATGCATAATTAGAAATTGGTAAACACAGACTATGACACACATAATTCTTGAGCAATTCCCATTATGCTAGGCATATAGTAGGTCATAAGCAGGACAAACATATAAGACGAGGCCCGATGACTCTCTCTAATACATTATGTACTCATGGACAAAATAAAACAAGTTGTACACACAGCCTCAAACCGATGAATGAATTCTCTTAAGAATTCATTTATAAACGTATTTATCATTTGGAACTTAAAGTGTTTTCTTGTAGAACTCATATGGTGAATGATAGCTATGTTTAAGGGTAGACAACAAAAACTATCATACAGTAACTAATCTATAGCACCAAGATCCGAAACTGCTTGCCAGATTATTTTATGATTGTATTTACTTATTTTGACCATGCCATCCACTTAACTCTGAGACTCTGTGCCTCATTTTTTGTGAAAGGGAAATGACAGGCGTCTGATTCTGTAAATGGATGGTGGTCACAGGGTTATTATTATTATCATTATTTTTGCATGGGCAGGCACTGGGAATTGAACCCGAGTCTCCAGCATGGCAGGCGAGAACTCTGCCCCTGAGCCACCATGGCCTGCTTACAGGTTATTTTGTAAGATGTTGAAACACTTCAGGCTTGCTTGTCCTGTTGGTCCCACATATTTACTTAAGGAGAGATAGCTGTCCCGAGAACACCCAACAGATGCATAACAGGTAAGATTAAAAGTGAAAAAGCGAGTGAGGTTCAAATACGGTCAGTCATCTCCTAAGGCAGACACCCTTTCCTTCCCCTGCCCCTCCAGAGCCTCACAGACTTGTTGCTTTACTGTAACTTCTCATTTCTCTTCCTCCCTGCTCAGTTTAAAGGGTTCCCCCTAGTTTCACCACTGCTTTGGTGGATTGCTGGATTTAAGGGGCCAGAGAAGTAAACACCGCAGAGGATACTGGACTCAACTTGGTATTTCTGCAGATATTCAACCCTGTCCTTCACTGAAGAGAGTAGTGTCATATCCTGGGCCTCTGAGCAGAGAAGAGACCCCAGCTTAATGCTCCTTACAAGCATTGTGAGGCATCTTCCCTTTCATTGATTGCTGTGCTCTGAATTGCTCCTGGAGTGGGTAGCCTTGTGTGAATAAAGATGAACAATACAAGAGATGCAAGTGACTAGTGTAGGAGACATGAGGAGGGGGCCAGGCTGGTCTGCGATGCTGCTGGTTGTCGTGTGACACCCGAGACAGCCTGAGAAGCGCCCGAGGGAAGGATTTAATTGCATTTTTGTGCAGTAACTACTGGACAGGTGTCAAAGGGTGGCTATAGCGTCCCAGTTGGCATGCAGAGCTGTAAGAAATCTTATCAGGTTCCCATTTCTCAGAAAGAAAATGTGTTTCAGCCAATTCACTATTGGCTATAAGTGGTGAGCCTATGAGTGTTTAGTCAAGAAAGTGGGGAGAACCTTAGAGAAAAGCTAAGAAACTAGCAGACAGGATGAGTATGAATCATAGTGTTTTGGGAAGTCATTCAATATATTATTTTTGCTGTCTTGGTTTTATAACACTGAGCCAAGAAATATAAACTTATTAGGCACATTTGCAAGGCTTCCCTTTCTCTGAATAATGTTAGCAATTCATTAGTAAACTTCATCTGCACTGTATTAAGAAATTTTACCTGGAATCCAAAAGCACAGAAATTGCTTGTAGGCTTATTAATGGCAATGAGTCAACTCAGTTGAGGAGAGAAATACATAAATTTTATGGGGCCTGAAGCAAGGAGGTGTCTATCAGAAAATTATTGGAATGTTTTAATGTTGTGCTGTTTTGCCTTTATTGATAACTGACTTGGGTTATAAGGAGTTTGTTGATTTATTCAAACGCAAGTTCTGTCAACTGGTCACTTGGCAGGTTGTGTGTGTGTCTACAGAGCCTGAGGTTTTTCAATCCTTGCTGTGATTTTTTTTATTATATATTCCAGAAAGGCAGGGAAAAAAACGTTTATTTCTTAAAGCTATTATTAAAACATTTGCCTTTTTGTGGATAATTTTGTGAATAATTCCCTTAACTTTCCCTCTTATGATTGTCTTTATATAGGTAAAAGACACTTATTTGCTTTATATTTCTATCTGTTATGGAAATACAGGCTTAAGTGTACTGGAAAATCAAATGAATTGAGTTCAATGATATTCTATTGGAAAAAACCAACAGCATTTGAAAATTTGGAAACTCTAATTTACAGAGTAACTCCTTGTGGTGCATTTTGGCTTCTTTCTTCTCGTCATTTTAGAACTTCAGGCCTTGAAAACATGAATAAATGTTGGTTAGTGTGGTACGCCTTAGGCAACATGTTTTGGAAGTTTTGTCTTAGGTACTGTGTCTTCCTGATTCAGTGTTCTGCCTACTCAATCCTATTTTAAGGACAACCTCTTTTTAAAAGAACTTCCTAGATAAATAGAGTGCCTATAACTTGTATTAAGTGCCCAGATTATTCTTCTAGAACTCTCTGTTGTCTAAACCACCTTTATCTACTTCCCTTGTTGTTTCTTTCTGATTCCTCTCTCTACCTCCTCTCTCCATCTTTTCCTTTTCCTTTATAAATATTTTCCCCTACTTTTGCTGAGGTGGATCGGGAGGTAGCCAGACAGAGATTAATTTCCCATAGAATATTAATATTCTGTACAATAACGTGGAATCTGGGAAAACTTGTGGAGAGGTGCTCAAATGTAGATTTCAGTATGCTTGCTCCACTTCTATTTTGTCTCCTTCAGTTGCAAGGATGTGGGGTCCTGGCCATGTTTTATCCTTTGTGTTACACCATATTGCTCATTTCACTTAAGGTTCAAAGAATCATAAAATTTCAATGTTTGAAGTTCAGTCCTTGTCTGATATATATATCTTCTCCATAGCTACTTTACAAATGGTCCTTAAGCCTCTGCTTGGAGACCATTATTCAAATACACTCAATGATAGAGGAATGGTTATGTAAACTGTTACACGAAGCTATTCATTGAGATTACATGATCATTAAAAATGATGATTATGAATATTTTAAAATACCATGGAGCATAGTCATGTCATATAAAGAATTCAAAGGCAGATTTTATGATTAAAATGATTAAAAAACACAAAAATTGAATATATACATACTGCATGAAGATGATTTTAGGGACCATGAGTGATTTTTTTTTCCATTACTCTTATTTTTCCAAATGTCCAATAATATGTATATTACTTTTATAAGTCAGAAATCTTCCTAAGTGGAAATGATGAGGAAGGACACCTAATACCCAGCAGATTGTCTCTTGTGTCTTATCCGTATCGATGGCATCCACCCCCACTCTTTGCTGGGTCTTGCTTTGGATTTTAAGCTGTTGTTTCTACTAATAGGAAGTAAATTTACACTTTTGAAAGAGCGAGAAAAAGCAGTACACTTTATTAGTCACTTTAAAAATAACCCTGACATACTATGGCATAAGCCCTAAATAGAAGGGAAGACATGGGAAAGTAAGCACGATATTTACTTTTAGATGTGTTTTCTAAAATCTGTGGAAACTACAGACTTTATAGGGAACTGCAGACTTCTTATAGGAAATAGTACCCTTTTTAAATGATGGGAATTACATTTTAGTCTTTTAAAATAGGATGCATTTTTAAAGACATATCTAATGGGTGGTTTTAAACTTAGGTCACTCATTACTTAGAAACATCCAAGGACTTTGAAAGCCTTTTAGGAAAACATGAAATATATTTTGATTCACATTGTTTCCAACAAAAGCAATAGATTAAAAACGTTATTGTGTATTACCTTTCTGGCTTAAATATATACTCAGAAGAAATCATAAAAACAAACTTCTTTACAAGACTCAAAATACAGTATGATTTAATCATCTGTGTTCTGAATAAAATATGCAGATGTTTCACTACATTTTTTTTTCTACATGAAATTAGAAATACATTTTTAAAGAAAGATTACTGATACTAGACTTAGGAGAAGTAAAGACAGCCTGACTGAACAATGTGGCTAGAAAAGTCCAGATAACAAAGTAATTGTATTACCTTTGTCAAAACTCACAATAGCTCATTTAACTGTAAATGCAATAGGGGGATTTCCTTTTTTTTCTTTCTTGAATTTAGGTAGAAGCTTCAGTTTGCCTTCCAAACAGACAAAAAAACAAGCGCCAATTCCACGTAGTATAGAATCTCTGCAAAACCAAAAGATATATTACCTGTAATATGTCTCAAGTTCATTTACCAAGTCAGAGTCTAGATTATATATTAGTATGGAATATTTGATACTGCATGATAAACATAAATGAGCAAATTTACTTCTAAAAAATTAGTAATCTTAAATATGACTTAATATCCTTGGATTTCTCAAGTATATGCAGAGGTTGGCTAGAACTTGAATATCCAATAAAGATTCAGCAGTCATGTTTTTTTAGAATAACATTCTCATTTTTGGTTTAACGTACTCTGAGTACATATTCATCACATCAGAATTGTATATAAGATCCATCTAGATTGATTTGTTCATAATAGTTGCCTACTTATAGGAAGTAGCTTTAAATCTGTAGTAATAAACATGACACTGCAATAAAATTAACCATATTTTTGCACATTGTTCATTGAAACACATGCACCATTCTTTTGTACGTTGACATGAAATTGCTAGGTTTGTAGGCCAGATAGTAACAATGTTCAAATATTTGCCACTTATATGGTTCAGCCTAGTACTATTATTAGCTTAGAGCTGCTTCTGGAATGTTCTTGAGGAACAGTGTGCTAATGTAGCACAGTTTTCAAGAAGTTGTTTGTTCCCTTGGTAGATTATCGACAATCCAAGTGTCTTTCTGAAAGAAATGTCCTTTCATGCAACGAAGCCAATAGCATTGCTTTAGTTACTAGAATATCATGAAAAGACAAAAAGGTAAAGAAGGTGGTCTGATGTATGTGGCTTATGCCCAGTGCAAAAGATGTATTGTGAAATGACTTTGTATGTAAGTTCCCCTGATTTGACATCTATAATGGCCCAAGAAACAGCCCCCCTGATTTAAGACTGGTACCTTTCAATGGAATTAAAGAAGGAGTTTCTTGTGCAAATGATCGACATAAATAGCATTTCAGGCAAATGTGGCCAGTAATGTTAAAAACAAAATAGGGTAGGCCATGGTGGCTCAGCAGGCAGAGTTTTCACCTGCCATGCCGCAGACCCGGGTTCGGCTCCCGGTGCCTGCCCATGCAGAAAAAACAAAACAATACAATAAAACCTTTGGAAATGCATAAATGAAAACAGCTCCTCCTTCATGCAGACATGCCAACCCAAACTGCCTAAACTCCACCAGTGTCTTTATGTGAATTCCAAGCCTGTAAAAATTAGGATCATCTTGAGTTACTCTTTGGTTTTATTAGCAGGATCTTTCAAGGGAGTTCACATCGTCTGACATTAGGTAGTCATGCTATTGACGCATAGCCTGAGGGTTAAGAGTGAGATGTATCAGAATCCCGCAGCCTTTGACAACAGGACTTGTAAATGACAGCATATGATTATTTTTGTGGTGTGACAGTAAATCATAATGGTACCTACCATTATATTTTTTCACAAGGTCCTTTGGCAATGAGAGCATTATTTATTATTTTTCATTCCTCATTACCCATTCTTTAGGTTTTTCAAAATAATCTTGCTTCCATGGTTGAAATGTTCAGATGCAGTGTTGTGAGTGTGTGATTTGGTTTCTTCCTTAAAGATTAGCCTCTTCTCAGGATGGAACTGATTCCTCCACAAGGAATTAGTGGCAAATAAATGTCTATAATTTTACCCAACAGAAATTTGGCAATTTGAGGAACCGTGTTATTATACAGATGCCAGTATAACTATAACTGGATTTAGCCATTGTGCCAATTTATTGGAATAACGTCCTTTTTTTTTCTCAGCTTTTTCCTTCTAGCTGCTAATAACGTTCTTTTTAAAAACAGAAAAAAAAGAGAGCAATCTTAGAGATCCGATTAAAAATTGTTATTGAACCAGTTATACATATATCATTGGTATAACCCAATTAGGTGCTAAATCCTTGTACTAGCATTTCAGAATTTTTAATAGCACTTAAAATTTTTGAATTATTAATGCAACCCTACTTTTAAGATTGTCGCTTTGATAGCACATTTTAATGAAATCCTAATTATGATATTAACAGAGGAGGAATTTGTGGAAAGCATTCAGAACATTCTGTATTGTTTTGATGAACATGAACATCTGAGTATGGGAGGGAAACAACAACATGAGACTGAAACTTCTGGTGTCATCTGTGTTTCACCATCCGTAATATCACCTGTTGCGGAGACAATGTCTTCTTCAGGTCTGCCCATGGTTGATGCTCAATTTCTATTATCTTTTCCTTCAACAATAACAGCAAAAGTAGTCATGCGAGTACTTTATAACACTGACAAAGTTTTTCTTTGGACATTGGACACATGAGAACATTTTCATTATTGTCAGTTATTGCCTTGAATTCCAGGGCTGTGCTAGTCTTATTTGACACAATCTATAACTTTATCAACCATGGTTTTACTTTGGTGTTCTTTTCCATTGTCTAGAAACCTCCGTGCTTCATAAATATTTTTGAATGAATGAATGCGTTAAAGAAATGTCTGCAAAATAGAAAAATATACTTCGGATGAAATAAGAACTCCTAAGTCCCCCTTCCCTGATTTTAACAGGAAGCATTCTCTTTTCCTGAGTGTTAGGAAAGCACAGCTCACTCGGCCGGGCTCACGATGTTTGTGAGCACTTGAGTCTGTGTGGCAGCTCCATTTTTAGAAATTGTGAAACTGTCCCTCCCCATGCAGCTAAGTAACAGCAAGATTATTGCAAGCATCTCTTTCATATTTCTGTAGCACTGATTTTTTTTTCAGCTGCATGGCCCAGAGTCTCATCTTAAAACATAGAAACCAGTAACTTTTTATTTGCTTTGATAAAATAGAGTCCTTTTGTATTTCTTTACTTATTACATCCTTTGTATGTTTGCTCCCATCCTAACATATTTCTAGAGACTTTCTAGTTTTTTAAAGTTTTATTTATCTTTTTATTTATTGGCTCTCACAATTTAAGTAAATGTTATTTTCTTGCTAACAGCCAGTATTGTTCATGTTAAAACACTAAAACCATTGAGGATTTTGTGTGAGCAAAAATAGTTTACTATTATTTAAGAAAACCCAAAACATTGCTTTGGAAATACTAGCCAATGCAATAAGAAGTGAAAAGTAGTAAGATGTAGCTGTTGTGGGATGTGGTGATATAATGTCATTATTAGTAAGCTGTATGCTTACTTACTTTGGTTTTCTGGTTGGCAAAAAAAGTTACACTAAACAAAAGAAATAATAAGCATTCAGCATAGAGCAGTGCTTCTAAAAATAGAGTTCCCAAGACACTTGTAGAGTTTTGATGAAATCAAAGCTATCTTAAAATGTATGTAAAATATTTTTGCCATTTACTCTCATTGTTGTATGAGTTTTACAGAGGCCATATGATATGATATTGCAACAAATTGAATGCAGAAGCGTATGTGAGAATCTAGCTGACTTCTATTAAGCCAGACATTAAGGGGAGTTACAAACTATAAAACAGTTCCTTTCTTCTAACAATATTTTGTTTGTTTTGGAAAACATAATTATTTTTATAAAATAGGTCATGTTAACGTGTATGGGATTATTTTCAATTTATTCATTAATTTAGTCAATAAACATTAAAACATTGGAAATTCAAACAAATACAGTAAGCATCAACAGTTATAAATCACACAAACAAAAGTTCTTTAAGGTATTCAGTAATTTTAGGACTTTAAATAGTTTTTGAGATAAAATATTTGGGAGTCGCTGGTATAGAGAATGGACAGTATACACTTGTCTATACAACAGCAATAAACAGTTATAATTTAGAGTGAAAAAATGCAATACCTAAGAATAGACATCCAGACTTACGTGAAGTATGCCATAATACTTCATTCTAAGATATTGAAGGGGACTCAGTAAAAGGAAATTCATGCCATGCTCTTTGATGGGAAGTTTGTCTATTATAATGCTGTTCATTTCCTTAGTTAATTTATAGATTTCACATATTTTTAAACAATGAAAATAGGTTAAACCTATGGAAATGAAAGTTTCTCTAAATTTTAACAAAATGATTTTAAGGTATGCAAGAATAGTGGAGCAGTAATTGCAGAGAAAATTTTTATAAGAAAGATAATTAAGGAACTCTGCCTTACCTGGTATTATAATTGGAATAAGGAATCAGAGAAATAGAATCAATTATCATAAAATGAGCTTCACTGTGTACTCTGTGTATATGTGTATATATATATGTATATTTGTGTGCATTTAATTTGATGAAGGAATCAGTAGTGTTCAGTTTCATTAACATAGAAGATATAGAAATATAAATAATACTTATCAGTAAAAATAAAATGTCATAAATATTACATATAACAGTATTGCTAAGCATTTGTAAATTGTTGGAGGGCAGTTGTAAATTGATACAGCCTTCTTGGATAGCTATTTGCAACTATCCATCACATGCTTTTAAATAGCCAATTATCTTTAATATGTCAATTGTATTTCTGGCAATTTCCCCTAAGGGAGCATTCAGAAATGAGAAAAGTACACAAATTTGCCATAATGTAAATATATGTAAGTATATGTCATAATATAAGATGTCTAACTGCACAAATATGTTCACAACAGCACTTTTTTATAACAAGACAAATTTTAAAATAATGTAGACACCCACTTATAGGCCAATGATTAAGTAAATGTGATAACGATAGGAAAAACTGCATATGAAGCAGTAGTACAAATAGAGAAAACAACCTTTCACGTACTTCATAAGTCCGACTATGTAAGAATTACAACAAAATGCCAGGAGTAGATACCTTAATGCATTAATAATGGATATCTCTGGATTCTGAAATCATGGGTAATTTTCATTATTCTCTTAAGTCCTCTGTATTCTCCTTTTTTTTTTACGATGTGTGTATTTACTTTACACACAACTATTGGTAATTTAATTTATAGGGTAAGATGAGCCAAAAATATTGTAACCGCTTGAAATGAGATTTTATGTTACTTTTCATCTCTGACTACCTGCTCTTTTTTTCAAGTGACGGTAATTTTTAGAGTGTGGCCATTTGCTAATGAGCTATATAACCAACTTTAAACAAGCCACGTTCCCCATCTTTGTCTTGAATTTCCTTACCTGTTTAATTTCCTTAACCCTCCCATCTTAAAATCTGAAAATTAAGGGATAAATATTAAAAAAACTCTGTTACCAACAGAAATATCTTCTCCTACATTCACCATGTCTCTGTCTTACTGCACGTTTTCTCCTAACATGTTCTCCAGTATTTTGTATTTCTTGATCTTCACCTTCCCACACAAAGTCTGATAATCTGATCCCCTTGGTAAAATTGTATATTCCTCTAAGAAGGGATTATAATGTCACCTTCTGTCTGTCTCCTAGTACCACATGAGCTAGCATCAGGTCCTCTTGGTCTCTATATGAATATTGTCGCTTGATTTTCACCTAAGGGTCCAGAAGATTCTCATTGTCACAGAATTTACAGAAACCTGTAGAAATCCTAGGAATCTAGATATAAATGGACTGACTGACTTAACCATGACATTCATGGCTGTTGCTTTTTCCTTTCATTTTAGCCTGTTTCATTAGACCTTATTGATACACGATCTCTACAGTTAAAGATAACCCAGGCTTGGATGCATATGTTTAAAATTAGAAATTATTAGCAATACAGGAACACTTTTTTCCCTTGATGAAGCTATTATCTGATATTTAAACTGCAGTTTGCAATCTGATGTTTTTGTGATGCATACCAGTGAACAATTGCTATGTTTAGTTGTTAATTTAAATAGAGCACTAAATATATTTTAATGGATGATGATCTGAATGCATATTGGTAAAATATCGTAAGCATCGTGCAGATTCGTTCACTTATTATCAAATGTAATTTTCTTATAATCTAACTGCTTATTAAATTCTTCAGTCTAATGTTTTCATCTCTGATATACCTTTTAAATGCAAAAGCAGAACCTTAGAACGGGTTCTGTTTGTCTAATTAGTAATTTCTGGGTGGAGTAAATGCTGTTTGATGCCTCTTTGTGATTCATGTATACTGATAAATTTCTTTTTAAACTTGCAGCAAATAGTGGCAGCAATAAATGCAGGGATTATACCTTTAGGAAACACCTCCAATCAAATCAGTCACTGGGATTTGGGAAGTTCCTTCTTCTTTGCTGGCACTGTTATTACAACCATAGGTAGGAGACAACTTATTTTGTTTTTTATTTTGATAAAGTTTGTGAGCTAAAATTCGTTTATTTGAATTTTTTTTAACAGCTGCTCAAAATGTTCTACTTAAGATAGAAAACTAGATTTTATTAAATTGCTTTTGAAAAGCGGTTTAAAGGTTTGAACAAAAGGGTGATGGAAATGGATTATTGTCTTAGATATTTAAAATACATATGAAACTTTGGAGCAGAGCAGTTGAACCATTTGACTAATGAGTAGAAATAGCTAAAAAGAGCTTGAATTGATCATTTTCTGGGCAAAGTAGTATGTAATGTTTAATTGTACTCCATTTTTGATTCTTTAGTGTGACAGGACAGGATTTGAGTACAATTTTAACATTCTTTCGCGAAGTTTTTATTTGATAGCTCCTTTTTCAATTTGTAAATTTTAACTCTGCATTCCAACAGACTGTACCTGTTTTTATATACTTGTCTATAATGGTCACTTCAGAGCTTGTCTTCTATATATTGTATTTTTCCAAGAGCACACATGCATAAAAAATAATACTGCAATGGGAGGACTGAAAGAAGAATGAAAGTTTAGGTTCTTGCCGATTTACCTTTTAATCCTATTGTTTGGTATAAGTTAAAATAGTGGAACATTGTTTCCTTTTCGTCCTTGACCATGGGTGTACCTTCTGTGCTGCAGAAGTAGACCTGTTTCTTTATTCAGTCATCCAGTATCCAAGAAATATCCAGGGATGTCAGTGCTGATCTGGAATTAGAACCCTGCTTCCCCTGTTGTGGGGGTCGGGAGGGCTTACAGCTGTGCTGACTTATGAAAGGAGGTGGGTTCAAACCATCGTTTTCAAGCTAGGGAGGGAAATTGCCCATCACAGTTATAAAGGAATTTCAGGTATAAGAAAAGGTTTCTACAAAAAAGGAGCTCTTCCCTCCCACGTAAGCTTGTGACAAGATCTCTCTTCGTGACCCTGCTTATGGGGTCTGAATTAAGATTCTGAAATGGTTATTGTATTCTTTGATGACATTCATAAATTAGAAAGTATATATTGCTTTCAAATCACTACTTTAACTCAGAGTCCTAAATAAGAGAATAATGGACAATCGATGGATGAAATAACACTTAAAATTCTTCCTTTGAGAGGATTTTGTAGTGTCCTGTCATTATAGAAATCCACTGTAGTGCCTCTTTACGCTGGATCACTTGCCAGTGAAATACCTTGGATTGTTGATTTTGCTTTAGTTAAGAGGTCAAAGAACTATATTTACTCTTAAATTTCCATCAGCTAACTCAAAAGTTGTGTGGCTGTGAAAATCTGGAATGATGGAAGCCTTGAGCTTTTAACCATAATAACAGGATGACTTTCAGCTTAGACATCTTGGCCATTTCTACTATGGAAATAACCGTCTTTTGTGTAAACTGCTTAGTGTCAAAAGGAAAAAAAAATGGTTTGTTTCTGCCCAGTGAAAACTCAAAAGTCTAAGTTATAACTCATCATGACCACCACCAAATCATTTTGCAAGAGACTCAGTCATTATACAGATTTACTATTGCATCGTATGCTTATAAACAGTCTCAGTTTTTTAATCGCCAAATTCAGTAAGTTTTGCAGACATGTACTTTAATACATGAAAAAAAGAAATAAACCGTTATTACTGGCCTTACCACAAATTATAGCCATTAAATACTACAATAGCTGATTATTTAGGTTGTTAGGTAACTGCCCAACAGCTCAAATCTCCTACTGCTCCATCTCAGGCCCTTAGGTGGGTTAAGCTACTCATTTGGGAATTTTTTACTCCATGGTCTCTTCTTCCTAAATCAAGGCCGTTTCCTCTTACTTTGGAACAGATCATTGTGTAGGGCAGGTTAAAAATTTTGGCTTCTCTGATAAGTGCCCATTTGACCTCCAAATCATTATTTCATAAAACTCGAGTTTAATTAGTAATTTTGGTAATAATGATAACTGCGTGATCTCTGAAGTGGTTTTGAAATTGTAAGTCCAGCACCAGCGGCACTGCCTTAGTCATTTAAAAATAGGCCTTGAGAGAGTTTTGGAAAATAAATTGCAGTGGCTTTTAAAGGGTGCCCCATACAGACAGTCCTTCATGGAGCTGGACTGGATGCAGTTGCCCAAGGTTTTTCATTTGATTTAATCAATTTGTCTAAAAAAGCCAAAGTGACCTCACTGTTCATTGGAAACATGCCCAAGGGAAGTTTGGTTATGTGAAAAATAGTTAGAATGTTAAAATTTAAGGCCTAATTTCAGAGAATATTTTCTTACACCTGTACACTCTTCTCAAAATCATACCCTTCCAAATACTTCACAGATTCCATCCCACAGTTGCACAGACTGAAACCTTGAACTTGACTGTTGTCCTTTTTATACCTCACTTCCGGTCCATCAGCCGACAGAGTCATGTTGGTTCTGTTTTAAAGACGGATCCAGAATTTAACTCATGCTTTCCATTTAAAATGCCACCATTTTGGTCCAAGCCAGCATCATTTCATGCCAGATTATTGTAATAATAATCTGCTCAGAATTCTTCTGTGTTCCAACTCATTCACAGCAGAGGCCATATACTCTGATTGCCTGTTTTCTGTAGTAAGATGCAAGTCATAACAGGTTGGGAATTTTTTTTACCTGTTTGGGTCTTTGCTATATTCACAAAGCCTGGTGCATGTGGGAGCTTAATAAAGATTTTTGCAATTAAAAACTAATTGAAAAAAAAAAAGGGCAGGCCATGTGGCTCAGCAGGCAGAGTTTTCACCTGACATGCCGGAGACCCACCCAGGTTTGATTCCTGCTGCCTGCCCATGCAAAAAAAAATAAACTAATCAAGGGTAGTTCAGTGGTAGAATTCTCCCCAGCTATGCAAGAGACTCAGCTTCAATTCCTGGTCCATGTACTTCCCAAAAACAAGCAAATAAGCAAGCAAACAAACAAAAACCCAAACAAACAAAAATTCAACAAATGGTGCTGCAATAATGGGATGCTCATGGAAAAAGAATGAAATGTCACCCCTGTCATACAGCTTACAGCAAACAAACAAATCAAATCAACGTTCTAAGTGATATGAACAGTGGCTTACTAGAAATTACATAAAACTAAATTGAAACTTGTGATACTAAATTCTTAGCGAGTCTAACAGACTACATAACTAGCAAAATTATTTAAAAGTTTGTTCCTTTATTTGTTCAACAAATCTTATACCCTACAAACAGTGAACTGTAAGTTAAACCATGGACTCTCATTAATAATATAGTTATGAAAATGTGCTATTATCAATTGTAATAAATGTTCCACACCAATGCAAAGTGGTATATGGGGATCTTGTATTTTATGCATGACTATTCTGTAAACCCACAGCTTCTCTAATAAAAAAAAAATCAGCCAAAAAAGTTTGTTCTTTTATTCAACAAAGTATAAAACATAATTTCCCTGCTAATGTAAAGATAAAAAATAGATTCCTTGATCCTAAGACGCCCACAGACCAATCAGAAAGACCAATGGACAAATAGGAATTTACAAAATAACATGCTCAGTGCTTTGGGAGCATGAAGAACCTTTAATGGGAGTGTACGGTATAAGCATTTTAGATGGATATTGGAAATTAGTTGGAGGGTAAGTAAGGGGAGTGCTTCCTTTTTCCTAGCAGATATTGTCCCACTTGAGACTGAAAAGAGAATTAAGAATTTTCCAGGTGAGTATAGGTGAAAAGGGAGCATTCCAGGTTTCAGCAGCATATGTGGGAATACTTAGGGATGAGCAATAGCCTGGCCTGAAGGGAAATGATAGGTTGTCTAAATGGTTGTTTAAGGTTGAAAGGATTCATTTTTAGGATCACATAAATCATAAGTGGTCCCTGTTGGATATACACTACCTTGGCCCACTTCTGGGAGTGTAAAGGCAATAAAGATGCAGGTCCTGCCTGTAGTATAATTTGGAAGACAAAATTTTACATTTTTAAATTAATTGAAGAATCATAGAAAAATGTCTTGTATAATCAAATGTTATATGGAACAATGAAGAGTTAAGTGCTGCAGAAATAGGGGCAAAGAAAAGAATAACGTGAGCATAAACTGGCAGGAAAGGCTTAATTGCCAAAGCTGGGTTTGAACTGCACTTTGTAGAAAATGTACTGGTCTAGATAGATAGAGGGGAAAAAGTCCCCCAGTATGTGGCATGGCTAAGCAAAAATACAAAGAGAGGAATGAACTTGATTTATTTTGAGATTAGGAAGGTCAATCTTTGATTAGACCAGAGAAAATATGTAATAGAGTAGTAGGAAATATTTTTGTGTGATGTACATGGAAAGAATACAGTGAATATAATTTGATTTTTGAGGATTTGGGGCCTACTATAAGAATATAGAGCATGGATTTTGAGAAAGTGAAGTGACAGGCTGAGAGTGATGTTTGGTGCTGCATCTGTCAGTGGGAGGAGAAGTGGAGACTGAGAGCTGAGAGGGCAATTAGGCGAAGTGACCGAGGGAAGGGGGTGAGATGGGATGTTTGGAGTTGGTGCTGAAAGATCAAAGTAAGAAAAAAAAAAAAGGAAAATATTTAAATGCAAGAATCAACAGGCCTTGGTGATTGATAGGAGACGGTGGATTTGAAATTTTGAAAGAGAAATGAGTATTGCAGTGTTGTATGTCATAGACAGGGCTAGCCCATCCTATTAAGAGCATGGAGTAACAAAATGAACAAAGTTTTACATGTTGTGTTGATTTAGGAAGCTTCATTTTTGTAGCTTTTTTCCTTCTCCCTCATTTTTTAAAATTCTTTTATTCATTAAAAATGGCTCCCTCTTGGAGCTCAGGTTGGGGTTGAAGAGATGGACACCAATCAATTAATTACAAGACCATTTAAGATTGTAGTAAAAGCCACAGAAGAAGTTCTTGGGGCGTGAGAGAGTAGATGATAGGGCCAGGGAAAGGGATGAGAGGCTGCCTTCAAAAGGCTGATTCAAGCAGAACTCTGTGTGGCGGTGACATTTAGGCTGAAACCTTGAAGGACAGAAGGAAACCTGCCCTGTGAAGAAACGTAGGAGGAGGAGAAAAGGCGGAGGGCCAGCGATGGAGAAGGTCCTGAGGTGGGACAGATTTTGGCCTGTTCCTGGGGTACACGGGGTGGGGGGCTGTGTGGCTGGAGCTGGAGGGTTGGAGGAGGTAAAGAGTGGCCAGGATCTGTGACTCAAAAAAAAAAAAAAAATTGCAGATGGAATTAGATTTAACTCTTAGAATGCTGCCATCAGGGGAAGTTAGTGTTTTTAGTTATTTTAAAGCTAATAAATCATTTAAACTCTACAGAGACTGTGGGCGAAATTGATCTGATGAACTATTGTATTCTATTTTGAAGTCAATTTAAAGATTAGAATCAAAGGTAAGGTGATGTATTACCTGAAGGTATTAAAATATAATAAAATTTTCTCCAATGGAAAGTAAATTGGAAGGCCAGCTTAGAATTTGTCCAAGTTCTTAGTCGTGGATCGTGGAGGGTCACACTGTAAATGACAAGGATGGCGCTCGGGTCTGCAGTGACATCAGGAGTCCAGCTATCGTGTTAATGCTTACAGACAACATTTCCTTAGAGTACCATTTCTCATTCTCATATTTACGAAAGATGTTGTTCTCTACCATTGGAGTATAGAGATTGCACTCAGCTATATGGTTTGGAATGGTTCGTTATTCTCTACATTGGACCGACCATTGAGACTCCCCCCTCAACCCCCGCACGGCCAGGCACCGGGAGTCGAACCCGGGTCTCCGGCATGGCAGGCGAGAACTCTGCCACTGCGCCACCATCACATTTCCCAGCCATTAAGGTTTGAATTTGCTTTTAGCTGGATTGAATTTCCAAAGCTGTCGCAATAATGGCCGCAGGTTGACTGCAAATGTATATTTTACCAGTTTGGCAAAATGTTTAATTGGAAATATAAATCTGAAAACACCAAGCAAAAAAAGGAAAGATTTGAATTAATTTTAGCCTGCAGTTCCAGATAAAAAAGAGAGGTGGACTTGGTGAATGCAGAAAGTGTATTGAAAATCGTAAGGCCTTTTGTACATTTTCGACAGGGCGTCTGCTACCTTTTTTTCTTTTTTTTAAAATTTTTTTTTAAACAAAACATACACAAACATTATTACCATCTGATCATTCCATTCTTGGTATATAATCAGTAACTCACAATTTCATCACATCGTTGTACATTCATCACCATGATCATTTCTTAAAACATTTGCATCCATTCAGAAAAAGAAATAAGAAGAAAAAAGAAAAAAACTCATACACACCATACCCTTTACCCCACCCTCTCATTGGCTGCTAGTATTTCCATCTACCCAATATGTTTTAGCCTTTGTTTCCCCTATTTTTTCCTATCCTCTAGTATCTTTTTGTTGGATGTGGTAGACACTGTCACTTAAAGGGTGAGGGAAAATTTTTGAACATTTTCTGTTCAACTTTGTGATTTCATGAAGCTAACACCTGATTTTGAAAGTGAATAGAGTTGGAGGATTGGTGTAGAATTTGACAGTAAGTATTTTCCCCAGGGCCGATAGCAATCTGGCTTTGGATATTGGGTGTCATCCTATTAACTTACATGCTAATAATTCTGTGGTATTTCACTGATCTCTTGGCTGTATTCAGAGAACTGCATATTGGATTTTGGAAGCCTATTTTTAAAAAAGGCTAAGATGATTTCAAGTATCTTAAAAGTCTTACAGTCTCATAAAGTGGCTACCAGCTGTTAGACTACAATATCATAGCATTTTTCTGTATGTCAGTTTATTAAAGTGGATGATTATTTTTCCAAAATGTGTAATTCTGGTACTGTGCAGAATTGGAAGTTGAAATTAAGGAATTGTTTTGGATCTTAGACCCTGTCATTCTTCCCGTCCAATTGAATTCATGAAAATAAAGCCTCTCTTGGGATGTAACTTACGTGTCTGCCATTCAGAATCTTCTTGTAGGTTTTACTTATTTTCTGAGTTAAAATGCATGTTCTCAGAGAAAGCGTCTTATGAGTGGTAAAGTTGGCAGAGTGTAAATTTGTATTTGATAAACATTAAAATTTAATTATTGCATAAATAGTATTGTACACTCTAAGGCAATAATGAAATAGATTAATCATCTTCTCTTCTCATTATATAGATGTTCACATCAGGCAAGAATAGGTTAAATTCGGAGTATCAGCACTCCAAGCCTTGGTTAGAAGGGGATTTGGTAGCCATAGGGGTATAATCTTCTCGGGAATTAAGGGACTTTTTTCTTTTTTTCCTTTTTCTTTTTTGGTAGTGGGAAAGCACAGAGCAAGATGGTAAAGAGGTAGCAATTGCTGGAGGAGCCCTGGTCCTTGGGTAACAAACTGAGTATTATTAGTCGTTTATATCTCACATGTGTTCAAGTCAGGAATTGCTTGCATTCTGGAACAAAACCACTTTCATATATTTCTGCCTATTTCTGAAGAGTTTGCGGTAACAATTTTTTTAATCTTCTGAAAAGCACTCACTGTGAAATAATGTGATTTTGAAATAACCCAAAAATTAAAAGCAAAGAATTGATATGAAGTGCATACCCTGAAGAAAAAGAATCTACTTTTTCTTGTCTCTTCCCCCTCCCAACCACTGAAATCTTGTGCTGTTGTCCTAGATTATAGATTTTATACAGCATTCTACTGACCACAGACATGCAAATATTGCTCTGAATGTTACTAAAGCCAGGTGAGATGATTATCAGAAAAGCACTTTTTCTGAGTGTCTCAAATATTTCATTTGATAAAGAAGGAATGTAATAACATTTGTGTGAGCCTTTCTACTTTCAGTTAGTTATTATGCTGTATATTTGTTTTCTTCCTAACCCTTTATTTGAAAAAAAATTGTTTAAACCTGTTTAATTCTACTGTTGGAAAATTGGCATTATTTATGTGGCACCGTAGCTATAGTATGATGTTTACAAAAAGAAATGCCTGTGTCAAATGAGATCCATGTTTAAATATTGTGGCCGTGTGCACATAGAGTAAAATGCAGATATGGCTAATTCTAAATGGAAAGGAATTCCATGCCACCAGCTTTTCATTCTAACATAGCACTGTGGGGGATAGTGATAATATGAGTAATTAAATGTCACAGGTCATCAAAAAATGTACATTAATAACTAATCTTAAGTGTTTTCCTTTCCAACTTTATCCTTAAAATGAAAAAGTTTTATACCTCTCCCCTCCAAGTTTTTGTTTACCTTAATGAAAATGCTTTCAAGGAGTGAAAATTCAGAAGGCAAGCATCAGGAAAGGAAAAAAAGTAAATAAATTGTATGAAAGAAGTCATAATTTGTCTAAATAGCTCCCAAAGAATGAATGAATAATTTTAGTGATACCTGTAGATAGCTTTAATGGAAACTCTATGCTTTAATTTGATATAAAAATATATATTTAATATATAATATATATAAATAATATATAAAATGTAAATATATATTTTAAGATATTGAGACATGACCTTCTCCTTAATATTATACTGCAACTACATAGCTTGTTGTACATATTCATGCAGGCATTTCAGCTAGTTTTAGTTGCACAGCTTATAATGAAAATATCCCCTCCCTTCTATTTTAATGGAGTGATACAGTAGTATAAACATCAGATTTCATTTCAGAAAACCAAAGTTCAGGTCTTGTTTTTGCAACTAGCAAGGGTTATATTCTTAGAGCAAATCACAGTTTTTCTATAATCTTTAATTTTCTCATTTGTTAAATGGAGCTAGTATTTCCCACAATCAGAGTTGTTATGAAGCTGAAATAAGATTATTTACATGAAAATAGTATGTGCAGTAAACAATGGTGTTCTAATTTAGAATAAGCCAGCTTTGTTTTGGAGTGAATATTATTAATATTTTATTATTAGAGTAAGCCACTAAACTTTTTGCACACGTTTATTTATATCACTAATGTTTACAAAGAAAGGAAATCCATTGTTTCTTTAAGCATGGATCCAGACATTTTAATTCTTATAATGCATATAGTGCCTCCCTTCACATAACGTCTTAGCATTTGCATGGCAAAATTCAATTGATAAAAATTCAGTATCAAATTTGTTATTCCCACAATGCCAAGGGTTATACTTGACTTACTTCTTTTCCTAGTTAATGTGTATTTGGATTTAATGAATTGAATTCATTGGTATTTTAATCATATATTAATAGCCCAAAATGTGATCACAACAATAATATATAATGCAAGTTTGAGACGTTAATATTGGCTATGGAGTATAACCACCTTAATACTTGTATAAACCTGTTTTCTGTCTAAATCTGTGCTGCTGTATTAGTCAGGGATACTAAGTTATGATCTGTAACAAACAACCCCCACATCATGGTAGCCTTACAAAATACAGTTTGTTTTTTGTTCAAATTACATGGCCAATGTGGATGGCTAGGATGACCTGGCTCACTATAGTTACTCAGAGACCACTGCTGGAGTGGCTCCCTCTGTCCATGTCCTTTCACAATCACTGGCTTAGGGAGGAGAGAAGGCGCATTGCACACTGGCTAATAAAGATTCGTTAAGTGCATGCATCAATTACCCTCATATGACATTGGCCAGACCAACTCCAGGTGTATAAGTGGGAAGCACACTCTTACCGTGGGCTCAGAAGAACCAGAATATTTGGTGACAGCCCTAATGACTGTCATATTCTCCTTTTAAATAAACGTCCTAATTGAATACCCTCCTTTAATGCCATTCAAAAGTCAAATTAATTAAACATTATAATAAAGTACATTTCCTATTTTAATTTGCCATTCCAAACTATGTCTGGTCACCTTCATCACTGCAATTAAGATTTTGTGTTTTTCACATACAATATCTAATGTGAACACAAATATCTAATGTGTTACTGAAGGGGTTTGTGTCCCCAAAGCACCTCTGTCTACAATGGTTTTATCGGTGAAGCTGCCCTCAAATTAAAATCATTATTTAAGATCCTAATGTAGCTTTCTGGAAGAAGTTTTGCTGCTATTGGTGATATTATTTAGGGCATCCATAAGCATTTGGAGTACCATAGCAATGATTGCTTAATAAGATTAAAATCATGGTGATAAAACCATTTTGCACATTTAGGGAAAGGAATGAAAAAGAATTCATGTATGTTGTACCTCATGCAGGGGTCAGTAAGCTATGGGCTGTGGGCAAAATCTGGTCCATTATCTCTCTTTTGGTAATTATAAGAGCACAGCACACCAGCTGGTTCATGTCTTTGGCTGCCTTTAAGCTATAACAGCAAAGATTACGACACATACCCTATGCGTCCACAGCTGAACATATTTACTCTTTGACCATTTATAGGAAAATGTTCCCAACCATTGAACTAATGGAAAAGTGTAAGGCAGGGAAAAAGAATTGATTTGTAAGCTGAAGATCTGGATTTCAGTTCTGATTTTAACATTTGTTCGCTGTGTGATTGAACAGATCGTGTAACTTTTTTGAGTATTTTTTCCTTCATGTGAGTAATCTAAATAATTTCATAACAGGTCAATAATAGTTGTTGCACTTGCCATCTCACAGGACCTTTCGAAAACTCAAATATGTATTTAACAGTACTTTAACAACTAATTGCTATCAAATAAAATTTATCATTTTGAAAGAATATAGAGTATTTCTCTAGTTTTCATCATTTTTCAGTAAAGATTTAAATAAGGATTTTGACCCAATTTATACAAGGTTCTGGAAGGTGTATGGTTAAGCTTCAGAAATCCATAGTCATGTTTTCTGGAGAGAAGGTCCAGAAATCTGTAATCATGTTTCTGGAGAGAAGGTGTTCAGCAGATTCTCAAAGACATCCACAATCTGCAAAAGGGTTTAGAATCGTTGGCTTCAATAATTTCCATTTTAATTTTCAGACTTACTAAAATGTAATTTTTGTGGCACTTCACAAACTGAGAGAAAATGCCCTGTTAGAATTGTAGTAAAAATAATGCTCATGTAGAAGCTAGCAGACTAAATAGCTACTTAAAGAACTGAATATAGTGTTGAGAAGGAAACCATGTGAAAATGTATTTCTAAAAATAAGAGTGTCTTATTCTATTGCTTAGCTCTGAATAATTTTATAGTGTCAGATAGTCTCAGTTCTCCCGTACTTCTGCAGGTTCTGAGTTGTTTTATGTAAACATGATAGGAAATGTTATGTTAGAAAACTCTAATGCATTCAATCCCAGTCTGTGACACTCTGAGTTTAAAAATTCAGACTTCAGAAAAAATTTCAGGAAAATGATGTTTTTCCAGAAAAATTAGTCAATACATTCTTTTTGGAATAAATTATGTGATAGAAATTGTAGATTTATAATAGAAAAGGGACTTGTGATAAAAACACTGTTAATTAGTGGATAATGGAAGAAAGAAAAAAGAGGTACAAATGTGATTGTAAATCACATTTCATAAATGTTTTGCCTCTCTACAGTGTTTCCTGATTGCCTTTTATAAATGTTTGCTTAAAATCTGAAGGTGTGTAGTGCTAATTGCATTTCAAAATTCATGGAAGATTTGGTGATAATAATCAAGGCAACTCAATAGGAGTTTTGCTTATGTCAGTATAGAAGGAAGTTATATTCTTTCACATGTCTACATTAGATGTGCGAATGAGGAATTAATGGTATGTTCACTTAAAATCAAATGCTGTCTATTTATAGTGAAATAATTTGATAAGCAGTATATGTACATGATTTAAACTAATGACAAACAAGCAATATAAAGAGTATGCAGTGACTGATAACTTTTCCCCCTGCAGCTGACCTAGTTCCCCAGGCTCATCCCCTACCCAGAATCAACCACTCTTACCATTTTCCTGTTATCATTATACGTGTAGTCTCTATATATGCAAGTGTGTATGTGCAATTGAAAAGTACACATTCACTTATTATAGGAATAAGAGCTGCCCTGCGCCTTGCTATCATAGCTCTTAGAATTTTTTCTTACTATTTCTTGAAGATTTGCTTATGACTTCAGTAGCTGTGTAGTATTCCATTTTAAGGCTATATCAGCTTATTTTTAATCTTCTATTGATGATCATTAGTTTTTGCACTGCAAACATTGCACTGCTTTGAATATTTAAATATACATATGTTTTAAGATTTCATATTTTCCTTTATCTAATAGTACTTTACAACAGCCTTTTTTTCTGCTCATTTTTTAAAAACCGTGATTATGATTTTTTACTTGCCAAATTGTATATAGAAATGAATATTTTCTCATATATGGTAATATTTAGTTTATATAAAAATACAGAAATGCAAAAATATATAAAAAGTGAAATAGCTAGATGAAATCATGTTTCCTCACACTGATTTTCCCAAGCAAGTTTAACTTCATTGATATAATATCATCACCGATTTTTTTTTAATGATCACTGATTTTTAAAGACATATAGTAAGCTAATATCCATGGTCTTTATGGATAGATGTTATAAATTTGAACTTGATGGCATATGATGTCTATCACTAAATGGATTATAAGTCTTTCAAAGTAGCAAGTAAAAATAATATAACAACCTAGACAGAAAATCATTTCTTAATTTCCTTGTCATTTGTAAAGGCTCATAGTGCACTGTGCTGCTTTATTTTTGTAAAGGAAAAAAAAAGATTGTTTGCTTATACTCTTATCCACACATAAGACCCAAAATATATTACTTAAACTATGGAAAAAGAAATGTGGTATACCATATAAATATCCTGGTATTCTGGATTTTTCTAACTATTAGCTTATATAATCCTCAGGAAAATTTTTCAATGAAGGTAGATATGTGGGTGAAATAAATATTTTCATCTGTGCAAATGCCTCTCTCCCTTGCTTTCAGACATGAAAGATAATTTGGTTGGGTATAAAATTCTGAAATCACAACATTTTTCCATCACAGCTTTGTAGATATTTCTGTTTTCTTTTCACATACGCTGTTAACACAGGAGAAGTTTGATACTAGCCTGATTTTCCTTTTTAAGCAGTCTGTTTTCCTCAGCTGGCTTTTAAAAGAGATTCTCTCTTACTCTCATGCTTGCTTCATTTATTTTACTTGGAACTTGGTGAGTTTTTTGTTCTGCATACTTAGCTGTTTTTCAGAAAAACTTTCTTTAATAGTGGTTTTGATTATTCTATTTTAATGATTGTGATTTTCTACCTTCAGGGACACTGGCATATTTTATGTTCTTTCTCTAGTCATCAATTTCTCATAACTTTTTCTGTCTTTACTTTTTCCTGTAATTCTAAGAAATCCTTTGTATTCTGTAAGCTACATCATTGATTAGAATTTATCCTATTTCAATTCTGCCTCCTAATGATCTTGAAAGCAGATTTTACTTTTGTAATTGCACATTTAGTTTTCTCTTAGTCTTATTTCGTCTTTCCCAGCTCCGTTTTCTTCATTTATTTTTAATCTCTTGATCCCAGACATTCTCTCTTGGTTTAGTCTCCAAATTCATGGATATCCTGTTTTATTCTTTTTATTGTGGTTGCCATACATGTTTTGGGTCTTGCAGTATAACATTTTCAGAGACATACTCTTCCTAGTCATTCACTTAGCAAATATTTAGTGAGTTCCTATTGAGTAGTTTCTAGATGTTGGGAATACACCAAACAAAGCAGACAAAAATCTGATGAGAGATTTAAAATAATAGAGACATAAATTATATAGCATGTTAGACGTTAATTATATAATTTTGTGAAATAAACAGGCCAGGAGTATAGAAAAATAGGCTGGGAGTGGTAAGCACAGTCTTAAAAGAGTTTGAAAGATGTTATTTACTTTCCATTTTCTATGTTACTTCCGTTCCAACTTTGAATTTGTGTTTCTAACTGTGGGCATAGGATAGGGGTGGAGGCTTCCAAAGTTCCATCTACTCAGCATGACAAGCTCAGTATTGAAATAGCATCGGTGGTCCACCAGTTACTTCATCTATGTCCACTTTTCTTCTGAGCAAAAACTCCTCGCGTATTCTTTCTCTGTAGGCTCGGAATTGCTCCAGAAAGTATGAAATCGCATTTTTATAGTTATTGAGCTGTCTGTGAGAAGTAGTCTTGTTGCTTTCTTGCCAAAATCCTGCGTTCCAGGATTTAGGTTTTCCAATGCACTAAATTCAGGGTAAAGAGCTTATTCTGAAGTAGTTTTGATGGCTGTGAAAAGATTACATAAAGGGGAAAAATGCGTCAAGAGTCTGTATTTAAGGCAACCTTGGCAGAATTGTCCTTTTTTGTACTTGAATTTCACTTCAAGGTTAAATGAGATATTGTGAAAGAAATTAAGTTGTAAGGATGCAGCATGGAGTGGAAGAGTGGTTTTCATACTCCCCCCTCTTCCCTGCTGTAATCCTCTCTTTAAAATTGGAAAATTTCTAACATATATGAAACAGATAAGTGGGTCTGTTTGTGTGTGTGTGTGTGTGTGTGTGTGTGTGTGTGTGTGTGTGTGTGTGTGTGTGTAGTGGGGCAGTAGTGGTTGTGGTTGTATGAAGGGAAGGCAAACTGGTTTCAAGTAAGGCAGGACTTTGACTTCAGGCAGATCTAAATTTAAACCTTGGCTTTGCCGCTTGCAGTTGCCCCTTGTGTGTTTTACTCAATAGTTTTAAGCTTTTTAGTACAAATACATTTTAAAACCTCTTGTCTGCAGTGTTGTTTTGGGAATCAAATGAGAAAAAAATGATCAAAAGTGCTTCACATCCCAGGGTCTCTTGCTCATGTAGATTCTGAATCAATACTAAGTCCCTCTGTACATCTTTCCAACTCAGATGTTCCCTTTCAGAGACTGAGTTATTGTGCTTGGTGCTTTTTGGAAAAAAAAAAAAAAGCTTTTAAATTGTGGTAACATATCCCATTTTAACCACTTCCAAGTTTCTTTGCTTGGCAGAAATGTATAAATTGGGAGGACCTATTAAATGCAAGCATTCTTGTGGGTTCAGAAAATTATGGCATCACACTGAATGATTTGTCTTTTGTATGGTCTCTTGTGTAGTAGTGTAACAATAGCAACAAATATAGCAGTTATTATGTTCCAGGTACTTGTTTCAGTGTTTTATGTATACTTAAAAAATACGATGCGGTTATTCTTATTCCCAGTTTTGTATAAGCAAACTGAGATAAGTCACGAAGTGTACACGTGGCTTGAAAACACCACTGAGCCTGCCTGCGGTGTCGGCACCCCCTACCCCTGACCATTCTTCCTCTAGTGTCTTCTGACATTCTTTTTACTTGTAAGTATTGACTTAAATGTATGTACCCTTACCATATATAAGGAAACCGCGTATGCTGTTTAGGCTGTTGAGAATACAGTTTTTAAAAATTTCTTTAAGAAAACAAACAATATGCTCAGAACCAGCAACTGTGGATGACTTAGTTAGCCTAACCACAGGCATATTTAACTAAAGTGTCCATAGAATCATTGTAAAGCCTGTGTTTGCACAGTAAATTTCAAAAGCCAATTTAAAATTAAGGCAACAAGGAAAATATCTACATATTCAGATGGCAAATTTCTTAAACTCTAAGTCTTAAACACTACCTGAGATACCATTTGATCTGCTGTCTCAAAACTGTGAATGTTCACAAAATATCAAGTAGAAAGTTCCTTAAAATATCTGCATTGCTATAATAATGACCTGTGCCAATGAAATATTTTCCTGATTTCAGGAAAATGTGAAGATACAGATATATTTACAATTAAGATACGGAAATTTTAACCACCTAAAATGGATATCTTAGTTAGCTTATCCATAGGCATATTAAAAAAAAAAATCTAAGTAATCACAGGAAAGCTTGTTTGTATAACATGTTTCATAAACCAATTTAAAATTAAAGTGAAGAAGGAAAAAAATCTACAAATACAGATATCAGAGTTACTTGAATTCTAAATATTAAACAGTTTCTTAAATACCATTTGATTAGCTATCACTACTATAGCAAAGTTGATATTTGTAATAACTTTTTACTTGATATTTTGAGAAAGCACACAGTTTTGATAGAGAATATAGTTTTTAAACATGTGGATGTACATCCTTAATTTTTCTTATGGTGTATTTTCTAAAAAATAAGATACATAAATAAATAAATTAGTTAGACCATATTTAATTCATCAGACTCAAAGAATGCATGGATATCTAATCTCATATGACAGATGACTCTTAAAGATGCTGGCAAATGCTGCATTTAAGCTGAGTTTGATCAGTGCCTCTTAATGGTTTTGGTGATGTTATCCTTTCATCTTAATAACTCGATTTCAGCTGTCATCACTCAATTTCAGCATCTGGGTAGTTAAGCATCTTTCAAGTAGATTGTCTGTCACATTCTCTTCCAGTATGAGACTGACAGTAGTTGATGATTTTTGCATTGCATTACTTCCCCAAGGTAATAGCCAAGATAAGTATAGGTCCTTCCAACCTAATTTAAAATAAAATTTTATTAAACATAGACAGTCAACACTTGAAAACTTTGCATTTATTTCTTTAATCTGTGCTACCTGTTTACCAGCAATACCTCAATTTTGTTGGCTTCCATTTTCCATATTTGTATAATGGTGGGTTTAGAATTCCATAGGCCATTTCAACTCTTAGATTTTATGATTTTGTTTTAAATAAATTCAGGTGCCTTTTATCATCTATTTATTCATCGCACTTTCTATCTTGAATATAGAGAAATAATAGGCCATCACAAGCAAGATACTATTTAGCAGTCTTGTGAGAGCTGTCACAGTCGTTCCTGCAAAATAACAGGCTCTGCTGCAACAAGGTTATTATATTTACCACTTACTAATGAAAGATGGAAAGTCAGATAGCTGCCAGTGCCTGCAGCCTCCATGGCTGTGACAATGAAAGGTGAACCACAGTAATTTAGAACACTTTATTTCAGAGATTAGTTCATCAGATATCAAGTAGCTGTTTTCTGTTACATAATCTGCAAAGTGAAAAAAGCTTGTTGGCTCAGTCCCTCTTTACTTTAAAGCAAGTTTCAGGGAGAAAGTACCATCATCATCATCATCATCATCATCACCACCAGCAGCGTTATATTTATCAACAGTGAACACTTATTGAGCATCAGTGGCAATACTTGTGCCATGCTTTTAGGTCACTAATTTTAGTTAGCTGATACTCATTGAATATTTACCTTGTGCCAGGGACTGAGCTAGTCCTTTGTGTTTGTTATCTCTTGTAATCCTCTTTACTGTTTTACACATGGGGAAATTGAGGTGGATAGCTAGCTAGTTTGCTAGCTAGATGATGGATGGATGAATGGATGGATGGATGAATGGATAGATAGATGCATAGATAGAAATTTTTCAGTGACATAGTGGCAAAGCTAGGATTCAAATCCAGATGTATAGACTCTAAAATCTGCAGTCTTAACCACTTTGTGCCTTTAGTATATATGAAAATAAATTTGAATTACTCTGTTTGCAATTGGGGGGAATTATTGCAAATCAAATATAATTTAAGCTTCCTTGTCAATTCAAATTATTAATGGTCACCAAGACCCATCTTTATAAAAATAAATTATTTTAAAAGGTTTGTGTTTATTATGTCTATTATATTAGTTCTAGAGCATTTGATGCCAGAGAAATCATAGTTTTATTTTGTTGTTTTTAGATAGTCTAGCTTTATTTGTTGCTTCTGTAGCAATTGCTTGGTCAAGTCTTGATCAGAAACATGCCATTCAATTATATGAACATTCTTACAGGAAAAAATTTAACTATACTCTTTAAAATGGGATTCCCAAGAAAAATATTGTGATGAACAGTTCAGACTCCTGACTTTCAGTCTGTCTTAAGACATGGGGAAATTTGAATATTTGCATTTCTTGCTAAGAAATAGTTCCCCATTTCCTTCATTCTGGTGCTTCATTCTTTAAACCTGGGATAAGAGGAAAGAGAATCAAATAATCGGAAAGGTAAACAGCACACGCATGTACAGCCATCTATAGAAACAACATCACTATACCTTGAACAGATCTGTTTATTGATTTGCGCTCCAGATAAAAATTTGGCTGGGATTTTGTGGCCATGTTGTAAAAACAAACACACACACAGAAAACCCCACCTATCTTTAAGTGCTTAACAGCAAATCCCTGACCGTGAGATGCTCTCAAGTGAGAGACGTGGGAACTGAGAAGGGCTTTGCTAGCAGCAGTTTCACTTCTCCAATATCATGTTCCCTTCAGGCTATTCTTTAAGAATGACGGAATGGTGAGTAGAATACGGTACAGTTTAAATATATGCTCTCTTATCTCTCTCTTGATTGCACACTCTCTCTCCCACTATTTTCCCATGTCTTTATTAAGTAGGTTTATGTAAGTGAAAAGGGGCTATAATAAAGTTCCAGTGTATTAAGGAGACAACAAGGGAAGAGAGGAAATAATAAACACCTAGATTCTTAATGTTGTTTGGCAAAATTCCTGGGCAAGGGAATTTCTGTCTTAGCTGCAGTTGTAGGTTATATAAATGTATCTTGTTAGTTAATAGTGTTCAGTAGAAGTTCACTCACGAAGCAACTGTTACTTCCTATAGATTTGCAAACTTCAAACTGTTATGTAGAACTTTATGTAGGTTGCAACTAAAAATAGCAAGGGAGCCATCTTGTGAAATAGTCTTTGAACTGCAGGCGCATGGTTTCTGGGACAAGAGGGAGTTGGTGATGTTAAAGTTAAAGCAAAATGTCAATGTATCCCTTTGATTTTGTCACTTTAACTGATGCATTCGCTTTTATGCATCTATACATTCTTCCACAGTCTAACTAGGTAAAACAGCAAGTATTTGCAGGATGGTATACCCAAGAGTTAGACCTGTACCCTGGTTATATAATCTGAAAAAACTGTTTGACTAACACTATCTATAGCCTTGATCCCAAATGCTTACTCAGACCAATTGAGTTAGTGGTTTAAAGCTCAGCCTTCACATTCAGTAACCGTTTAACTTTGAGCACATGATTTTGCTTCAATAAATTCAGTTCCACCTTCAGAGAATGGGGATAATTAATGGTAAATAAAACCTCACTGGGTTGTTTTAAAAGTCAAATCATGTTCAAAGGGATTAGCACTGTCTGGCACAGAGTGAGAGAATGTGTATTCAGTAAATAATAATGTTAGCCATTACTTTTATTATTGTTAATGAAAATAGAAAACTGCTCTGTAGTAATGTCCCTACTAGTCTAGAAGAGATGCTCTCATCAGAGTAGTTTTGACTACAGAGGGGCAGAGGCAGGTTTTCCTTGAAGCTACCAAAGCTTAAGCTTCAGGATTCCTTACTTGCATGAGCCTCCAACCTAATTTAGATTCTTTTTTCTTAAAGAGACTTGTCCAGTTGTATATCTTTAGACCCATGCGTCACAGGCAAGTCCGTCAGCATCATTTGTGTAAAGTTAAATATGGTATGTATGGCACTCCCCCCTCCCTCCAACCCCCCTCCATCCCCCACCCCCATCCTTCCTTCCCCCCTCCCCCCCCATCAGTTGCCCTCAGTGTAGGGCAGTGAGTTAGTTGTTCTAGGGTAGAAGCCCAAGGGTCTGTAGTTTGTGAAGTACCATATGTGATTGTGATGCGTGCCCTTAATTTAAAACCAATGATAATGAGGAACAATGTACAACTTTGAGTGTGAAAGATCTGAAATGAGTGCATCTTTCTATCAAGATACTGTTTCCGTGTTTCTTAACTAGAATCATATTTTTCTGGGACCATGTTTCATTGTTGGTGCTTGGTTGGGTTCTTAGATATGCTTTTTTTTTTTTTTTTCCTTTTGCATGGTCAGGCACCGGGAATCAAACCTGGGTCTCCAGCATGGCAGGTGAGAACTCTGCCTGCTGAGCCACCGTGGCCTGCCCTCTCTTAGATATGCTTTTTTTTTTTTTTTTTTTTTTTTTTTTTTAAAGGAAAGACAGAGAGAAGGAAGGAAGGATAGAAGGAAGGAAGGAAGGAAGAAAGGGAAACATCTTTAAACATTTTCTGGTTTTATTGTATTCTGTTTCTCCGTTTTTGTTACATGGGCTGGGGCCGGGAATCGAACCGAGGTCCTCCGGCATAGCAGGCAAGCACTTTGCCCGCTGAGCCACCGCGGCCCGCCCTCTTAGATATGCTTTTGACAGGCTTTTTTAAAAAAAATTTTATTGAGAAATCTTCACACACATACATTCCATACATGGTGTACAATCAGTGGCTCACAGTATCATCACATAGTTGTGTATTCATCACCATGATCGTTTTTTAGAACATTTACATCACTCCAGAAAAAGAATAAAAAGAAAAAAGAAAAAACTCATACACACCATGGCCCTTACCCCTCCCTCTCATTGACCTCTAGTATTTCCATCTACCCAATATATTTCTTTGTTTCCCTTATTATTTATATATTTATTTTATCCTTATTTTTTACTCATCTGTCCAAACTCTGGATATGAGGAGCATCAGACACAAGGTTTTCACAATCACACAGTCACAGTGTAAGCATTATATCTTTATACAGTCGTCTTCAAGAATCTAGGCTATTGGAACACAGCTCAGCAGTTTCGGGTACTTGCTTCTAGCCACTCCAATACATCATAAACTAAAAAGGCATATCTATATAATGCCTATAATGCATAAGAATAACCTCCAGGATAACCTCTCGACTCTAATCGAAATCTCGCAGCCACTGCCACTGAACTTTATTCTGTCTCATTTCTCTCTTCTTCCTTTTGGTCAATAAGGCTTTCTCGATCTCTTGTTGCCAGGTCCTGGCTTATCCCAGTCTTTCTGTCCCACATTGCCAGGGAGATTTACACCCCTGGGAATCAAGTCCCATGTAGGAAAGGGGGCAGTGAGTTCACCTGCTGAGTTGGCATAGAGAGAGAAGCCACATCTGAGCAACAAAAGAGGTTCTCTGGCTGTGACTTTTAGGCCTAATTTTAAGTGGATTTAGCCCATCCTTTGCAGGAATAAATTTCATATGGGTGAACCCCAAGATTGAGGGCTTGGCCTATTGATTTGGTTGTCCTCACTGCTTGTGAGAATATCAGAAATTCCCCAAATGGGAAAGTTGAATATTTCCTCCTTTCTCCCCGTCTCCCCAAGGGGACCTCGTAAATTCTTCTATATTCACTGCCCAAATCACTGTGGGATTTATGGGGCATCACACTAACCTGGACAAACCTTTTGATAAGCTTAAAAATTTTTTTTTAATATGGCTGTATTTTCACTATGGCTTCTGAAAGTCTTGCAGTTTTCCTAGTTTGTTAATTGAGTGAATCCTGAATTTATGTTGTTCTGTTTCTCTCTCCACCCCAACCTTTTCAACTTATGTCCTACTCTGCATGTAAAATAATTTAAATTGTTTTATGCTAAAATAAAATTTTGATTAGTATTTTAGAGGTGATTTCTTATCATTCATATAAATCAGGAGTTGTGCTTTGTGTAATCAGTACTGAATAAAATTAAAAGCAGTAACAGTAGTTAGGACAATGAGAGTATTTAGAGCTCATCATGCCTGTTTAATTAAAATATAAGCTGTTAATAAAATCCCACAGGAAATTCTTTTCAATTCAAAATATTTTCTTGGCTTCTGCTGTGAGTAAGGCAAGATTCGTAAAAGAAATGAAAATGATTAAAACAGAATTTCTCTTCCCAAGAGGTATATTATTAAGAAGAGAGGCAAACGCATGTAACCATATGGCAAGAATTCACATTAGAGTGATACAGAATTTTCTAAAGGAAAATGCAGAGTGCTGTGTGTTGAAAGGAGGCACAGTTGCAGATTGAAAGGCTAAGGAAGGGTTATGGGTGTTGGAAGTTGTGTGTGAGAGGAGCAGAATGGGCAGACAGGATCCTAAGATGATGATTGAAGGGCCTCACTTGTGCAAGGTAGAAGGAGCAAACAGCAGAAAGCATGAAAGGAATCAGGGAAGTTCAAGTGTCCCGTCCCCCCCGCCCCTCCCGCCCCGTGAGTAGCAATGAGTCTGGTGTTACTAGAACTTAGACAGTGACCGCAGGGGGTGCTGGGATCTGTACCGAATGATCTCGGAGCACCTTTCAGAGCTCGTAAGGGGTTTAAAACTATGGAGGGTCAACCATGAAGCTGTGGTAGGGAGAATGAACTATTCAGAGATGGGTTTGGGTGAGAAAGGACCCTTGCCATGCTATTTTGATGCCTTGAGGTTGTGCGGTGCGACTGTTAGGCAGCAGGGAAGGATAATCGAGGGGTGTAGTGCTAAGACACAAGTTTGCCTCATTGTCTACCAAGCCAAATGGCTTTCGGGTCTGGGAATTAGGTAGATTTGAGAGCTCTGGCCTTGTGGGGCCTAATGGTAACATGGAGAAGATTGTGATTATACTGTGAGTGCTGGAGGGGAGCAAATAAAGTAGTGCCCAGAGGACACAGAGTGTGGGAGCCTCTCCTGTCCGCCTGTCAGTAGGACGTGAAAGCTGGAGTCTTCTATGAAAAGATGCTCTGTGAAGAAAGTGTTTGCGATGCAATCCCAGGGGTATTAGAGAAAAAAACATGAAAAGAGAATAGCAGGACAAAAAGAGTTACCTCTACAGTTATCTGTTAGCCATTCACTAAACACGAGACCCCTGTATTACTGTAGAGAGGAAGATGATGATTTTTAAAGGAATATTACTATTCCCATTCAAATCAATAACCAGGAACTGCAAATAAAACCCATGTGCAGAAGAGATTTCAAAGACTACAGGATAGCCAGTAGAAGGATATCTTCGTGAACATCTTTCCATAACCCCGCCATTTTAGTGAGAGCCCCAACTAAAGAATTGTTTGAGAACTTTTTAGGTCCAAGCTCTGAAACTTTATCAGATATTCTTGAAAACCTCAACACTCATAATGAGAAACAGCCAGAGTGGAATGAAAAAAGGGCTACAATGAGCAGTAGATTAGGAAGGTAGCTTCAAGAAGCATAGATTTATGTGACTATCCAGTGGAAATGCATTGGAATTACAAGTATGTTGTTTTAGTTTCCTAGGCTGCTCCAAGCAAATACCATGGAATGCATTGGGATACGTAATGAAATTTATTCAATCATGGTTTTGAAGTTGGGAAAATGTCCAAATCAAGAGATCATAAAGGTGATGTTTTCTCCCCAGAATTGTGGCATCTCGGGCTGGCTGCTGGTGACCGTTTGTCCTTAGCTTGTCACATGGAAAGACTCATTGCAAGGCTTCTGGTTTCTTCCTTCTTTTTTGGGTTACATTTCAGTGTCTTGCTTCCTGTTTCTCTCTCTCTCTCTCTAGCTAGCTATCTCTGTCATTCCACTTACAAGGACTTCAGTAATAGGGTTAGGACCCATTCTGAATGAGTTGGGTCACACCTTACCTGAAGAAGCCTCACCAGAAGGTCCTACCTACAATGGGTTCACATGATTAGAGATAAGAGCATGCGTTTCTGGGGTACATACAGCTTCAAACCACCACAAATGCCTAAAACATTAACCTTGATCTTAAATATCTTTTCTAGTGGAGGAGACAGATTACAACCTTGTGGGATAAGTCTTAGGATAGTAAAATATGTGCACAGAGTTGTTGGCAAGGCAGGAGGGGGTCAAACCTAGACTGGGGACTACTTATGGAGGGCTTCAAGGAAGAATTGATATCACCCTAAATATTGAGTTCTTAGCAGGAAGCCAGGTGAGGAGCAGTGAGACTGGGAGGGAGTACGTTTGAGGCAAAGCGAGTAACATAATTGAAGGGAATCAATAGGAAAGTAATTAAGTTTGGCTAAATTATTCGTATCTTTCTTTTGCTTGGTACTTTTTTTTTATATACTGTGTATAGTGAATTTTCTTCCTTCAAAAGAGTGATCAGTTTCCCTAGCACTAATTGAATAATTGTTCAATTTTCAACTTATTTGCATTACTTATTTAAAAAGTACATTAAAAACCAATACAGAGAGCTTCTGGGGAAGAGGACAGAGTAGGGAGCTCTAGGACTCTCTCCCCTTTGAGAACAGCTAGTAGATAGGCTGGGCTGTGTGAAACAATAATTCTGGGGCTCCAGAGCCCAGAAAAACACTGTATGGCATCCAGGGAACTGGGGAAGGAAGAGGTTGAGAAACTGTCGTAAAGATTTGTGAGTAGCTTGCACTGCAGCTGCTGCCAGTGCCCGTCTCCCCCTCTCCAGGTGGACTGCCTTTGGGGTCCAGTCCTGGGCTAGCTGCTGCAGACAGAAAGGGACATAAAAATCCTTTTCCCAAGAACAGGGGTTGGGGTGGGGTGGGGAGGTGTGCAAGGCCAAGCATTGATCATGGAGTTGATTAGCAAATTCGGCTCATTGGGTCTCAGCTGTGAGTTGGTGTTCCAACCCGTCCCAGAGAGGTCGCAGCCATTATTGCAACCATGCCCTCAACTAGGATGGAGGTTGGTTGTGCCGCTTTGAATGCACAGTGCCTCCTTAGGGCTGCAGGGAACAGTTTGCTGAAGGTACCATCTGCTCGGTAGACCAGAAATGCGCACCTTTGAGGAACTGTCAAAAAGGCTTTCAACATCTTTCCTGACCCTACCCCCCAGGGTTCTTTAGTGCTGGTCTACATCCCTCCATAGGTCCCTGGCCCTGCTTTGGCTGGGCAGTACTGACTTGGAAAGTCCTCTGTGGAATGACCCTCCTCCCAGAGTTTGACCTCCAGGAAAAAGCAGCTAGAGGCAAGGAAAGGCGTATTAAGCAACAACAACAGGGTGAGCTGGTGGTTTAGTGGTAGAGAGCTTGCCTGCCACGTGGGAGACCCGGGTTCGATTCCCGGACCACGCACCCAAAACAACGACAACAACTACAAACAAAACAAGAACAAACAGAATAGATCGAGATTCTTGGAGAAGGAACACGGAAATGAAGCCTCCTCCTGGGGTGAAACAATTGTGCACTTCCTGACTTTAAACCATATTACAAAGCTACAGTGGTCAAAGCAGCATAGTACAAGCATATGGATAGATACATTGACCAACGGGATCGAACTGAGAGTTCAGAAATAGACCCTCACATGGCCAGTGATATCTGACAAAGCTTACAAAATTCACTTGACTGGGAAAGAATATTCTCTTCAACAAGTGGTGCTGGAAGAATTGGCTATCCATTTGAAAAAGGATGAAAAAGAACCCCTATGTCATGACTTATACAAAAATTAACTCAAAATGGATCAAAGAACTAAAGACGAGAACCAGGACCATCAAACTCCTAGATGAAAATGCAGGGAAGAATCTTCAAGCTCTCGTGGTGGGCGATGGTGGTGCTTACACATTACTCCCAGAGCACAAGCAATGAAAGAAGAAATAGATGAATGGGGACCTACTCAAATTAAAAAAACAAACAAAGACATTTGTGCTTCAAAGAACTTTGTCAAGAAAGTGAAAAGGAAGCCTACTGAATGGGAGAAAACATTTGGAGACCACATTCCTGATAAGGCTCTAATATCCAGGATATATAAAGAAATCCTGCAAGTCTACGATTAAAAGATGAACAGCTCAGTTAATAAATGGGCAAAAATCAGAGTAGACATCTTTCCAAAGAGGAAATAAAAATAGATAAAAAGCGCATGAAGAGATGTTCAACATCACTAGTGATTAGGGAAATGCAAATGAAAACCACAATGCAATACCATTTCACATCTACTAGAATGGCCACTGTTAAAAACAGAAAACTGCAAGCATTGGAAATTTTCCAGTGTGGAGAAACAGGAACACTCATCCGCTGCTGGTGGAATTGTCACATGGTACAGCTGCTGTGGAAGACAGTTTGGCAGTTCCCCAGGAAGCTAAATACAGGATTACTGAATAATCCCGCCATCCCTCTACTGTGTATGGAACAGAATAACTGAAAGTAGGGACTCAAACAGATGTCTGCACACCTGTATTCACAGTGGTGTTAATCACAATTGCCAAAAGATAGAAGCATCTTTTGCTTCTATCTAGTGTCAATCGCCTGATAAGCAGATAAACAAAATGTACTGTAGACATACAATGGGATATTTTTCAGCTGTAAGAACTAATGAGGTCTCGGATGTAGTGGATGTGTATATTATAGAATGGAGGTTAGAGGATAAAACATGGGGCTGTATAACAGTGCACCCTGTTGTGGCTGATGGATGTTTCATGAAATATAACAAATGTATGACACTAATACAAGGTCTTAGTAATAGGGTGGTATATGGGGAAAATAAATCTAATGTGAACTACAGACTGTAGTTAAGAGTAATGTTTTAACATTCTTTCCTTAGTTGTAACAAAGGTGCCGTACTAGTGCACAGTGTCAAAAAATGGGGGGTATATGGGAATGTTATATGTTTTTTATATGACTTTTCTGTAAACCTACAAGTTCTCTGATGAAAAAAAAATAGTTGAAAACATTATGCCAAATGAAAGAAGCCAGGCATAAAATACTACATATTATATGATCCACTTATATAAAATGCAAGTATACGTAAGTCTATAGAGACAGTATTAGGTGAGTGGTTATGCGAGGCTGGGGTAGGATGGAGCGATTGAGAGGTGACTGCTATGGGGTGTGGGGTTTGTCTCTTTGGAGTAGTGAGAATGTTCTGAAATTGATTGTGGTGATGAATGCACAACTCTGTGAATATATTAAAAGGCCATTGATGGCTCACTTTGGATGGGTTGTATGGTATGTGAATATATCTCATTAAAACTGTTTTCAAAGAAGTTAGAAGAATAAGAGATTAGAGAAGTACAAATAAAAAAAAATCAGTATGTGCTACTCCTGATGCAGGAGTTCTTTCCTTTTTTTTTCTGTTCTTTCCTTTTCTATTCTGATCTGTCCCATCCTTTCCCATCCCAAACCATTATCTAAAGTTTCGCATATGTTTTGATAAGATTACTTCTGGAGATTTTATATTTCTTTTGATATTGTAAATTAGGTATTTTTCCATAATATATTTGAAACAGTTAATGCTTAAATATTGTAATGTCATTGGGTTCTGCATATTTATTGTGCATTTAGCTGTTTTACTGAGTTTCTCTTTATTAAGCCATTTTCAGTATTCTTCTGTATTTACTAGATATTTAATTACACCTGCAAGTAATATATTTGTCTTCTTCTTTATTATAATTATGCTTTCTATTTTTTCTTGCCATTATATTAGCTAGAACTTTCAGAATAATATTAATCAGTAGCTGTAAAATGGATATTTTCTTTTCTGATTTTAAGGGAATTCCTCCAATTATCCTTTAGCAATAAGCATGCTATTAAATGTTTTGAGGTAGATATTCTTTTCATGATGACAGTAATTTTCCATTTCCAACTTTTATAGAACTGCCAGAAATGGTACATAATATTGTCTAATGTCTTCTTAAGCTATAAATTTAATATATTTGTAGATATCTCAGACTTTTTTGTAAAAGAATTTTAAAAGTTTAAAGTGAAGTAAAGAAAATAAAAATACAAAGAAATCCATTTTTAGTGTCATTCAAAAAACTGTGACTAGAGCCAAAGTGAATTAAACATTATCACATTTGTTGACACAACTATCTAGGTCTTCATACTAACTTTTACTACTCAAACAATAGAAAGTAGGGGACGGTTTAGGGATTGAGAAAGAGATGAAACCAAAAAACTTTTCTAATGTGTTTATTCTTCTACACTGCAGTGCTGTGCTCCCAGAGACAGCTTCCTTTACTTAACCACTGCGCAGAAATTCAGTTGTGTAGAAAATTTAATTTGTTCAAAAGCTGAGGGAGACTAGAGCCAATGGGCTATATCCAAGTGCGTTGTCATGCAATTCAAACAGTGGTGCAGCTACCAACTTGTAATTTTTAGGGACTGCAAACAAAGGCTCTGTCTTGAAGTTGAACCTGAAACAACTTCTTATGCCTCTTAGGCTTTGTAACATGTGCAGGAATATATGGATACTGGGAAGGTTCAAACTTTGTTTCCCATCAATTAGCAACGCTGTCATCAATGACCCAGTTTTGCAGGACTCCGTCTTGATGACCTAGTATCTCTGTCATTAAGCATTTGAGTCCTTCAACTTCATCTTCTCCTGGGTTAAGTTCACCACCAGGTAATTTGAAGAAAGTTGTTCCCAGTTGTAACAGTAACACACGGGGCAGCCGATGCTTATGTGCAATCAGAACTCCTTCTACAGTCCCCCTCATTCCAATTTATCACATTCCTCCCTTGTGCACTGAAATCTGGCTGCCACAGAGCTGCCTTTCTCATAGAGGGGCTCTTTTGTACCAAAAGGATGATGGGTCAGAGGGTACAGGTTGCTGGTGTGCTTCAGGGCTGAGGGGCTCTGTCTGCTGGATGTACTGGTTGCAGAACTGGTTGACCCCCAGGGCCAGCCGGTCTGGGAGCGATTGGGCAGTACCACTGATGAGCTGGCGAGCCCGGGCATCGGCTGCCAGCAGAAGGGGGAGGCAGGGAAGACTTACCCCATGCAGGGACTGATTATCTGGGACCTGCTCAGCAGCCACCGCCTGCCGTTAACACGAGAGACTCTTTTTTACCACTGTGTACTATTTCAAACAAATCCTTGGGAGAGGATAATATTGCACACAAACCATCCTACCCACCTTTATAAAATCTTAACATTGCTGCAGCCTTCGAAATAAGTTTGAAGGCCCTTTGTCATTCTTCCCAATCCGTGTATATAGGGCCCCTGGCCACCATCACTCACTCACTTACTAATCCTGTCGCACCTTTGGCAGAGACCCATGTTTCTAGGTATGTTTGGGCCAGTTTCTGAGCTCTCCATTTTATTTTCTTTTATCTGGCTCTCTCTGTCCAATATTACACTGTCTTGAGCTCTCCATTTTATTTTCATTTATCTGGCTCTCTCTGTCCAATATTACACTGTCTTTGTCGTATAGCCTTATAACTGTTCGGGTAAGTCTTTATAGCATGTAGGACAAGTCTTCTCACCTCGTTCTTTTTTTTCTCCTTTTCAGAAATTTCTTAGCTATTATTGTCCCTTTACTTTTTAAGGTGATTTTTATTTTAAGTTCATCAAATTTCACTGCAAATCCTTTAAAATATTTAATGAAATTGTTTTATATTTGTGCATTTTTGGTAAAAATTGATATCTTTGCGTCTTTCCATTTTTTCAGGTTTTATTTTATGCCATTCAATGATATATTATAATTTTATCCAGAAAGTATTTATATGTTATTTGTCATACCTATTCCTAGATATGCTTATTGCTATTACTATTAAGATCTTTTGTTTCTGTATTATATTTTCGATGTGATTATTTCTGGGAATGTAAAAATGCCATCCTGTCGTAAGAGCCTGGGCGTTGGACAAACATACCTGTGATTAAAATTATTTAAGCTCTCTGTACTTACACTTCCTCATCTAAAAAAAAAGAGAGAGCAATAGTACTGATCTCATTATTGTTTTAGGTTTTTTATTATTGGTTTTATATTCAATTAACATATTTAATTAGTTATATGAGTGCATGGCATGTAATAAGTACCTGCAAATATTATCGTTGTTGTTGTTTAACTTTGAATCCAGAAAACATGTTCTTACTCTATCTTACAGACACACACATCATCCCCAAAATTGTATAGCTTCAACTTTTACTTTATCAATTTATACTTTTTTTGTTTTTTGTTCTGGTCCTAAATCCCAATACAATTTTATAGAGAAGTCATGATAATGAGTATATTTATCTTGGTTACCTGCTATTTCTTCAATTTTCTTCTTCTGAAACTCCTATGATTGGTGAGATCTCTCAATCTTCCATGTCTCTTAAATATTCCTATCTGTCCGTATTTTAAATCTCTTTTCCTTACTGTTTAGAGTTCCATGTGGATTATTTGTCAACTTTTCCTCCACTTACATGTCTATTTCATCTATTTAATTTCTTTAAAATCAGTTATGTTTCATTTCCAAGATTTTTTATTCATTCTTTTTCTCATCCACCTTTTCTTATTTTACTGATGCCTCTTTTGTTGCATAACTTGAATAATTTGTTGTATCTTTTTATCTCTTTTCATTTGCAATACATTCCTATTCTAGGTGTTGATGATGCTTAACTACTTTTCCTAGCATTTGATTTATCCCTGCCTTTTTTTTTTTTTGCTTAGACACTCAGGTTGAGTTAGAAGGCTTTTGTATGCCTTCGTCTCACTGTTTTTACTCTTTATTCCTCACTCTTTCATGGGCCTTGCAGAATTTCCTGATACCATGCATTAAGTTGTTTTGTCCTTGTACAGAGTTATCTCAAGGCTTTTCTTGGGTCTATTCAAGGCTTTTCTTGGACAGTGCATAAATGCTGAATATTGAGAGCAGATGTAGTCTTTGAGTAGATGCGGTGTTTGAACGGGCATAACTTAGGTGTAAATGATGATGGAGGAAGAAGAGATGAGATGAATGACGCTGCCAGAAAATGTAGGAGTTGGGCACCAGGATTGACAGAGGAAAATGTAAAATAATTTTCCTGTCTACTTCCTAGTTGATTATGCTCTTGTATTTCAGAGATCAAAGTAAACATGGCTATAATTTTGCTAATCCAGTTATTAAGTTCAGTGGTTCAATGTGAAAGCTTCTCACACCCATACCATCACCTTTAGTTTCAGTGCATCAGAAATTCATCCATTTGCATGTCTTCATTAATGTTTTAAAGAAAAGTTAGTAGCTGGCATATCTAGGTGGATCGTATTTATAATTTGTAATTTTTAGAGCAGTGTTTTCTTCACCTTGTGTCCTCAATAACTAGCACAGTGATTGACATATAATGTTCACTTAGTAATTATTAATTGAACAGAATTAAATCACCGAATCATAATGCTTTGTTGCTATGGTAATCTTTTTTTCTATATAAAGCTTTATAGATTATGCTATAAAATTAATCAGAGTGAAATAATAGTTGCTTTATTTTTCTTACCTATATTTCCTCTCCATGGAAGCAGGCAGTTTTAGCCAGGTATTTTTAAAATGGGTTTGACTCTAGAACAGTCTACATAAAACAATTTATATTAATTGTTGCATTTCTTATTGCTATTGTCAATAAAAGTAATCATAAACCACTATCTCCATCTTGGAAACTGGCTAAGAGATTCAGGTTCTTCATGAACTGCCTATTAGTCAAATACAAGTCTTACCTCTGGGGTATGTAAACTGACGCCAAGTTTAAGCAGCTTAAGTCTTACTGAATTTTAAGAAGTCAGACCAAAGAGAGTAAAAGGCTACACTTATCCACAAGTGTGACTTGTTACAAGTTGAGTCTGGCATTTTTCAGTGGGAGTGAATTTGTTTGTGAAAATCTGCCATGTGACAGATGTTCAGTAAATATTCCAAGCACACATTTAATAGTGATTTGAGTTTATCATTATAGATACAAGAAATTTCCCAGTAACTAGTTATGTTCTTAAATAACTATTCATTATCATTGTTCACTCTAGAATCACTAAGTTATACCTTCCAAGTCTTTATCTTCTATCTTTCCTTCTGGTGTTATAGGTGCCCTCAGCCCCCCTCCCTCAACCGTACTCACACTCAGCTTTGTCTGGAGTTCTTGTGACATTATGCTGCTATCAGATAGTATTGTGCTATCCATTCCTCGACCTTTATAATCAGCCCTGTTGAACATTCTGTACTCCTTTAGCACCAAATACCCAATCTCTACCCTCTTTCTATGTCCTGATGACCTGTGTTCTCAACTTTAACTCTCAAAGTGCACTCATTAATGTCAGCTCGTATTAATGAGACCCCATTGTATTTTTGTATACTCCTTTGTTTCTGGCTAATTTCACTCTATGTTATTCTTTTAACATACAGCATTATTATACTCTTGTGCAGTCATATTTATCTTTCATTTTCTCTGTAGTTCTGCCCTAGGAGTTATGAATAGAGAATTATTCTCCTGCCTTTCTCTTTTAACAGTATTTTATATAATGGCTTAATCCATCTGATATTATATAGTGTATAATATGAGATACAGGCATGACTTTTATCCCATGCTACTTAATGAATAATTAAGTTCTTTTATATTGGCTTAAACTGCCATAGTTAACAAATATTTAATTTATTTACATGCCAAGGTCCTTTTTCATGCTTTCTATTGTTTTCTTTGGTTAATTTGCCACATAGTTTTAATTATTAAATTTATTAGTACATCTTTTCAATATAGCAGTAAACTTTCTCTCACAGTAGTCTTTCTTTTAAATATGTATCAACCATTTTCATTCGTTTTATTTTCTGGGGAATTATGGAATCCCTCGTTAAGTTATAAAATTATAGAATTTTGCTTGCAAAGATAATTTTATCAATTAATTGGGGCAGATAGTTCAATTTTTAGTGTTAAGACTTCCAGCATAGGAACATTGCATTTCTCTTTATGTTTTTCCCTTTCTTTACCTCTTTTCTAAAGTATCGTGAGGTTTTGGGGTTTATGTGTCAGTCAAGAGTAAGCAAAAACTCATACAAAAATTCTGATGACGTACTAGTAAAAAAAAAGTAATAAAATAACAACAATTATCTCAGTGTCTACACTAGTAGAACACAAAGCCAAGTGGGGAAGATTGGCATCGAATGAATTGTTGCAAATAAATAATTACAAGTGTACAAAGTGATTCGAAAGAGGAATATTTTAATTTGTAGCATTCACAAATTCTGACCAGAAAAATAACTGGCCTTCTTGGGACCGTTCAGATGGGTGTGACATATGTGGACCTGCTGCTGAATGGGCCACACAGGTGGCCCTCCAGTAGCTGACCCTGGCAGTTATGCAAAGAAGAGATTATAACTCCTGCCTGTGATGTCCTCTGCAAATGACAAGTGTTGGCTTGTACGCATTGATGTGGCTTCCATCCAACTCTAACACAGACCACCTACATTTTCTCAGATCTGACTCTGTCTTATTCAGTGATGTGCTGGTAGAGATTTGTTAGCTTGCCAGAAATAAAAACAACAAACCCTAACTTGTTGCATTTGCAGATTTCTATAATGTAAATATTCCCATCTAGCTGATTTCAAGCTATCAGTGTGAAGTGAGCCTATTTGAAAAATTCCTAAAAGTTTTAACAACTGTTTGTTGCAAGCCAGCTCTAGTACCACCGAACCACTTTGCCTGCCCCCAGCCCCCACCTCGTCCTCTGGTCTGTGCCCCATTCCACCTTCTCCAAGATCATACCCCATCAGCTTTCTATACTTTCTTAGCTCTTTGGATGCTGGATTGTGGGCCTCTCCTTTCGTTTTCTTGTTAGGCACATATTATGCCATAAACAGAAATCTTTGCTTTCCCTAAAGGAAGCATTTTTTAGTATGAACACCTTGTTATTGAATTTAAAAATTAATACTGTTTCTTTTTTCATTGCAAGAGCAATCCTGTTTCACCTGGAGGTAACAAAGATGCTCCTCATTGACCAGAGAAAGGGTCAGGAAATCCAGACAATTGTGAAATTTAAAAGCTTAGAATACTATACTACTTAACAGCAGTATGTGCGCGTCATCTGAGATTTGCAAATCCATTACCAATATCAAGTCAGTTAACCGAGTTCTGTATTCTTGGTTAAAACACAGGATAAATCTTTGGAGAGAAGTTAGTTCTTATTTTATATAGGGAAGAGAGGGAATAAAACATGAGGAACCAGCTCCCAAACAGCCACTTGATTCCCTCATCCTAGAAAATATTTGGGGAGCTCTAGCTTGTACCCCATGTCAGAAAACTTCCACTTTTTCCTGTGCGTGTGAGCTGGGGCTTGGCCACTCTGAGGAATACCCATTTGAGGCACAGATTGAGCTTTACAGTGAAACGTAATGGCATAGAGAGAAATATTTGAAAGGTGAAGCCGAGGACATTCAGAGAAGAATTAGATCGGATTCTCTCATTCCTAATTAGTTAGGTCTCCTTTCTGTTTACTTCATCATGAAGATGATGAAAATGACATACAGAGATGCCTCAAGGCACTTGTTTCCATTTTGTGTTATCAGGGAAAGGTAGATTGGCTTTCTAAAGAGTCATCTTTGGATGCTGAGCCAAGTTTTGGTGACATAAATAGGCTTCTGAAGGAAATCCTCTGTCAGCGCTTCTGTAGATGTTCTAGAATAGCCTCCAGGCTGAATTTGAGTCACTGATTGATGAAAACTTTAAGCTCTCATTTTTTATGCTCTTTTAACTTGCACGGGGTAGACCAAATTGAGGCCCCATGAACTATTTTATTTTTTTAAACCTTAAGGGCTGTTTATAGTATTGCCACAGTCAAAGTAAAAAAATAAAATAAAATAAATAAAAGTTGCATCTTTTATTTTTGTCTCCTGGTGCTTCCTGGAGGTGGGTTAGTTCTTATGGATGTGGTTAAAGACTTTTTGTCCCTTACCTAAAAACAGAGAATGGTATGGAATTGGATAACTCAGATGCCTGTGCTATCTCAGCCCACATAGATACTCGTCTGGAGAAGAAAATAGAGGACGGTGTTGAATCTTAGCAGGACTCCCGGGGGTGATCAGAGAACCCATGTCAAAACAGCGGCCCTGCTGACTTGGCAAGGCAATGCATGTTCTTAATACTCTGTTTGTTGATGTTGAACTAGAGGACGGGTTTGAGGTTGTTGAGTTCCACTCTTGGACAGTGGATGGAATGTGCACTTCCCGAGCAGGCCAATCGAAGCATTCTCTAACTTTTTAAGTTTTGGAATGGCTTATTTGGATATAGGCTGGAGATTAGATATCTTATCTAATCTACTGTATCAGTGTTAACTATCCTGGAAAGGGTTATTGTACTGTGATTATTTAAGAGCATGCCTTTTTTTATTTCTCAGGAAATACACACGGAGAGTTCAGGGATACAAGTGCGTGAGGTGTGTGGGTTACCCTTATGTGATTCAGAAAAAAATGTGTATATGTAGAGTAATAATGCAGAGGGGGGGATATGTTGGCAATTACTGAATTTAAGAGACCCACATAGAGGAGGGTTTCTCTGACCAGATGAGAAAGACAAAGATGATTTGGTGAGTTTCATCTGTATATGGGGTAAAAAATATATAGGCTAAAATCACCAATTATCCCAAAACTCTTGCAAACACACATACACACACTCTTTCGTTGGAGATTAAATCCTGTCCTCTTCAAAACATAAGTTTAAATTCGTTTAATCCCTGGTCTTACGGGTATGAACCACTTTGTAAATTGGATCTTTGACCGTGCTGTTGTTTCAGGCAGGTCAAGGCATGCTTGTGAATCCATTTGGAAATACGACCTTTGAAGATGTTTTTAGTTAAGGTGTAGCCAAACTGAACGAGGGTGGGCCTTAGTCCACTAGAGCTGAAGTCGTATAAGCAAAGGCAGATGGACACGGAAGTAGAAGCTGGAAGTGGAATGTAGAGCAGGAGATACACATTGCCATGTGACAGAGGCAGAGACCAGAACCAGAATGCTGTGGACTCCTGGACAAAGTATGGCCCGGGGATACCTTGATTTTGGACTTCTGGCCTTCCAGCTGGGAGATGATAAATTCCTGTTTAAGCCAGCCAATTTATGGCTTAGTCATAACAGCCTTGGCATACTAAGACAATATTCAGCAAATAGAGTATCTGTAGTCTTTTCGAGTAATCATGAAACAAATACAAAGAATTGTCAATTATAAGGTCACAAAAACAAATCTCAATAAATTACAAAAACTGATAATCATACAGGCTGTAATTGTTGACTGCTATAGCCATAAAACTCGAAAACTACAAGAAGCTAATGCCAAAATGTTTATCCACACACTTGAGTAAAAGAAGAAATTAAAACTAAAATTGCTGACTAATTTAATATGAAGGACAATTAAAGGATTACGTATTATAAAAGGGACTTAATGTCTTCTAGAAAGGATCCATTTTTTTAATCCTATTTGCTTCTACCCATTGTTTCTGAAATTATAAAATATAAAGTCAATGAAGTTGAACTGGTTGAATTATAACAAGTAGACATCTTTATACAGAACTGGCAAATCTTCAAAAGCTTCAGAACTTTAAAAATAATTCACTCATTAATTTTTAAGAGTTTATTGCTTTTAGGTAAAAATTTGAGTAAAGACAAGATTTGAAACTGCTCTTAAATTTTAATGCTTAATTTAAGTGTTTGAATTCTCTTAAAATAAGGAAATGCACTCTTCTCACAAAATGATGATGGAAGCGCTACAGTTAACAAGGTTATCCATATAGAGAGATGGAACAAAGTTTAAGGAAAATATTGACTTTATTGCATTTGTTACCTCCTCAGTTTTCATCATCTTGTCAAAGTTTAATTGGAATATTAGCTATTGGGATTATTGGAACATTTGCTTACATATTCAAGTATTTTATATTAAAATGTCATGTAATACAAATCTATGATTGATATGTAATATTTTGGAATTTTTGAATCATCTCTGAATCATGTTTTAAATGATTACTCATCTATACTCTAACGATGAAACTTTTTTTTTTGTCTTTAGGATTTGGAAACATCTCACCACGCACAGAGGGGGGAAAGATATTCTGTATCATCTATGCCTTACTAGGAATTCCCCTCTTTGGTTTCCTTTTGGCTGGAGTTGGAGATCAGCTAGGGACCATATTTGGAAAAGGAATTGCAAAAGTGGAAGATACATTTATTGTGAGTATGATAGACTTATAACTACATTCACTTATTGTTTAATTTTTAAGATTAAAAATTGATATTAATTAATTAATTAATTAAAAAGTGATAACTTTTCTATCACCCCAGGTGCAGTTGGACATTCAGTTATCAGGATCTCCATAACGATTTATACATACCTCTATTAGTATATAACTCACTGTATTATAATTATTCTTATACTTATTTGAATGAATAAATTAGTGCATGGGAAAAACTCAAAAATTGTGTAGAATAAAAAGTAGAAATCCAACAAGAATTTGGATTTATTCTACTAGCTGTTTTCTCTTAAGTAAGTCATTTTTTTACTCAAGCCTCCATTTTTTAATTTATATAATGTGAATTTTGGTACAGCCTCTGAAGGTAAGAGGTAATAAGTTAAAGATTAGCACAACGATTAAATGGCTGATAATGATTTGTTATATAAAAAATTGCTTGGATACCTTTGTTTATTGCCAGTGGTGTTATAAATTTACATAGCTCTTTTGGAAAGATCATAATATATAGCAAGCACAATAATAGTGAGCATATAACTTAATTCAGTAATGTTTATGATAGAAATTTATCTAAGGAGGATAAATTGGTAGAACCAAAAGTAATATGCATGAATGTGTTCAAGGTTACATTACATTCAGTAGAAAAAATAAAGCAACGATGTTTTATTAGAATTTTAAGTTAAGTGATAATAATATGATTATAGGCTTATATTCTTTAAGAAAATTATGAGTAAAGAAAATGGTTGTGTTAGAGGGTAGAGCCATATATGATTTGTTTCTACCATCGTCACCACTATGCATACGTTTTATTTATTATTCTATAATATTTTTTCTTTTCACAAAAATACAGTGAAAGGCTTTACATTTAGCTGCATTGATGAAATCCAACAATTGAACATTGGTTTTTCAATTTAAATTATAGTTCCAATTTTTAACATTTAGTAATATTTCAGATATAAGATAAAAGGTAGCTCTCAAATATTTTTACTGTTAGAGTGGATGCTCTAGTTTGCTTGCGGCTGGAATGCAACACACCAGAGACGGATTGGCTTTCAATAAAAGGGGGTTTATTTAGTTAACGTGTAGTTCTTCAGAGGAAAGGCAGCTAACTTTCAACTGAGGTTCTCTCTTATACGGGAAGGCACAGGGTGATCTCTGCTGGCCTTCTCTCCAGGCCTCTGGGTTCCAACAGCTTTCCCTGGGGTGATTCCTTCCTGCATCTCCAAAGGCCTGGGCTGAGCTGCGAATGCTGAGATGAGGTATGCTGAGCTGCTCGGGCTGTGCTATATTGAACTCTCTCATTTAAGTACCAGCCAATTAAATCAAACATCATTCATTGCAGCAGACATGCCTCCTAGCCAACTGCAGATGTAATCAGCAACAGATGAGGTTCACACACCATTGGGTCATGTCCACAGCAAAAGAACCAGACACTTCATCTAGCCAAGTTAACAACTGAACCTAACTACCACTTATTCCAAATAAGTTTTGTCCTTTTTTTGGTACTGTACTTTTCTTTATTGATATTAAAAGAATCCTATTCTTACATTAATCAGGAGGGCAGATTAGTGGTATGAACTTGGTAATGCTGGATTGTTCATTCATTCATTCAACACATTTTTGAGTGCTTACTGTATGCCTGCTAATGTTTTTCATGCTGCATGTACATCAGTGTATACAACAGACACATCTCATGCACCTGTGGTAATTATATTCCATCAGTCATGAGTTATGTCTATTAGGATTATCCTTTATATAGAATAGACTTTAAATCTATTAATGTTATACCCTAATCAATTTAATTAATAATAGGAAAAAGTCTTCATAAAATTTACAATTCTATCAGTTATCTGTGGTTTTAGATCTTGGTTCATTTTTCTCTATTTTCACATATTTCTATGTTATTTTTGGCCTGCCATCAGTTGTATGCTTATAGAACAGAAGTATTTCAAACATAATTCCGGTTAACAAAGGCCTGCAACAGTTGTACGCCTAAAGAACAGAAATATTTCAAAAATGATTCCGGTTAACAAATAGTGACATAAATCTGAATTATCTTCTCAAAGCAAATGGAATTTGCTTTGAAAGCCTTTTACACGTTGTAAAGCTATGTAAGGGTAAAGTAGCATCCTTTATTAGCATTATGTCTTGAGTTTATTGCCTTTTACCCAATTTCATAAGTAACGACACTTGGAATATAAATATAAAAGGGAATAAAAGACTATGCTTGTGTTAATTTGCCAATAACAGGGTATGGGCTAGCTTTGTCTGCACTCCAATAATCAATCACCCCCCACCCCCACCCTCTCTTCTCTCTCTCCTCTCATGCCTAGAAATGGAATGTAAGTCAGACAAAGATTCGCATCATCTCAACAATCATATTTATACTGTTCGGCTGTGTGCTTTTTGTGGCTCTGCCTGCAATCATATTCAAGCACATAGAAGGCTGGAGTGCCCTGGATGCCATTTATTTTGTGGTCATCACTTTAACAACCATTGGATTCGGCGACTATGTTGCAGGTAAGGTTTTTCTGGCACTGACACGACTGTCCTAAGCCATGAGCTTTAGGCTTTTCATTTGGGTTTACAGTGCAGCACAGTGGCAGAGACGAAGCCATCATTCCATGGCAGTGGGGGTAAGCAGAGGGTGGGGTTGATGAAATTTGTATTTCGTTCTATGAAAGACATTTAAATTGATGACTGTTCAGAGGTTTACATGCCTGTCCCAATTTCCAAAACAAACTCTCGGCATCTTGAATTTTTTTTTGCACTGATTCAAGAAATCAGGTTTAACCTAGCCTTGCTTTCTTGGCTTAGACCCTTTTGTGGCTGGAGTTAGAGATAGCTACAAACCTCAGGAGACATACTTGGCTACTCGAAACCTTTTTCTCTATCATATTTACCTTGGTTTTCAGTTCTCAGGACAGTAATTTTGACCTTATCTACAGTGTCTACATTTTTCTATCTATATTTTTTGACTTTTCCTTTTCTGCGAATGTCATTTCAACTGTGATTTGTTTCATTGTTTTATATCTTAAGTATTAGGTTTTTATCCTTGCAATTCTCTTTTCTTCAATTATATTATCCAGTTATTATTATTGTCATAACTCCAAGTTTAAATAACTTATAATACCTGTGGCAGGGATAATTACAGTAATCCTTCATTACGTATCGTTTTGACTAGCTCCAGAAAACCTAAATCATCCTTTTGAAAAATCCAATTTGAGGTATTAGAAAAACGTGCTAAACATTACAGTAGAGATGTGCTATTAAACTCTCCAGAGTAAACCCACCAGCCTAATTTGGTTTTAAGAGCGTTTTATACTTTCTGTCTTATTTGACACAAAATTCTGACTTAAACATTTTCAGAAAGGAAAATATGATGTATGGTTCTACAGAAATCTCAGAGAGGCCTGATGGTTCTTCTGTTTCTATTAATTTACTAGTTCTGGCAAGCCCTCCTTGTCGGTGATATATGATATCCTTGAAGGTGGGGCTGTATTCATGAGTGAGTTTTGCTTTTGGTCAAAGATACTGTAAACCCATCTCTGTATCAGACAGGAAGACCTGGAAAAGGAAGATATATAACTTTGTTGAAGATGTTTTAATTTTATAATCAGCAAAATGCGGTGAGAGGCATGTCAGACAATTGTAGTCACCATATAAGAAAACAAGGGATCAAAAATATCCCTTGTATCGACTTCTCATTGAAGATGTATAATTGGTTTAAGTAGAAGGGGAGAGAGTGTTAATATAGGAGAAAGGAGAGATAGTGATGAGAATGAGCTGCATACTTGTGGGGCATTAATCTATTTTACCAGTTCATAAATGTCATTAATGAGGTTTTATAGCAACTTTATGGACAATACAGATCTCATGAGACAAGTCTTACATTTTCAGGCCTACAACCTCATGTTGAATGTGTTATTTCAACAATTGACAGATTGTGTCAGCTCATTCCATGGTCCCTTATGATCGGAAGTTTTCTGAAAAAACCAGAATTTATAAATAAAAGAATGTAGGTGGAATCCTAAAATAACATCGTATTTGTGACCACAGTATAAACTGGCTTAGAATAAAAGAACAAATATTTTTACTTCATGGTTTTGTAGCTGATGAAAAAAAATTAAGCTTTCCTTAAGAGATCAGAACTCTGAAACTGGCTTTAAGAAGCCATACTGTCCTGCTCAAGGAGAGAAATTCAGTGATGTCTTCTAAATTGAGAGTCCTGGTGCCATGTTGCAGGGGGAAAAGGGTAACAAGATGACAGTTGCGTGGCATTGAGTTTTATCTACTAAAGAGCAGGTTTGCTATTAGAATTTTGCACTGTACCCCCTTTAAATCCATTGCTTTATTTTTTGCTTTACAGAAGAAATAACCAAAAAATGGCAAAAATATGTCTTGATAATAATTAGCAAAGAAGGTGATATGACTAATGTGAAAAATGTTCCAAAGAACTAAATTAGAGAAGGAGCAGACTGGCACAACTTTTGTTTATTTATCTCTATCTCTTTATTTATGCATTTTGTGGCTATTTTAGTTTTTGTGAAACCTTAGAACCCTGTTCCCAGTAAGGTGGATTTCATCTTTAAACGTGAGGTTTGATCACAGCCGGATTGTGTTTTTGGAATGAGAATGTGGTCAAGGTGGCAGATGTGGCAGAGACTGGGTAGGAAATGTCTGCTATTCGTAGAATTCTTTGGAAAAGCAGGAGTTGTAAGTTTTTCTTTTTTAAAGGATTTGGAAAAGAATTGCCTCATAAAGTATAGTTAAGTGCACAAAATCAGCCTTTGTTTCTGGGTGTCTTGTGACTTTAAATATAAGGTAACCATTGAACTAAGGCAAACACCCCATCTGGGAAGTATCAGCTATTTAATTTTTTTAGAACCTTCCTTCTTGCTATAAAATGTAATTATAGACTGCATTCTCACTTCCTTGGGAGTTTTTTTCACCAGAGGAGAACAAGAGGCATCGCTCTAACTTGAGCTTTCTCATCGTTCTATTGGGCCATAAATCTCAAAAGAAAACAAAAGATGTCCCTCCAGTTATCCTCGCCCACTATCTGCCCTCCTCAAGCCTGCAAAACCTATTCTGAATAAGGTTAGGATTCAACAGAGTAAAATAATTGCATTCAACTTCTTTGGAGACAAATTGAAATATATTCTTTAAACCATGGTGTTTTAAAGGAAAAAAATTGCAAAGTTACTTAGAAATGTTTGGGAAACAGACTGCAATATATATACACATTTCTTAAAGTTGGCATAGCTATAAGGAGCATCTCAGAAGCAACAAAGAGATAATGTGGTGGTTTAGGGTCCGAATGAGCAAGCAAGTCCAATCAGGTGTGAGTAGAAAATATGAGAGCTCCTATTTCTATGTATTTTAAAATCTCATTTATTACTTTTTATGTTCCATAATGTTCTCGATAAAATACATTTGAATGTACTGCATTTCTAATCCCTAAATCAATATATATTTAGATTTGCGTGTGTAAAACTTTATTACGGTTGGTGATGTGGAATCAAAAACATTTAGAGACCACTGGTCCAGACATATAGGCACAGTGTCCAGGTTTTCCTGTTCATGTTTCTGAACATAGGAATTCAGCATTTAGTAATTTTTCCCCAGGAAGACGTCTCCTGGCAAATTTTAATTTTTTATTTATATTTATACACAGGACGTGCTTTAGTGGTTGGTTGGTTACATTAGAGATGATAGCAGCTTCCTCGTTCGCCTTCCTCCTGATGCCCCTTTTTGTCCTTTCACTAACTCTTAATGTTCTAGGGCTAAAAACACCTTGGAGTTCACAAAGCCTGGCCCAGCACTTTAATTTTCATATGAATAAACATACTTCTCTTGCTAAGAGTGATGCCTACCGAGTAACACCTTTAAAAGGAACTTATTTAGCAAATTTTCATTTATTTGATTTTAACATCTCCTGTAACGATTGTCTTCAGATTTGTAGAAGTAAATTAAAGTTAATGGCAATATTACATTTGAGAATTAACTGTTGATTTTCTATGTTGTTTCTCTTTTTTAACTTTTTTATTAATTAAAATAATAACAAACAAAACATTAAGATATCATTCCATTCTACATATAAATCAGTAATTCTTAATATCATCACATAGTTGCATATTCATCATTTCTTAGAACATTTGCCTCGATTTAGAAAAAGAAATAAAAAGACAACAGAAAAAGAAATAAAACGATAATAGAGAAGAAAAAAGATTATACATACCATACCCCTTACCCCTTGCTTTCATTTACCACTAGCATTTCAAACTAAATTTATTTTAACATTTGTTCCCCCTATTATTTATTTTTATTCCATATGTTCTACTCTTCTGTTGATATAGTAGCTAAAAGGAGCATCAGACACAAGGTTTTCACATTCACAGAGTCTCATTGTGAAAGCTGTATCATTGTTCAATCATCATCAAGAAACATGGCTACTGGAACACAGCTCTACATTTTCAGGCAGTTCCCTCCAGCCTCTCCCCTACATCTTGAACAACAAGGTGATATCTACTTAATGCATAAGAATAACCTCCAGGATAACCTCTTGACTCTGTTTGGAATCTCTCAGCCATTGACAGTCTCATTTCACTCTTCCCCCTTTGGTCGAGAAGGTTCTCTCAATCCCTTGATGTTAATTCTCAGCTCATTCTAGGGTTTTTCTCAGTCCCTTGATGCTGAGTCTCAGCTCATTCCAGGATTTCTGTCCCACGTTGCCAGGAAGTTCCACACCCCTGGGAGTCATGTCCCACGCGGAGAGGGGAAGGGTGGTGAGACTGCTCGTCATGTTGTCTGGAGAGAGAAGCCACATCTGAGCAACTAAAGAGGCTCTCTTGGGGGTGACTCTTAGGCCTAAATTTTAAGCAGGCTTGACCTATCCTTTGTGGGGTTAAGTTTCACATGAACAAACCCCAAGACTGGGGGCTCAGCCTATAGCTTTGGTTGTCCACACTGCTTGTGAGAATATCAAGAATTCAACTTGGGGAAGTTGAATTTCTCCCCACTCTCACCATTCCCCAAAGGGGGCTTGCGAATACTTTTCCAGTCACTGATCAAATCTATGTTCTGTTTCTTAATTGTCATTTTATTTTCCGTTTGAGAGAAATCCAAGATAAGTTGTTAAATCATGCCTGCCTTATAGACTGAGAGCTAAATTTGCCCTTCTTCATTAAAATCTAAGAAACAATTATTATTAATTATACGGAAATGTTTGAAAGATCGTCTCATATTTACACAAGCTTGTTTTTACAACTTGTCTTCTGTGTCTATGGCTTTAAAACACAAAAAGCCAACCAAACAAAAAAATAGTGATTCTTAAAGTTGGAGGAAAACAAAACAATTACCTAATTTAGCATAGTTAAAAATACCTTTTCAAAGTGAGCACCTCCTTTAATATATGCTGTTATGGTTAAAGTGGATCATCAAAACCAAGCAACACATTTGTACAGGTTGTTTTGAAGCTGCTCAGAGAAGTCCTTAAAAAACTCCTTTCCATAAAACAGGCTAGTTCACAAGAGGTGATATGAATGAGCAAAAGCCAGATGCAAATTTATAGTTTCACAAATCAGTATCCTCAAGTTACCTAGTATTCTAATAAATACCAAAAATTTCAGCCCCAAATTCAGTTGTTCTGAGAAATCCTTATGGTTGATATTAGGGAAACAGATTTTTCATATAGTATGAATTTAATCAGGTATCCAAATTAATTTTCTTCAATTTTGATCAGTGGAATTTAGAATATTTGGATGAGTAAAGAAGTTTTATTTCCTTTTTTGTATGTAATTGTTGAATCCTTCCTGGGTTAATCAGGCTTCATGCTTAGTGCCTTATGTTTCCTCTATAGAAAATGCAATTTGGGACTTTCCTAGGTGAAACACCTCTTCATCTAGCACATTTACTCTTGTTAAAGTTTTTTTTAAATTTTTTGAAGTTGTATAATAATTTGTCATAACCTTTTTGATTTGGAAAAAAACCTGTTTATATGTTTCATATTTCATGTTAAGAATTAAGTTTTCTTGGAATTATGTTTTAAAAGTCATTATTGGAAATGCGCTCAGAACCAAATTATGGCTTTTCTTTGTAACTGAAAACATGACTCATTCAGGGGAGTGTTTAGAGCTTGTGTTACTGAAATTCTATTATGAACACACATAAATCTTTTTAAACACCTTGGCAATTTTTTGTTCAAAACAGTTTATTCTAGTAGAGGGTCTCGAGCAGACCCTCTAGAAAACAGTGCCTGATACTGCCTAAGAGTTCTGCAGTTATGCCAGAGGCCTCAGTGGCTTAGGAGAAGTTTGAGTTGGTCGGGGAACTATCATTTCAGATTGAAATTGTATTTCCATTTGGGAAAAGGAAAACATTTACAACATCAGTGAAAGAGCCTCTCAATTTTTGAAGCACTCAAAAAACAACTCTTTCAGTTATATCACTATTATAAAATAAAATGTACTAAAACAGAAAATAAGGGTTTTTTCCCCCCTTCCTCCGAGGGTAGGAGGTCTCTACTTAGTAAAAATAATCAAACAACCAAAATAATGTGGAAATCAATATTTGAGATCTGCAGCAAAATGCTTATAGAGCAGGTGAGGAAATGACCCCGTTTTCTTTAGAAAAAAGTCTTGTGTCTTTGTCTATATTCCATAATACATATGTCATGATAGAAAACCAAGGGAGATGCGTGGATTTGAAAACTGTGGTCTAGAAGGGCTAGATTATAACTCAGGATCTGTGCATTTTTCCTTTATAAATATTTTGTGCCAGAAACAACACAAAGAAAATTAAATTCAAGAGAAGAGGACCATCGTATACTCAGGTTCTTAGGGCAGGAAGAGGGCCAGCTGCTGGGAACAGCTGGAGGGAAGAGGTGAGGTAGGGGTGCTCCTGGCACAATAATGCTTGTTTTCAGAGCCACAGGCTTTCTAAGCACCCTTGAGGCCGAGGCACGCCTTGTTTGACTTAGTGTCCTCAGCTTAGGCTAAGTATACGCCGTACAGTATAGGCAAAATAGCCTGGGGGATAAACGATGAAAAGGACAGTGACTAGATGACAGTGACGTGGGCAAACTGGTTCAGTAAAAGCAGCCTGCACTTTGGAGCGAGACAGGCCTGGGTTTGCATTCTAGCTCTGCTGCCTGCTTTTCTGTGCAACCTTACACACATTGTTTTTAACCTCAAACTATGATTTCTCTTTTTTAAAGTGGGGAGACTTCCCACTGGGATTTCAGGGTGCCAATAAAACAATCTTTTTGCTCTTGAATTTTGAACAAACTGTGCGAGTGATGATACATTATCAGCTTTATTACTGCTAAAGGCAGCTGGAGAGTATGGTATAATCTGTGGTCATATGGTTTTACTAATCCCCCCTGCCCAGAATCACTGGAAATGTGGGGCGCTGCAAGGGTAGCTCAGTGGTAGAGTTCTGTTCTGTCATGCGAGGGACCCGGCTTCGATTCCCGGACCCTGCAGCAAAAACAAAAAGAAGAAAATCGGTGCAAATGTGATGAGTGGGGCTACAGCTCCCCTCAACACGGACCCCCCCAGGGCTTTAGGATGGAATGATTTTGCCTGTGACACCCTATGGAAGACATTTTGGGACCAGAGAGGGAAAGAATTGGTCCCAGCAAACATTTTAGGAAACCATTTGAGAAGAGAATGGGTTCCTAGAAACAGTGCCAGCCTGGACATTTCCTGAGCTACAGGTTTTGGAGTTTCATTTGCTAAATTGGATTAGGCTGGCTGATTTCCCTACACAAGCCTCAGAAATGGTCCAAAGAGAGATGGCATCATCTGAAAGAGGCTATCGCACATCATATTAGAAAAAGAGGAAGATTAGAATTATTTTAACTACTTTTGGAGTTTCATTTGCTAAATTGGATTAGGCAGGCTGATTTCCCTACACAAACCTCAGAAATGGTCCAAAGAGAGATGGCATCATCTGAAAGAGGCTATCGCACATCATATTAGAAAAAGAGGAAGATTAGAATTATTTTAACCACTTGGAAGGGTTTATAAGATTCCTGAAACCTTTGTGCCTCCACCCCTCTTTGCTATTTTTATTACCATCTGTCTGCTTTCCTATAATGTTTAGCCAGAAATCTCTTAAAATGGCAAGGACTTGTGTGCACATTTTCAGTGGCGATAAAGAAAAAAAGCAGAGGGGAGACGATTCCTGCCAAGTTGGTGAGAAACCCAGAAGGGGAGAGTGGGTTGTAGCATCCCACAGCCTGCGCTTCTGGAGTCTGTGGAAAGAAAAAAAGATGGCGTGGTGGAGGGGGGATGGGCGGAAGGTATGTAGGAGTCAATCCAGGACGGAGATATTTCCCTTGAATGTACCTATACTAAAATTAATGCTTATAACAGCCATATTAAAAGACAAATTTAGCAAGTTATTCTAACATTCCAGGCATTTTAATTTGGTAAGACTCTTGGATCAAGTGTTGGCTAATGTGGAAATTAATTCATAAATCCTAGATTTTAAAAGATGAATAGGATTTGTGAGTTGTTTGATAATACTCCTATGTATCAGCTTTCAGATCATTCAACTGCTGATATTTTGTCTTAAGAGTTGCAGTTAAGAATAGGAAAATATGTTTTTCCTGGGATTAGAATCCACGAGAATTTGGGGGTTAAACATTTTACCCAAATATAAGAGCTTTTAGTGATTGAACTAATTTATTCCTTTCAAACTGTGACATCCTGTTTATAGAGAAAAGGACATAAAAAGTCAATCTGGAGCAGGAACTAACTCTTCTAAAATCAGTGTCTTGGTAAACTTTGGTGTTATGTGACTCACAACTATTTGGATGAAGATTTGCTGGTTTTGAAAGAGAAAGTGCTTGGAAAAAATGTCATTTTGGTTTCATTGAAATGGAAACATTTGAAAAATGGAATTTGCCAGTGAGCCTATCATATAACAGGCGTCCACAGACATTTCTTAAGTCAGTTCTGTGAATTTGCAGAGCTGTATTTACATGGGCCAAGTCGAAACAATCACGAGATGCATTTTTGCGTCCCTAATTTCCCAGAAATGATTTTTTCAAATGTTGGACAAGGTAAACATTTTTTTTTACATTATTTTTAAGGTAATATTATTTAGTTTGCAAACTATACTCTTAAAATTACTTGTCTCAAAAGAAAGCTGAATTTGCGTCTATCCACATTATTTACTTGATGGAAAAAAGTTTTCTATTTTCTCTGAACCTTTAATATTTGGAAATATTGTAGGTAACTCAGTGGAAGTCTAATTTACATAAGTAATATTATACTCAATATTTTATATTTGATTTAAAAAATATACTTGAAAAAGAAAAGTACACTTGCTGTTTATTAGCTGCTGTTCTCAATGTATAGATAGAATTTTTACGAATCAAATATATCTTGATCTTTGTTTACCCCCAGTCTGTATGTTGACATTAAAATTAATATCTCCTGCTCTGCCTTTTTAAGAATTAGATCTGTATTTAAGGGTCCTGTTGGGAATCTCCACCTGTTTTTACCTGAAACACTTTGAGTCTGTCATGCCCCAGTTTGAATTCCTTTTTTATTTTTTTAGTCATTGTTCCTTCCCCCTATATTTTCAATTCAGTTATTAACATCATTTCCTAAATGAGGGTTTCTGGGCCCATCATAGTGCCCTTCTTTTCACTTATCACACTTAATCATCAGTACCTCATGGTTTTGTCTCTGAAACGTCTTGTCTTTCCCTTCCCTGGGACCCCAATAATTTCTTAGCTAGTTCATAATGATGGTGGTTTCCCTATCAGTTGTTCCCTGCTGCTAGATATTTTTGCCCATATAGTAAAATGCAGATAATAGTATTTGTCTGCCTATAAACATTTACCTACTTCCCCATTGCTTTAGGATCACATCTTTACAGTTGATAAAAACCTGCTTTTTTCTAAATTCTTCTTTTCTGCCCTTCTGTGCCCTGACCCCTGTTCATATGTAGATTTAGCTGCTCCTAAAAGTCCTTTAAATATACATATATTTTCATATCCTGAACTATTCCACATTTTGATCTTGATAATTTAAGACCCACCTTCTCTTAGAAAGCTTCCATCCCCTTTCTAGGTATAAAAACCATTTATTCCGTGTCTGCTCAGAGCAGTATTTTATTCTCTCACATTATCCTCAGTATGCTCCAGTTATGATTAATTATGTATATGAAGGTCTCAGGCTAAATTGTGAATTTCTCAAGAGAGCAACTTGCTTCCCCCGTCTGTGGAAACAAGTAATTGTTTCTATGCTTGGGGCTTAGTATGTACCCCTTTACCATGTGCCACAGAAAGGATGTGCTGAAACATATACAGATTCCCATAGGTGCCGTTAATATGCCAAATGCATGTAGAAGTACTTCAGGGATTAGAGTAAAGAAACAGAGCTTCTTTGCCGATGTTTTCGTAAGAGCTAGGGATTTAATTTCCAATATGCGATTTCCTCTGAAAAGTCAGAGAAGACTGGCAGGCATCCCCTACTAATTACTATTTGCCTAACTCATTGTCTCTAGCATCTATCAGTTCATTGTACTGATGACTTTAAAATATGAACCATCTCTAAAGTTGCCCACTTTGGTAACTGAATTGATTAGTTAGCTGTATTTGTTGATAATAAAATATATATATAGTAAATTTAAATGCATACTGTTCTTTGAATCTCTAAAGACTAGTTTTTATTTTTTATTTTAATGCAATTTTATTGATATATATTATATAATCACATTCCATGTGTTCTAGTTTGCTAGCTGTTGGAATGCAATATACCAGAAACAGAGCAGCTTTTAAAAAGGGGAGTTTAATAAGTTGTGAGTTAACAGTTTTTAGGCCATGGAAATGTCCCAATTAAAGCAAATCTATAGAAACGTCCAGTCAAGGCATCTAGGGAAAGATACCTTGATTCAGGAAGGCCGATGAAATTCAGGGTTTCTCTCTTAGTGGAAAGGCACATGGCAAACACAGTCAGGGTTTCGCTCTCGGCTGGAAGGGCACATGGCGAACACAGCGTCATCTGCTAGCTTTCTTTCCTGGGTCCCTGTTTCATGAAACTCTCTGGGAGGCATTTTCCTTCTTCATCTTCAAAGGTCACTGGCTGGTGGACTCTCTGCTTCTTGTAGCTGTGTCGTTCTGCTTTCTCAGAATTTTCCACATTCTCCAAAATGTTTCCTCTTTTGTAGGATTCCAGTAAACTAATCAAGACCTACCCGAATGGGTGGAGACACATCTCTACCTAATCCATCTTAACAACCACTCTTGATTGAGTCACATCTCCAGGGAGATGATCTAATTACAGTTTCAAACATGTAGTACTGAATAGGGATTAAAAGAAGTGGCTGCCTTTACAAAATGGAATTAGGATTAAAACATGGCTTTTCTTGGGTATATACATCCTTTCAAACTGGCACATTCCACCCTCTGGACCCTAAAAAAGACATTTTTTTTCCATATACAAAATACATTCATTCCATAACAATATCAAAAATCCTTAATCCATTTCACTAGCAATACAAATGAAATACAAACCTAGAAATGGCACAAACTCCTATCAAAATTAGTTACGGGCATAGTCTGTTCTAAGGCAAAATTATCCTCTGGCTCTGGACCTGTAGAAACTCAAGACAAGTTATTTGCTGCCAACATACAAAGGAGGAACAGTCATAGGATACATATACCCATTTGCATAGGGAGGAAGGAACACAGAGGTCACTGGACCCCTACAGTTTCAAAACCCTGCAGGACAAAGTCCTTTAGATTTCAAAGTCTGAGAGTCATTTATCTTCGGGGCTTTAGAAAGCAACAGTCCCACCCTTTCCAAGGGCCTACACAGAGGCCTGCCTCTCTCTGAATGCAACCTTGGGGGTCATTGGGGAGACCACCTTTTTCTCGGCTCCACACTCTCTGAGCATCGGGGCTGCACCTGGGCTCTCTGCCATCTCCAGGGCACATGCTCAACCCCTCCATGTGGTGGCAGCCAGGGTCTCCCTAAACCCCAAGGAATATGCTTCAACTTCTCCAAGGCCTGAGGCAGCATGACTTTTCCACTGCAACAAGGTGGAAGGTGCATCCTCTGCCTTTGGGGCAAACACACCCTCTCCACGTGCTTGGGTGGGTCCATTCTCCTGGCCCGAGGCTTCTTGACTTCAAACCTCAGCCTCCATGGCTTTGCCTCTGAAGTTATTTTTCCTCCAGTGTGTCCGTTCTCTTAGCCCCCCAGTCCAAGCTGGCAGTGGCTCTGTCTGTACAGGTCCCACAGCACTGTCATTGGCTTTCGATGCAGTAGCCTTGGTTCATGCCCATCAGACATAAGGAGTGTCCACAAATCCTTCCTGGATAACTCCATGTCCAATCCTGACTTTCTCTGAAATGGCTGACTGGTTCCACATTTGGCCAAATCCTCATGTGGGGCATTATTCTCTGAGGTCTTCCTTCCTGGAAGCCCAGAATTTTCCAGAATATCAGTTTCTGGTTTTTGTACTCAAGAGTCCAGGTCTCAGCTTATCTTTTTCCATTGCATTTCACTATAAACTGAAAAAAGAAACCAGGCTGCACTTTCTACATTTAATTTGGAAACCTCTTCTGCTAAATAGTCAAGCAGAAGAAGATTTAAAATCTGCTTACCACCCAAAGCCACTAGTCAATTTTGCCAGATTATCTGCTGTTTTTAACAAGGATCACTTTCCTCCCAGTCTATAGTAACACATGCCTTATTTCTGTCTAAGGTTTTATCAGAAGTGTCTTTAGAGTCCAGATTTCTACCAACAGTCTCTTCAAAGCATTCTAGGTCTTCTCTATCAAGCTTCTTACAACTCTTCCAGAATCTTCCCCCTATCCATTTAAAAAGCCATTCCAACATGTTTGGTATTTGCAAACCACAGCAGCACCCCACTCCTGGTACCAAAATCTGTTCTGGTTTGCTAGCTGCTGGAATGCAATATACCAGAAACAGAACAGCTTTTTAAAAGGGGAGTTTTAAATTCACTGCCCTCCCTCTCTCTATGTGGGACATGACTCCCAGGGGTATGGACCTTCCTGGCAATATGGGAAAGAAATCCTAGAATGAGCTGGGACTCAACATCAAGAGATTGAGAAGACCTTCTTGACAAAAAGAGGGAAGAGTGAAATGAGACAAAATAAAGTGTCGATGGCTGAGAAATTCCAAACAGAATCGAGATGTTATCCTGGAGGTTATTCTTATGTATTAAACAGATATCACCTTGTTAGTCAAGATGTAATGGAGAGGCTGGAGGGAACTGCCTGAAAATGTAGAGCTGTGTTCCAGTAGCCATGTTTCTTGAAGATGATTGTATAATGATACAGCTTTCACAATGTGACTATGTGATTGTGGAAAAATAAGGGGGTGGGGGTTTAATAAGTTGCAAGTCAACAGTGTTTAGGTTGTGGAAATGTCACAATTAAAGCAAGTCTATAGAAGTTTCTAACCCAAAGCATCCATGGAAAGATACATTGATTCAAGAAGGCTAATGAAATTTGGGGTTTCTTTCTCAATAGAACGGCATACACAGTCAGGGTTTCTCTCTTGGCTGGAAGGGCTCGTGGCGAACACAGTGTCATCAACTGGCTTTCTCTCCTGGCTTCCTATTTCATGAAGCTCTCTGGGAGGCATTTTCCTTCTTCATCTTCAAAGGTCACTGGCTGGTGGACTCTCTGATTCTTGTGGCTACATCATTCTTCTCTCTCAGAATCTCCCACATTCTCCAAAATGTTTCCTCTTTTATAGGATTCCGGTAAACTAATCAAGACCCACCCAAGTGGGTGGAGACACTTCTCTACCTAATCCAGCTTAACAACCACTCTCAATTGAGTCACATCTCCAGGGAGATCATCTAATTACAGTTTCAAACATACAGTCCTGAATAGGGGTTAGAAGAAGTGTCTGCCTTTACAAAATGGAATTAGGATTAAAACATGGCCTTTCTCGGGTACATACATCCTTTCAAACTGGCACACATACCAAAAATATGTGAGCTCTATTCACCGTGTTACAATAGAATTAAAAGAACACGGAAGTGCTAGAGTTCTCAAAATAGAATTTAAACAATGAAAAAGAAACAGAGTAAGGAAAAATCATTATGACCTGGAGAAAAAAAAAATGAAAGATTTCATCAGGGAAGGATTTTGTAATTGGTTCTTGAAAAATAGATGAATTATGTGAGTATAAATGAGGAATTCCATATGAAGAAAATAATGTGGATCAATTGATGAGAATATTGGGCATCTATATTTTATAAATCAAAATTCAATTGATAAATTTAGCAAGTATCTATATGCTTATTTTATATGAGCAGGTAGTTATTTTGTTCTACTTTATTTTTCTCGCACAGGTGGATCAGATATTGAATATCTAGACTTCTATAAGCCTGTAGTGTGGTTTTGGATCCTGGTAGGACTTGCTTACTTCGCTGCTGTACTCAGCATGATTGGAGACTGGCTCCGAGTGATATCAAAAAAGACCAAGGAAGAGGTGAGAATGAAGAAGTGTCCCCAGACACTTCTATTAGTTAATTCCATAAAGGTTATTTTTGATCACCCATATTTATCTTTAGTGAATTTGCTTTTTGAGGCTATGGGGAAAATATTAGATGAGTTATAATTTATTCACTTAACATACATTTACGAAGTACCTTTTATGTGCCAGGTGCTATTCTATGTAGAGAATAATTTGTCATTGTAAGAGATCTAATTAAAAATATTTTTCTTTGTATTATTTTTTTCCTTTCATTTCCCTTCCTCCTTCCTCAAAAACGCAAAGTGAATTTTATCCCATAAATAACACGTAATAGAAAGTTATGCTTTTTATGAATAAACCAGTAGCATGGAATAATGCATGTTTTATATAATAATGTTTTTTTTTTTGCTATAATGATTTCCTTTATCTCATGTTGCATACATATGTGCAAGGGCATAAATATGCACATACATATATGCCTCAAAGCTGTATGCATTATGGCCGATTTTCCTGTGTATAGAATTTAGCTATTAAAAGGATGTCATTTTTACCTGATTTACATAATTATATATGTAGAAATGTACATTGGAATTTCAATCCATGAAATTTTAGAACTTAAATCTTGATTTTGAAATTTGATAGTATGAAAATTAAATTTTGATTTCAGAAGTACCATTAAATTTATTCTCAGTGTGATGGAGTAATTTTATATTATCCATTCCTTATTTTTTGCCTCAAGGTCACAGCCATCCTTACTGCTTGTTTTGGAGTAAAACCAATCTGTAAAACCAGTACACAGAATGCCCCATTGTCTTCCTTTAAATATCCCCTCCATTTCATTATCTGGTGTTAATAGACCAAGAAACGCTCGTGTCAAAACCTTTGATTCATACAACAAGCTCAGCTCCTTTAAACATGTATCCCCCCACCCTCAGGAAAGAATTAGATAGGAAATTACAACATTAACTTATCTCTACCAACAAATGATTTCTCCTTTTTCTTGAAAACCCATTAGGTCATGTAATTTCTTATTAATTTTTGAGGTGCCAATGGTGTAATAAGTAATGCAACTTTTCCGTTGATGGATACCGTATTTCCCAATTGGAAGTTCACATATTTTATCTGTATGCATCCATCTATAACTTAGTTACACCCTTAAAACCCAAATCATTTTTTTATAAACAAATTAGCAAAACAATACGCTTGGCAATCTGGTGTAAATCTTGTGAAAAGTTCAGCTGTGAACAGTACCCCAACTGAGTCTCCTCCAACTTAGATTCAGTGTGTGTGTGTGTGTGTGTGTGTGTGTGTGTGTGTGTGTGTGTGTGTGTGAGAGAGAGAGAGAGAGAGAGAAAATTATGGTTCTCCTAACCTCATGTGTACTTTAAGAACTGTGAGATGTTTTATTAGTTTTCTAGGGCTTGGCAAAAAAATTACCAAAAACTTGGTGGCTTAAAGCCACATGAATTTATTCTCTCCAGTTCTGAAGGCCAAGAGTCCAAAGTCAAGGTGCCAGCCAAGCCAGGCTTCCCCTGAAGGTACTAAAGAAGAAGAGTCCTGGCCTCTTCCCCCTTCTGGTGGCTCCAGGTGTCTCTTGGCTCGGGGCTGCAGAACTTCAGTCTCTGCCCCTGTTTTTACATAGGCTTCTTCTTCTCTCTGTGCCTTATGTAAGGACACCTGCCGTTGGATGGAGGTCCTCAGCCCAGATAATCAAGGATAATCTCATTTCCAAATTTCTTAACTCCATCGCATCCGCAAAGACCCATTTTTCCATTTTAAGGTCCCATTCACAGATTCTGGGCACCAGGATATGGATGCATCTTTTGCCAGGGCGGGGGCGGGTCGCCATTCAACCCACCATGGATGCTAAGAGAAAAAAGGAGATTGTAGACAGAAATGTTTTGGACAACGTAGCTAATACTCAACATCCAGCCATAAAGTGTCTTGCAAATGAATTAGGGAAAAAAGAAAAACAAACAAATAAATGATCTCTATTTATTTCTTGAATAAAATAGAGTTGAACAGAATATATCTCATGTTGTATCTCATGTTGTTAGGAAAAGTATTATTTTTGTGAAACTTTGTGTGTGGTGTGTGTGTTATCCATGTACACATTAATATATATGCATTATATAAAAATATACATGTGTATTATATATGTATTATATTTATATAGATACAAGTGTATATTGATATTATTGTGGATGACAGTAAAAAAAAAAAAAAAAGGTTTGAAAACTATACTGAGGCCCAGATAGAATTTGGGGAAGTTTTATCTCTTTATGAAATTAGTGTAGGGTATTTGATTAAAGTATAAATACCGGCATTATTAAGAGCCCGGGATTTTTGTGATAGGACCAACAGGTACAAACCATTGACACATTTTTCCAGGGATACCCACCCTTCACATAAATTTAAATGTTACCATTTACCTATCATTTAATGGGCAGCCCGAACTCATGTGTCTACTCATCAATTATTCCATGACTCTCAACAAAAAGCATGAGATGTATCATTGTTATGTTCATGCTCATTAAACCCTGAAAAGTCTTAAACTTTTTTTTTCTTCAACACAAGCCTTTTGGCTTCTACCTAACATTTTGAATAACACGCTTCTTAATGCTTGCATCTGTAGAATGCTCACGTGAGTACAATTCCTGATCAAAGTTTGCCTGAACCTGCTGAAACCTCGGCTGCATCCAAAGATTGAGCCAGTTGAAATGGAACAGTTAATTTTAGTACATACGTGTTTTCTGATTCATAATGTGATTTGGGGAAATGACAAAATTGGGTCATAAAGTGAACAGAGAATGTAAAGATAGAAAAGGAAGGGCAATGTATAATTTATCTAAAGCTTATCAGGACCAAATATTTTATAAATAAAGTACCACTAAAATTTTTTTAACAGTATAAAAAAGACGATGGGGTAAATTTAGTTATGAAATTACTTACTGAAGGGTATAATTAAGTAAAAACCAACTAAATACATTCTAGCTGTCATCTTTAAATAGATGCTGCATGACGGTTTAATATATATTCCTTACCTGTGTTCCTAAAATGTCCCACATACTCCATCTTTTAAAAGTGTCCAGAGGCATTCAGAAGCAACAATATTATTTCCAGTTTTAATTTCAGTGAATAAAAATAATTAATATTTTTGACAACTGTGGTAGTTCTCTATTAAAAATGTAACTAGCATGGAAAGTAAAAATACAAAATAACTTATAGCATCCAATTCAAATGATAATGTGTTAAGACATGTGATTTCTCAATGAAAATATTTTAACTAAGTCCTAGTCGTATCCCATATTTTCAAAAATAAATTTCCATAAGCCATATTGTTAAGGTACGAATGTATAGACCTAATATCATTTCATCTCTGCTTTTATGTTAATGCATATTTTGTTTTCAATGAAGACTAATTTTAATGAAAATACTCCATTTGGAAGTAAGGAAAAATTAGATTGTTTTTACTGAGCGTGCTGAAGTAAAACACACTGGTATAGCTAATCCATCTGAAATATTTGAAAAATAAATGGTTGTTTTTTGGAACAACATTATATTGTTTCAGAAGCGCCGCATATAATTTTAGTTAATATACATTCCTGAAGGAAAACACTAATGGTTTCCTTTAAAACTTAAAAAAAAAATTTATCTGATTTTTTCCATGCAGACATGAGAATTTCTGTAAAAGTGTTTGTCAATTATTTTTGTGAGCTGTAATAGTAGGTACAAATTTAACAGTAAGGTTTGGTATGTCTCTTTTTTTTTTTTTCCATGATACCGTGTACCCTCTTCTAAGGATATGATGTTTCTATCTATAATATAAAGGTTGTTTAAGCATTCTGGATGACACATTAATACTGATTTCTGAGGCAGGTGAAGTAAAAATAAGAAGTGACCCCAAAATTCAGAAGGTAGAATCTGTGCTTGCTTAGAAAGCGTACGTCCCCAGTTATATACAACTATTGCTCATTTTCCTGCTGTTTACATTTTTGGGGTTTGAAAGAACCTGTGACTTCTACATAGTTCTTGCATCAACATATGGTATTGGGGAATGTTCCTGTCCACACTGAGCCAAACACTACCAGCGCCCCTCCCACCGCGTGCCAGTGTCGCAGGCTGTGTGGTTCCATAGCTGTCCACAGTGAGTGGAACGCCAAGCAGCTCTTCTTTATTAATATCATTTCTTTTGTCCCTGGAGATGTTCATGCAAACAATGATGCTTGCTTTAGTAATTTGGCCTTATAATGTAGCAAGTAAACACCCTTTGCTTGGGAAACTCTAGTCCCATGAAACCTTGCAAGACTTGTATTTGGAACTTAAATTTGGCCTCAACATTGTGAAGCAACCTCAGAACTTGGAGGAGCATAGTTTTCTTCTGCTGGTTAAATGGTGGCATTTGGCCTGCTCTGGATTTCACTCCGGGTGGCAATGCCTCCCTTCAGTTCGAAGAGCTAGCACTTACCATAGTTGGACAATTAAGGAGGAGTATTTGCAGCCTGGGTCTTGGAAATGGCGCAGTAGAGCACTTTATCATTATTTCTTATGAGAAAAGTGCTTGTGATATGAAGAGTTTCATATGCCATTTATTCTGAAAACCATAGGGGCCATTGAAGGGTTTTATGTAAGTGAAGTGACATGATCGTGGCAGAAGTGGGAAAGATAGATTAGATGCAAGCAAAGTTGGACCTAGGGGACTCAGGAGTATCCAGATAATATGGAGTGGGGATTCTATGGTTATAATGAGCTAGAAGTGAAAGTATAGATTTCAGAAATATTTTGAAGATAGAATGGATAGGATTTGGTCACCCACTCGCTGTGGAAAGTAGAGAGAAAGGAAGAAAGGCATTCATGATTCTAGCTTTGAGTAGGATTAGAAAACAGGAAAATTAGAGATTTTGAGCAGACAGGAGTAATAAGATAGTTCCATTTGGGGATATGATTGGTGGGCCCATTGGACACCCAGGTAGTTAATAAAAATCAGAACAGCTATGTATGCAGACCTGGAACCTGGAAAGAATGGGAGCTAGAGATATCATTGGGATGAGGGTGGAGGATCACTGTGTAAATAATGGAAGTTGTCAGTAGAGGTGAATTCAGCTAATGAAGATTTGGGAAGTAAGTAAATAATAGGGCTAATGTTGGGACCCTGAGAAAACACTTTCACTTAAGGGACTGGAGATGTAGACTAAAAGGGACTGTTTTGCAAATAATGTAGTTAAGTATAAATTAATTCATGGTTAGGTCTAGTGGAAGGGCGAAGAGTTGAAATTTTGAAAAGAGGGTGTTAAAGTGATGTATCCTATTGGCTGAAGAAATGGTGACAAAAGGAATTCAAGAAAAGGATGACCATAAAATTTCTCAGATTTACATTTTAGTGCATAAAATTTCTCTTTGGTTGAAGGGTTATATAAAATAGGCAAATCAGGTAACTGGAATTCCCTATGAGTTGTGCTCCAGAGGTGCCACTCCCGCAGAAAACTGTAAATATTGCAATTTAGAACTGTGTAATGCTCTTAGAACTGTGCAGTGCCCTGAGTATATCCTAAGGTAGTTCTTTAGCCCAGTTCTAAAAGGCACTATTAACATTGTATTTTATGGAAATAGGAACCCCTGGAACACAGCATCGTTGGACACACAGATATGGTAAAATGAAACATATGGGTATATATTTACGTGTGTGTGTGTATGTGCATGAGGAGAAAGAGAAGAACGGGGGAGGAGAGGAGTTGGAGAGGAAGAGTAGGAGGGGAGAGAGAGAGAGAGAATTGAGTGAAAAACTTACTTTACTTTCCAGAGAAGAGGAACAGTTATTACATAATTTGTGGCTATATGACTTACTTAAACATTAATTGCCAGAGGTGCCTGGAGGACACATGAGTCATTCATAAGTTAAGGTAGCAGAAAAAGCTTTGCAGAAGAAATGAGTACAACTTGAAAAGGCAAAGGGGTGGGAGGGAGGGATGAGATTCTGTGTCAGTAGAACAACTAGATCAAAAGCAGAGAAGTAGGAAAGCAAAGAGTATTTAGGAGGCAGTGTTTAATCCATGGATTAGAAAAGAGGGATTTTGCAAAGTTATTATGGAAAGTAAGCCTGGGAATAAGAGTTGGAGATATTTTTGAGAGCCTTAAGCATCAGATTATAGAGTTTGGGTGTCAGAAATGAGAATGTTGAAATGTGAGAAAAGGGAAAAGATTAGAGGCATGGTGACTCGTTAGAAGATTATTTAAATGTCTTGCTCATTCCTAAATAATTCATTCATTCATTGATTCATTCAACAGACATTTTGAGTACTTACTATATGATGAGTGCTGTATTAGTTATTAGGGTTAAGTCTTCACCTGTGGTAGTTTGAAGCTGAGCATTATTGGGAGAATTCCATGGATGATGGGTTTGCTTACTGATATTTGTACTTCTTGCTTTTACTTTTCTTTTAGAGATAGAAAAAGGAATTTTGAAAAAAGGGCATTTAGTCTTTGATTAAAGATCTGTTCTTTAAATAGCCTGCTTAAACTTTTCCTTTTTTACTCTCATTTTTAATCTTCAGACTGTATAGTAAGCTTTATAGTTTTTGCTTTAATTTCTAATTTATTTGGGGAATACTATCGTTTTGTATTATATTTTCTTGGTATTGATTTTCTTGTTCTCTTGTTGAGTTACTCAAGTAGTTTAAATGACTACTTGAAGTTGAGCTGTGGGCAAATAGTAGTGATCATAAGACATCACAGGTTTCAATTTTAATGCATTTATCTCCTCTTTGGCCAAAAGTTAAGAATAAAATAGAGAGAGGCAGTATCATCATGGGCTATTTTAAATAGGGACTATGTACAGGGCCATTTTGTTCTGTCGCAGGGAGGTGTCCCAAACAAGCTGTAGGGAAAAGATCAGAGAACCTGAACTTTGGAGTTCATCGGATGGCCCATAGTTGGCTCTGCTTTTTGGTGCCCAAGGAGAAAGTTCCTTCTCCATCCAGCCCCAGTCTCGGCTCAGAATATTATCTGTCTAGTACACAAGCAACTAGAAAGGGGGATAAAAATAGAAGAACAAAAATTATATAGGGCTTAAATTATGTTTTATGCCAACAGTAACTGTCCCAAGACAGTACATGTCTAATATCTAAACTAATTTTTTGTGCAGCAATTTCTGTATAACCAAGACCCCAAATTATGTCTCTATATAGTCTCAGTATTAGGTTATATATTGTGAACCTTGGTAGGTCTAATGTTAGGAGGTTCTTTACAGATGAAAGTATATGCAAAAAATAAAGTAGCATTTGAGGGTGGTACAAAATAGAAGCACTGTAGAATATACTTATAGTTATTTCTCTTTTTTGGTGGGGGGATTGCATGGTCTCCCACATGAAAGGCGAGCATTCTACCACTGAACCACCTGTGCACCCCTAGTTTTTTCTCTTTTAATATTAAATAAGATAACAATGTCAAGTGCACAGAACAGTGACTGTCAAAAATAATGGCTAATGAGCAAAATGGAACACAAAGGGGTAAGGTGACTTGATTAAGGTGATGCAGCTGGTGGGTGGTAGATGCAGGACTTGAGCATGGGTGGTCTTGCTCCAGGCCGGGCCTGTTAAATCTCTGTGCTATGCTGCTTCCCAAGTGCTCAAAAAAAGCCAGTTTACGTGTAGTCTGTCTTTTCCTCTTTCCCTTCTTCTTCCTCCACCACCAGCTCCACCTTCTTTTATAGGTGGATAACACTGACATATTAGGAATAAGTCCTCACACCTACCCCATCTGTGACGATGGCCTTTGTGAATTTAGTTTTGTCACTTATTGTAGCATGGTATAGATCAGTGAAGTCTTGCAACCTAAAGTTTTAATATCCTTTTAAGTGAATGGGATGTGTTATATGACTTCTAAGCATTGCGTAGGATTTGAGATCCCATCAAATTGAGTATTAATTATACCTTAACTATTTGCTAGCTTTGCCAACTTCATCGCAGTGCTTAATCTCACTGGTTTTTTAATAAAATGAGGGTAAAGGCACCTTTGTCATGAGGCTGCTTTGAGGGGTTCAGGGTATACAGTATATGATGCAACAAAGTGCTTACAAAATGCTTGCCCTCCTCCTTGGCTGCTAAAGACATTAGCGTCACACTGTTGTCCCAAATCACACTATCCTGTAAAACTCTAAGACTCTCATCCATATACCATAATATATATTCTTTATTAACATAAGATGCTGGGACTGATGTGGTTAGACGTTTTATTTGGTTGAAATAATAAGCAAACATCAAAGAAAAGGTAAACTAGAAAAGATTGAGAATATGTATGTTGCTAGGATTTAATCACAAAGCAAGAAAACACAGTTTCTGTAGGGGAGGATGGTGATGGCAAAGTAACATTGTGAACGTAATTAACACTACTGAATTATGTATCTGAATGGCCTTGGAGGGTGAGATTTTAAGTTGCATATAGGTTCCTGAAATAAACATTAAAACAAAACAAAAATAGGAGAGTACAGAATAACCAAGGGGGAAAAATAGATACAGGGATTTCAAATATGTTAGATGGTCTGTGGATTTTAAAACTAGTTCCTGCATTAGATGTGCCTTAAGTTTACCCGCATTGCTGTTATCTTCATCTTCTCTTGAATTAGACCAAACACATTTCCTGCTGTTTCGACTGAGAGAGTCTGCTCGGATGTCTCCTTTAATTGAACTGAGATGCCGTAGCTATAATTGTTACTGAAAAAAAAAAATCACACCGAAAGATTCCTTGGGTTTGTTTTTTTAAATTTTTGTAGGTTTTAGGTTGAACCCTCCCTATGTATGTCGTACCTTCTTTTTGCTTCAAGTATTTTGCAGAATGTTGTCTGGCATTGGAAATTCAGAGTAATTTTTTTCTATTCATTTGTACATAATAGGAAAATAAGTTAATAGTTTTTTGCCTCAAAGCACTTTACAAGTAATTTCATTTTCTTTATCTAGAGAGCACATTATGGGGATTTAGTGCATCAAGATATAATGGTGCCTATCTCAATTGAGGGTTTGAGCCTATTATTGGTTCGGAGAATTTGTGGTAGGAAAAGGGGGCCACCGTGAACATTGCTTTGAAAATTGTTTTTGGATTTCCTTCATCAAACCAAAGTATTGTGCTTACCTGTATTCAGAGCCAAAATCATTCACATTTCATAAAAATATCAAACTTTTGTCTGCTGAGGACTAAAGCAAGTATCTTTTCAAAACTGGATCAACAAAAAGAATTTTTTAGTTCCTCTTCATAGATGAATCATTCCAAATGAATATTGGTTTGTCTGTTGTTGGTTGGAAGTGAGAGTAACAGGGACACTGAAATTTATTTAAGGATTATTTGGTCATTTTTTTGGCAGCCAAACATGGTGATCCATTTAGTGTTCAGTGGCTGGCGCCCTAAGTGAATTTAGCTCTGAAGTCACTGTAGTAAGTGAATTTAGCTCTCCCTGCCCAAAGCTTGATTTGAACCAAAAGAACAGTTTCCAGTTAATGGTTTGTGTGTATATATACATGTGTACATGTTTGTGTGTACATGTGTGTGTATAATCTCTCACTTCAGGACAAGGAAGAACAACTATTCTTTCAGTAAGTGTGGCAGTCATCAATGCTATTCATGAAGTATTTTCATTTTTCTCCCCTTCCAGCCACTTTAGGTTCGTGCTTTCTCTCCCCTTATGGTTGACGAGCCATATGAATAGTTCTAGCCAATGAGTTGTGGGCAGACCCGATGTGAGCAGAATGGAAAGAAGATTGAATTGCACCTGTGAGTCCCTCCAGAGTTACTTTTCTCTGGCACGAGGACCATGGGAGAGCCTGGTGCTGTGTCCCTGAGTGGGCACAATAAGCAGAGGCTCTTGTTGACTTATTGTGAACATGGAGAAATTAACCTTTGTTGCTTTAAGCCACTAAGATTAAGGGACTGGTGGCTCATTATTACAAACTCTCCTGCCCACACACGTTCAGTAAGGCACTCTATTGGTCTCATTCTCCAGAGAAACAACCAACAGGATGTGAATATGAATATGAGAGCGTTATAGGGATTGAGTCATGTGACCATGGGAAATTCCATAGGGCAGCTCACGGGGCAGGAATCCCAAAGAAAGCTCTCTAGGAGAAGCTGATGGGCTAAAGTTGAGGTAGAAAATCTTTTGTTGGGACTGAAATAATCACTTCTTCCAGAGGATTTCATCGGGACTTCACCTGATTGGATGAGACTGCTCTCATTGCTGAAAACCTTCTCCTTTGTTGACTGTAGATGTAATTGGCCACAGAACTGACTAATGAAATAAATCCTCAAAGGAGCCTCCCAGCAACAGTCCAGCCAATGCTTGCTTGACCAAAAACTGGGCACCATAAACCCAGCCAATTTGACACATGAATTTAACCATCATGGGCACAATAAATATTGTTTCTTGAATACAAGAAGAATTAGATAATAATAACCTGGGAAATTTAAGCTTACTGGAATGCTTATATTTGATGAATTTTATATTGGTTTCTAAATTTTGGATGGGCTGAGGTATGTTATCTGTATTGACCTCACTTAAGAGTTCTTAGTGGTTTTATTAAAACATGAGCATGAAAAGTTTGAAACAAAGTAGAGCAACCTACCCTTTTAGGAAACTGTAGTGGGATCTTAAATCGCACAGAGGCCAGGTATTTTTGTTTCCATGAAAAGGCTCTCAGCCTCTCAACCTCATCATAAATGTCTTTAGTTCCCCGTACTTATTCAAGATTGAACCCGATGATATTGAATCTCTTTACAAGTGAGGAATCTTGAGCTGAAGTTAGATTTCTGAAACCAACTTATAATACCAGAATAATCACAAATCTGAAAGAGCAGAATACCCGTATATAATATTATTTTGAAATTTATTAGGTTGATCTATATGAAATTGTAGAAATTCAATTGTTTTGACATCTCGAACTGAAGTTTTGAGCCAACTTTATATGGTTCAACCTAATATTCTAATGAACTATATTTACAAATTTCTTCAGATGTTATATTAGCAGATTTTGATTGATAAATGAGTTTATGACCTATATATTAGGCATAATCATGTTTGGCTAGCCATCCCTGGTATAATTTCTTTATTCATGATTTGACTAGAACTTCAGAATTCTGTTTTCATTACATATATAGACTATGGGTGGTTTATCGCCTCTCAACTTGAAGACAGATCAACTTATTTTTCTTGCATGTTCCACATATCTCTCCCTGTTATCCTTGTCACCTCTTACTCCAGACTATTGCTTCAGATTTCTCCTTTATTTTTGCATCAGTTGTAATTGCTTCTCATGATGCTGAAGTGCTCTCTGAGGCTATTTCCTCCAACCATGGTGTATTAGTTGGGGTTCTCTAGAGAAACAGAATCAACAGGGAACACTCGCAAATATAAAATTTATAAAAGTGTCTGACGTGACCGTGGGAACGCAGAGTCCAAAATCCGCAGGGCAGGCTGCAAAGCCGATGATTCCTATGGAAGATCTGGATGAACTCCACAGGAGAGGCTCTCCAGCTGAAGCAGGAAGAGAGCCTTTCTCTTCTGAATCCTCCTTAAAAGGCTTCCCGTGATTAGATTAAGCATCGCTCATTGCAGAAGACACTTCCCTTTGGCTGACCACAAATGGAATCAGCTGTGGATGCAGCCAACGTGATCATGATTTAATTCTATGAAATGTCCTCATTGCAACAGACAGGCCAGCACTTGCCCAACCAGACAAACAGGTACCACCACTTGGCCAAGTTGACACATGAACCTGACCATGGCACATGGATATAGATTTCTTACTTTTATTCCTCATTAAACAACTAACATTAGTCTGAAGCAGTTTATAACTTCTGGAAAGCCGGAGGATAATTTAAAGGAATTAGAAAGCAGAAAAGGACAACTTCATGCTGCTAGACCCCACTGACCAGGTCCATTCTCACAGAGCCCCACTCCCATGCCCTCCCTCCCCACACACACACCTTGCCTTGGCCATCTCTATCCCTAACCCCTGGTGGCTTGGTGCCCTATTGCAAAGGTCTGTTTCTTGCCCCAGATGAGTTCATTCTATTGTGTCTTCCTTCTCCTGAGTCCAGAGACCAAACCAGCAGAAGACCAGTTGACTCAATAATAGTATCTGTAAATATATACTCTCTATCAAATGAAGCTAGCCTTTTAAATTATTAAACATTCTGGATATCTGAGTCTGAAGCACCTCTTTTGCACTGTTTTCTCAGGTAAGGGTGTCCCTAAGAATATGAATAGATAGATTCTTGACTTGCATGTCTGTGATTTGGTGAGAAACAAATAAAATTCTCACCAAAGTAGTTACTTTCATAATGAAGGAGGTCATACTACAAAGATAAACTCTAGCTCCCATCCAGAATATCAGACTGCTTATGATCTTGCAAATCTCTATTATTTTTTCACCTTTAGAATTAAAAAAAAAAAGTTGCTCACATCCTGGAGGTGTTTATCCCTGCTACATAGAGTTCACAATCACTGCAAATAGCAAAACCTCTCTATGTCAAATATTTAAATATCTTCTGAGCCAAATGTTTTATATGAAATATTGCTCCAAATTTAGAAAAATCAATCGTATTGGGTAGTGTTACTTACAGAAAAGATCCACTTCTAAAATTGAAGACTGTGGGTGTAAATATGATGATATTTTTCATGGAATTTCTCACAAATGCCATGGCTTGTAATGTGATGCTAGCCCCTTCCAGTTTCCTGATACCCATCTGTGAGAAGCTAGGATATTTTAATGAGGATATTTTTAGCCATCTAGGCATCAATACACACATGCACACACATTTTTATTCCTTTTTGTGTCATTTCTACCACAGTTTGAAATCCTGTTGGGTGGAGGTAGCCTAAATATAAGTTCAGTTTAATGATTACTATTTTTGTTCAAGGCATGTTTCTGAATGAACAGGAAGGGCAGCCAGGATAGATGTAGATGCAGATATAGATATAGAGATATATACCTGGCTTACTTGCTAATATTTTAAAATCTTTTTATCAAATACCATTTTATTAACAGGGCCTACCTTGAGCATCCTGTTTAACCTTGAAACTCCTCTTTTCCTGGCAGTCTTGACTCTCCTTGCCCTACTCTATTTTTAAAATCATATTCACAAATTTCTAACATGCTATATGCTTACTCATTTATTATGTTTTAGTGTCTATTGTCTGTCTTTCCCTTCTGTAAGGATTTCTCAAAAGGGAAGGGATATTGCTATTTTGCTTGCTGTTTGATCAAAACCACGTAAATTCGTACTCAGCATGTAATAGGCACTGAATGAATGCTTGTTGAGTTGAATGAATGAAAACGTGTAGAGAGAAAATGATTCCAAATTCAAAGGAAGGAGTAGAATTCAGAAGTCAGAAAAATTTGGATAGACTTGAGATGATGCAGAGTTTCTTCATCATGCTCGCTTTCATGATCAGCATATTTTTTATCTCTTCAGTGATGAAAGTGGGTAGGACTAGTTTTTCCCTCTGTCAAATCTTGTATAAGATTTTAATTTTGCTCATTTTTTTTATGCTCCCAGTGAAGTGTTATACTTAATGTGGTGGTTTTTATTCAATATTGCTTATTGATACCAAATAAATTATGATTAGTATTTATTGGATGATTAATTTCATAATTAAATTGCTTGATATTTCAGCTACTTGGGATTTTCAACAGGCTAAAGCTATTAATGTTTCAATGAAATAATCTTGGCTAATTACTGTAAGGTTTAGCACATCAGGCTAAATCAAGCAGGAAGCTTAGAAAGTTCATCTCTAGTTCCTACAAAATGCCAGTAATTTTTTTTACTCCTGATGTGACAGCTTTATGACAGGCAGCTTCTTGGCATGTTCCTTACTTTTTTGTTGTATGTTTTGTTTGATTTTTAAATACTGGGCCCTCGTTTTTCTCTGCTGCAGGAAAAAGAGTACTCCTTAAGCCTCTCTGAAATGCAGCTTATAGCAGTTGATTGTATTGTTGTTATTATTATTTTGCATGGGCAGACACCGGGAATCCAACCCAGGTCTCTAGCTTGGCAAGCGAGAACCTGCCCTCTGAGCCTCATGACCTGCCCATAGTTGATTGTATTTTAAACATTAGAAACAGTTTCCAGAAGGTTTTATCATTTTTAAACTTTCGAAGCTATGTAAAATGGCAGGTTCGATGTTCTTCAGGGCATATATTTGATAGAAAAAGTAAAATTTGTACATGCAAAGGTGGAGAAAATGCAAACAGAAGGGCACCTTGTATATAACTGATATCTTCTGAGAGCACTACCCATAGTAATAGTTTTGGACCAAGTAAAAAGGGTGCCAAGGGAAATTGTTTTCTTAACATAAAAATAATTCAATTTTTTGAATTCAAAAATTCAAATTCAAAAAGAATTCAATGGAATTCTAAAAGAGGAATAAGTAAGTTTTCCAAGCTCTTTAATTAGATAATATAGTTAACTGTAATGCATAATGCTAAGCAACCAACTGTTTAGTTTTTTAATGAGAAAACTTTTGCTCAGAAGTGCTGGCTTCAAAATATTAGTTGGTTTTAAATATCACAGCTTTTATTCTCCCATTGGATCTTAGCAGGACTGTGCTTGAGTGGAGATGGTGTTAGTTCGGGGGAACAGGGAAGGTCACCATGACTCAAGCTGTGTTAAGATGTGCCACCCCTCCTAGACGTCACCTGACCCCCTTGCTTAAAAACCGCCCGCACCAGGACCCAGTGGCGAGCTCGCAACTCCCTACCTGGAGTTCCGTGAGCTCTGCCCCGGAGCGCAGGAATAAACTCGCTCACTCTAAAGTTTTTTGGTCTGCCTCTTCTCTTTTTCGCCTCCTAAACCTTACAGAGGGTACGTTTGATTTCTGTTTGATCCACGGAGGGGTCTGAATGAGGCACATTGGTAAAAGATAAATGCTTCCTACCCTTTCCCCCCAGCAATTTTATATACCAAGAGACCTTAGGGACGCTGATGATATTCCTGGCCCCTAAATGCTAATCTGGCTATTTCTGTCTTTCTTCTACATTGATGTCAACATGTGAAATAAAATCTACATAGTTTTTATAATTTGGGGATGCTCTGAGATATCATGCAGTTTAAAAGGCTACCAAAAATGGTAATATTTTATATCGTTTTACATCCAAAATAGGCATCGTTTTACATCCAAAATAGGCAAAGGTTTTATTTTCCTGCATTTACCAACTGGAAAACTCCCAGGCTTCATCCAGTTCTTTTTATGCAGTGGGAAGATTAATGCTGTCATTGATGATTTCTCCTTGAAGGAGATCTAATGACAAATTGTCAAGCACTCTTCTTACTTTAAATAAGCAGATTAAACCTTTAAACAACTATCCATATTTTATAGATGTCATATGCTATAAAATAAGTGGAAATTATGGTTATTTAAAAATAGTAACCACCTAAAGCTGGATTTCATCAAACAGAATTTCCTTAAAAAGAACTGAGAAAGCGTTAGACACACATATTTAAACATAGCCTCTAGGTCCCTTACCTATCAAGTATACCTTAGGCTTTTACTATCATCAAATATATGGTGTGACGGTGGCTCAGTGACAGAGTTCTCACCTGCCATGCCAGAGACCTCGGTTCAATTCCCGGTACCTGCCCATGCCAAAAAAAAAAAAAATGTATGGATATATAAATTGAAGGCACAAAACTGAGAAGTGTTGTTTTGGAAGTTCCCAGGGAATGTTAAAGTTCTAGGATTTGATATTCAGTAAATATTCTGTTTTTAACTCATTCTCCCTGCTGTCTATTTGTGGGTCTTTGCATGAATCTAATTTGACACTGCTAATTGAGCTAGCAGCAGCTTTCACTTATATATGCCTCCTTAAGTCTGTTTATTACACATATTTTCCATCTGTCCACATTTGGAATCCATGAGTTACATCCGATTCTTGTGAATACTTAGGGTCCCAGTTATCTGGGTCTTGTCTCCTAATGGACACACTGATATTTTGAAGAGTTTTGAAAAGTAAAGAAATGAATTGGTTAATGCCTTCTTCTTTTCTCTTTCACTGGAAGTTCCCACCTTTCATTATTTGCAATATACAAGCAACCAACGTTTTCACATATGAAGGAAAAGAATATAAGGAGGCTAACAAGAGGAAGACTTAAAGATCTTTCACCCACGCTGAACATTTGTGTATTGTGAGAGATAATAAAGTTAGGCTGACTTTAGTGGGTTACATGTCAGTAATAATAGGTGACACAGGCAAGATACCTGAGAAGGCATTTGGATTGCTTCTCCCCTGCCTTTTCTCACCTTCCTGAATATCCTTTACCCTTTTAGTATAAAGCCTGTGTGTAATAATACGGGCTTTGTAAAAATAACCAGACTGAGGTAAAATAAAAACCCGTTATAGCACAGCTCTCTGTTAAATGGATGCAAACAAAAATAGGTCAATTCATGTTCTCCAAAGCCTGAAATGATATAATGGATTCCATATATGAAAGCCAACCTGCCTGAAGAGGTTAGCCCTGGGAACATAGGGATTCCATTTCATTTTCTTTCTCAGCAGAGTTCTTTTTTTTAATGTAATATAAGTAAGTTGATGCATTGGACAGCTCTGACTGCCACAGGCAAGGGGGGTTGCATCCATTGTGCTGTCTCTCCATAATTCTTGGAATTATTTGTTGAAGTTGTATTCAAGTTAGCTCCTTGACTTTCCTTTCACAAAGGAGGCTTCCCCACCTTTTATCTTACATTTCCAGAAATCCCCGATTTACAAGCCATCAGAGGACACAGCTTGGGGGACAGGTTCACAACATTTCTTATCTGTGTATTCACATCCTCAGATCTGCACCCCACTGGGGTTGGAACCTGGCTGTAGCTGACTATTTCGCATCCTCGCTATTTCCATTGCCTAGCATTTTATTCTCTACCTCTTCCTCCTGTTTCTCTGGCAGCCTCATTACACTTTAGCCAAGTTAATTGAAATACAGTGGCACACTTGTAAGACAGAGCATGTGCCCACACAGCAAGCTGCATTTCTGTAGAACAAATTTGGCAGTGCTAAATTTGTTCTGAGCAAGGCAGCTGTGAACACTTGCTTAACGTGCAGTGAACACATTGCCCCATCAATGCCTCTGCTACACTTACTTTTTTGAAATAGGTAGGGTTGAGGAACTTTTCTGATTTTGTATTATTTCCTAAAAATACATAACCATTTTTTCTTTTGTTTGCCTAGTGACTCCTGAAATATGTTTACACGTTCAAAAAAGAATAAAACTATCCAACATTTCCATTGACCTCTCCTTCATTCTTGATTGGATATATTACCCTTACGTACCAGGACCAAATAGTCCAGTTTCAAAGAGTTGTTATTCACAGAAACAGAGTCAATTCATCCAACTTATTGAAAAAAAAACCTCAAATATTTTAATTTATATTCATTGCAAATCATGAAAATGAATATCTAAGTGTATACTCCACAGCAATTCTATACACTTACCTGACAGTTCGCAGCTGCTCCAGAACACCTCTCTTCAAAGTTCTGATCCATGCCAAAACCTCTCTGAACCCTCAGCCCATTTGGGTTTTCTTCTATGTTTCTGCTTCTCCTTATCAGTAAGACATATCTAGATCTGTGCTCTCCAGGATGGGCTACTGGCTACGTATGGCCATTTAGCACTTGAAATGTGGCTGGTCTGAACTCATATGTGAAATCTACACTGGATTTTGAAGACTTGTTATGAGAAATAAACGAATGTAGAGTACCAGACTCATAAATTTTTCTATCGATTACATGTTGAAATCATAATGTTTGGGATATATTTGGTTAAATAAAACATTATTAAAAGCAAAAAATATATATGTATATATGGTGATGAAAGGACATTTTATGGACCAGCTGGTTTTATGGTCTAATAGAAATAATGCAAAGCACAAATACAGGCCACATAATGTAATTTAAAAATTTCCATTAACCTCATTAAAAAAGTAAAAAATAATCAGGAGAATTCATTTTAACCCTAATTTTTATTTAATCCAACATGTCCAAACTACTATCATTTTGACATGTAAATGTCAAGTAATGTAAAAGTTGTAATGAGTAAGATATCATATGTTTTGTTTGTAAAAGTTTTTAAAAAGCTGGTGAGTGGTTTATATTTATAGGACAACTCAAATCAGACTAGCTGCATTTCAGGGGCTCAGTAGACACAAGGACTGGGGGTCACTGAAGCAGACAGTACAGCTGTGTTAGGACTGGGTTTGAACCTTTGAAAGTAACCTTTAAAACAAGGCTACTTCTTGTGTGCTGATGATGTAGATTGCATTTGCATACGTAGGAATGTTATTGTCCTTTAACTGATATCATTTCAAGGAGTTAGAACTGAGAAAAATAAAAGTCATGCCACAGAGTCAGTGAAATCAAAGGGTAACTTCATATTACTTCCTTGTTTCTTAGTCTGAAGCACTTCTTGGGGAATATCATTGAGCTTCATATTTCCATAGCTACCTTTTTATTTCATCTTAACTTATCAAAGTGAACAGCCAGATGTGGATCATCAATTATTTTAAAATATTTTTGTAAATGCACTGACACCCTATAGTTGTCTATGGGAGAGTTGAAAAAGGAGAAGTTGGAAAAATAATTTTCTTGGATCCGTTTAGACTATATTGAATATGTGTTCCCATAGTTCATTATGCAAAGTTTAAATATGATAAAGATATTTTTAAACCAATTTAGCATCTATTCAGAGATAAATGTGTTAGTCTCTGAAAACAACAGCAACAAAGAATAACAAATGATGACTTGCTCTTTTCTCACTTTTTCCTTGCTCACTTCAGGCCTTCCTTTTCACACTCTAACACTCTCAGCTGCCCCTCTGTGATTTGCATTGAATCTGATAATGCATCTTATGAGAGACTAGTTTAGCCTAGGAGCCTGCATTATTTTTTTCCTTTGACTTTCATAGAATAAAGATACATCTGGCGCTGTTGGGAATCCCATTTCTAATACGCTTGCACTTCATGGCTACAAACTAGATTTAATGTCACCTTCAGTTTGCCTATGGAACTGGATTTGGGAGCATCGATACATTCGATTTAAATATTTTGATAGATTTCGAGTGAATTGGTTAACAAAGGCTAATTTTATCTAAACAATTTAGTTTTTAAAATCTCTGTTGGGCAGCCTCTACATTTGGGGACAGAGATTGGTGTTAAAAGATATAAAAATGAATAAGATAGTGTCCCAGCCTTCAAGGTGTCTAAAGTCCAATTGGAAACATGATAAAGACCAATAGCCACAATATAATACTACAATAGAGGTATGTGCAAAAATAATGGTATGGGAAAAATGGAATGTGTAGGGTCCTGGTGAATTTGTAGAGTGTAGAAGTGATGACTCATGGGGAATAGCTAGGACAGTGAAGGAAGAAGTCAGGTGGGGACCAATGGACTTAGGCATTAAAGGGCTAAATGGACTAAGTGTTCACAAATGGAAATAGCAATGTGGTCATGGTATAGGAAGATAATGTCCAAAGAATAAGAGAGTTGGAGGGGTTGGAGCTATGACCAGTAACTAGGTTCAGAATATGAACACGTGAGTGGGTACTGACCTCTAGTAGAGCTAAAGTTGTGGGGATGTGGGATGTAGAGGTTGATGAGGCTACTGTGCCCAATGAGTCATTCACACGGAGGTCGGACCTTCCTTGAGATGATGGCAGGAACTGCTGCGAAGAATGCTTGATAAATCAACCACCTATTTGCCATCTCAAATTTAACTTGGCTCAAAAGTGAACCTGATATCCCCACCCCTCAACATCCTTCTCTGATGTTCCACTTCTCGGTAATCATCACCTAACATCCACCCAGTTACCGTAAGAAAAATATCTTTCAGTCTTTTTTGATACTTTTTTCTTTATCACCTTCATTTATTTTCTCCAGTGGTCTCCAAAAATTTTATTGTAAAGAGTTATTAGTAAAAAAAAAAAATCATGTGTACCCCTACTGTATGCATATCTACTTATAAATTGCATACATTACTACTGTGTCCCTGTGCTAGCATATTAGCTACATGTTTGAAACCTGTGCAAAAATAGCAATTTTAAATGATGAAGATGAAATTGTTTAAACATGTTTAATTATACTTATCAATAATACACAAGTATATTTGTTATTCCTAAAAAAATGATTATTAATAATGAGAGCAATGCAATTGTGTGCTCCATTATTTTTTTAAACTTTTTTTACTGTATAGTATAGCATATATACAAAGCAATGAAATAAATTCATTATTTTAAAAAATCTGGATTTTAACACTTATAGAAATTCTTAATTCTGCTTCTTAGTGTAATATATTTTAATTATTTATTTGATGGCTATTGTGTCTGGAAAAGGTAACTCGTGAAGATACATAGATCTAAATGAACAAAGTAGTCCTTTGATTTTACCTATTTAACATATCCTCAGTGTTTCCATCTGCTAAAGCCACTGGAATATAACATACCAGTACTGGATTGACTTTACAGTGGGGATTTATTACCTTAAAATTTACAGTTATAAGGCTATGAAAATGTCCAAATTAAGGCATCAAAAGGAAGATACTTTCTCCGAAAGAAGACTTCTGGCATCTGGGGTTCCTCAATCACATTGGAAGGCATATGGCTGGTGTCTGCTGGTCCTTTCTTTCTCTGAGTTCTCTGCAAACTTCTCTGGGTATTTCTCTCTGGCTCTCTCCACTTTTTCTGCCTTTCATCCCTCATAAAGGATTCCAGTAAGGGATTAAGACCCACCAATTTCAAGATAGGTCACATTTCAGTTGAAACAACCTTATCAAGAGACCCCACCCACAATAGATCTGCACCCACAAGAATGGCTTAAAAGAACATGGCTTTTAATGGCTTTTTAAATTGCCATACAATTTAGTTTTCCATATCATTCAGTTTTCCATATCATTCAGTAATTGTGTATATGATTTTGTTGAGCTAGAAAATACCCATCTTCACTGATGTCAAACTGTCCTTAAGGTCAGTTGATGTTCAGTGGCCACTGAAACCTTTTGTTTGGGAAACTTTTAAACAGTTTGTAAGTACCTTCTTCCAATTGTGCTAAGTATGAAGACATTATATGATGAGTTGGCACCCATTTTTGAACACATATAACAATTACAGCATTTCTAACTGCCCATCAAAAATTTCCATCTCCATTGTAACATTTAAAAAGAAATTTTGAGCAGCAGTTACAATCTCACGTATTTTTTTAGCCCTTAAAGGGGTAGATTAAACGTGGTTGTTGGTTTGAAGATATCTGTCAGGTAGCATACTGCAGAAAACAATTGTCATCACAGAGCAGATCATCATATTTAATGAAAAAAATTCTTAGGTGATCTTTAAATGTTATGCCATGAGATACTCAGTATATTGGTACATAAGGTTTTTCATGGCTGCATCCTATCTCATTACTTAGTGTTACAAAACTTCTATCATTTAAAGATCTTGGTTTTACATAGTTAAGCACATTGCTGATATCCCACAGCCCATAAATACTAATATACCAGAATATATTGATGGCAATGAAGTGAAAGAGCCCTGTCAACCTACCTGTCATGAAAATCCTGCTCTTCCTTCCACCTTCCTTCCTGTACCACATACCCTGTGGTACTGTCTATGACTGGGACCAAGGAAGGGCACATACATTAAATATTAGTAACAGCTTGACAAAAGTAAATGACAATAGTTTTAAAAATGACAAATTTAAAAAGTCCTAATTCTTTTTTTTCTGCAATTTTTTTGTCATGTCATGCAGTGCACACACACAGAAACCAAAACCCAAATCTGATCGTGTAACTCTCTGCTTCGAACTTTCCAGTTGCATCTCGTTGCTCCAAAATTAAAGTTCAAAATCTTTCAGTTAGCGTGATCTGCAGTCAGGCATAATTTGGGCCCCGCCTTCTTCTCAGGCCTCATCAATGCATTCGACTCGAGGGGCATGGACCCCTCTCAGGTCTGTGAACATACCAAACTCTTTTTCCCATCTCCCCTCCCTTCTCATGTGATGCTTCTCTCCACACCCTTCACCTTAGTGGCCTATAGAAATCATTCAGATTTCGGCTCAAATGTCACATCTATCCAGATATCCCATCTGACACCCCCCCTCCATCCAAATAATTCCTTCTTCCTCTTTCATCACATTCTTTATTTTGTCTTAATTGCAGCTAATCATGATTTGTAATTATGTATTTATTTGTGCAATTGCTTGTCTGTCTCCCTCAGTAAACACCATTTGGGCAGTAATCTATCTCCCAACCCATTTCCGTGGGGCTCTGGATCATGACCTGCTTTCCTTGAGACCCATGACCTTCGTCCATAATACACTGTCCCATCCTTCTATCAACCTTCTTGTGAAACCCCAAAATCCATTTGGCTGCTGGCATGTTTAGTCAACAAATAATTACTAAGTGCTTTCAGTGTGCCAGTACTGTGCTAGGCAGTGAAGTAGTATACAGGTGAAACTTGCAAAACATATTGCTTTGAATGTTTTTCTACTTTTAAAACTGAAGACTGTGCTTATATAATTGATGTTGAAATTTCTCCATCTAGCATACATACACTTCGAGAATTTGATACGTGCTATGATCTCCTGTCCCAGTATGCAAATCAAAATATAAGTGTGCAAATCAAAATAAAATACATACGGTTGTAAGAGGTTCACATAGCTTTGGAAGCACGTGGTTGGGTAACATTTCTTCAATCAATCCATGTCACAGACTACCCAAATATCTACATTCCCACTTCAGAAGTCTTGGGTAGAGGGAGAAGAAAAAGTGAAATGAAGGATAAAGAAGTGAACCACAACTTCTTTGTCTGGAGGAGGAGGGAATGAATTCAAGGGGAAAACTTTTTCCTCATTTACTGCCCAGTACTGTGGTTGTGAAACACTGTCTAGAAAACTCTTCATACATTTTGCTTGTGTACTCCATAAAGGTGTTTTGAAAATCTGTACCTGTCCATGCATATTTTTATGTTAAAATCTCAAATTCTTCATTTTAGGTCAGATAGTTCAAAATGATATAATTAAATATTCACATGTAAATGAAAACTAATGTATCTTTCTTAAGTGTGTTAATGAAATATAGATACCACAATGATTTGATATATACCACTGTTCTAGTTGGGTAGCTGCCGTAATTCATATACCAGAAACGGAATGGCTTTTAAAAAGGGGAACTTAATAAGTTGCAGGTTTATAGTTCTAAGGCCATGAAATTGTCCCAATTAAAGCAAGTCAATAAAAATGTCCAAATTAAGTCACCAGCAAGAGATTACCTTCACTTAAGAAAGGCCAATGAAGTTCAGGGTTTCTCTCTGGACTCTGCAACTGGAAAGGCAGATGGAGACGTCTCCTAGCTTTCTCTACAGGCTTCTTTCATAAAGCTCCCCGGGGAACATATTCCTTCTTCATCTCCATAGGTCTCTGGTTGTGTGGACTCCTGTGTTTCTCCAGGCTTTCTCATTCTCTAGGTTTTTTCAAAATGGTTCCCTCTTTTAAGGGATTCCAATAATCTAATCAAGCCCCACCTGGAATGGGTGGAGTCACAGCTCCCTCCAATCAAAGTTTAATACCCACAATTGATTGAGTCACATCTCTGTGGAGATAATCAAATCAAGCTTCCAACCTATAGTGCTGAATAGGGATTAGAAGAAATGGCTGCCTCCATAAAATGGGATCAGGATTAAAGTATGGCTTTTCTAAGGTGCATAATCCTTTCAAAAAGGCACAACCACCAATCTGAATAACACATGAAAAAGCTCTTCTCATTGACACATGATTTCAATTTGTCCCATTACTTTTGATGTCATCTCGATCTTTTAAAGTGGTATCTACCAGACTTACCCATTGAAAATTTATTCTTTCGCCCTTGTAATTAATAAGAGGTTCTTTGAAATTTTATGGTTATCTCTTTCATCATCAAACTCTTTAATTTATCCTTTATTGATTTACATAAGTACTGACTCATGGATTTCTGTTTTAATCAGTGGGTTATAAACTGCTGAAATAATTTATTTTGATGTCAAATTGTCCCAGACTTGGCCAATGGGAGCCCCTTAAGGTCGACTTCTGTGTCCTTTTGACATATGTCCATCATTCTTTGAGCAATTCTTTGCATTCTAGCATAATAAGATGCTTCGGGCTCACTTTTCAAATTCTCTGCCCACCCCCCCACCCCAAGAGTCATTAATTTCTCTAAGGAGCCGTGGTTTCTTTTAGTGGATAATGGTATTTAGAAATAAAGATTTGGGTGTTGGGTTCTCTCATTGCTATTGTATGTGTGTATGTGGGGAGAGGTGTCATTACTGCTTCCAGACACTCAAAAGACAGAGTTAAGGAATATATTTTATATTCATGCATATGCCTATGTCCATTTATAGATGTTTATCTATCTGTATGTCTTGAAAACCGTGACTCCCTTTGTTTTCATTAGTTCCATGGATAGCTCCAGTTCCAGTCTAACGCAACAGAGTTCCTTCTACTCTTTGACCCTTCCATATTTGTGATGACTGATTCCTATTATTCCTAATCTATTATTTGATCAATTTCTTTATATGGAGCCAATCTTGAGTAACTGCTGCTGCCGTCACCACCCCACCCGATGCGTGTGCCCTCCAACCCTGCTTTGGTCTCGAGTACTACATGCTGGGGGCCTCCTTTCTGTGGGTTGCCTCCCTCAACCCCATCAGGCTCTGGCACCCTACACCGAGCTGCCCCCCTTGTGTGGATGCTCCCCTTCCCTTTATGCTACTCTGGCTCTGACATTCCACTCTGGGCACCGTGTCTCCCCCCAACCAGCACACCGACGTTTACCTGGTTCCACACCACCTACCTGCTTCACAGATGACTTGTGTAGAAGAGGAAGAGGTAGAGGAAAGGAACCAAAACCACATGTTAGTGGACTGCTCCTGCATTCCTACAGGAACATAAAGTGCCCTTTTGTCATAGGTATACTAATATTACATTTAGGTTTCCTTGAATTAGTTTTAACATTTGATTAAATATTTTGATTTCATTCAAGTATATAATGCATATATTTTGTGCAGAATGCCTTTAAGGTTCCAGTCTCCCCCTCATTCAGTTACTGTTTTAGATTTGATATCATATTGCCCAGCCATACACCTTTAAGAATTTAAACAGAAACAGATGGTAATCTCCTTATTACCAACCCCCATCAGAAGAGAGTAGGATTCATAGGGTTTCCATACGGTACTGACGACTAAACAAATATACAACACAAATATATAATAGTGCGTGGAATTTTATTAAGAGTACATGAATTATGTCAAATTGTTGTATGAATTTCAATGTCTCCATCTTTACAATAAGAAAAATGGCATTGCATAAGATTTTCCTATCCAAAAAATGGTGTTGAATTGCGTCAACCCCATACATGAATTGCTAAGGTAACCCCAATACCACACCAGTAGAAAGAATTTCAAGGGTATTCAGTCACTCTACCTAGGGGACAAAAATAAGAAGTTGTTACTCTGCAACAAGGGAATGCTTGGGTTTGCAGCCCCTCCTCATCATCACTGAAGCAGCGAGCATTACATATAATGGTTAGAAATCTTTAGAAGAAGGATATTTAAAATCATGGCATTAATACTATTATTTTTCTCAACACTGTTTTTATTAAAATGATTATGATTAATCTTTACACAGTGATGTTAATATGTGTGGTATTAAGAAGAGGAGAAATTGCTACTAAAAAAAGCAGTTTAGATTACGGAGACCTCATGAATATTTCATACACTTTCCTGAAAACCAGAGAACAACATGATGTACTATTCAGTCAGGATAATGTGCCACTTAAGTAATCCTTTTTTTTTTTTTTTTTTTGTTAAACATGATCGGTAAAGACAATGATTTGAATTGTTCTTTTACACAGTACAGTTCAATGAAATGTCAATACTTCAGAAAACGAATTAATGATAATTGTTAGAAATTATAGTCGAAGTAACCTTTGAAGTTGGAATGCAAAGAAGGCATCAAATTATTTTTATAAATTTAATCAGAGGGACATTTTCAACTCAGCTAGCTGCTTTATAGTCCTCCAGGCATAAATAAGCATCTGAACACTGAGAAAGGTAAATTACATTCCCACTGTCAAAAGGAACAGGAAAAAGCATTGGTCAGAGATGAGAAAACTCTTCTTTAGTTCTATTCCTGGTGAAAAAAGTTAGTTATTATCAAATCCTGAATGCCCCTTTTTGCTTCAGATTTTTGATAGCCTCCCTCAGGCAAAGAGTTCCCTATATATATTACTGTGTCCTCATCAAGAACATAAATAGAATCTTTTGTTTTTTGGGGTGCATGGTCGAGGAATTGAACCCAGGTCTCCTGCATGGAAGATGAGCTTTCTACCACTGAACTGTGCACCCAAATAGAATCTTTTGAAAAAAAAAGTTGAAGCTTTTACAATTGTAATCTAATATTTAAGTTGGTTGTTGCTGATTGGAAAAAACTTTGTATACAAAAATCTTCAGTGTATTATGCAGTTTCAGATAGAAATTCCCCATTCAGTTATAACTCCAGGAAGAGGGTTGGCTTATTATTCATTATGATTATTATTCATAGTTAGTTGAGGGTTTCATGAGAAGAGAAAGTAAAGCCATTTAGAATGAAAAATATAGATAAGACAAGGTAAGATCTATAAAGGTGACAATGACTAGAACAAGACTGTCAGACTGCCAAAAAAATGGCCCTGTCTATGAAGTGAGAATGGGGAGTGATACAAAAGATAAGACCAATATAAAGGGGTTTAAAAGAAAGAAAATTTGAATTACTATCTCACAACAGAAGACTGTGGGTTTGCTATTTCCACATTTCCAAAGCATACCACAAATTTCCACTCTGAAGTAGTTGGCTGCAAATAATTGCAATAACATCCTGGTACTCTCCTTGGGAGATGGACAGTTTAGAATATTAACAACTTTTGTTTTTTCCCTTCCCTTCACGTCCAGAAACCAAAGCTGTGTAAAGGGTATTGTGAAATTTCAAAGCTAATGGGTAGTTGTGGAAAATAGGATAGTAATGATTCTGGGTGAAAAGCAGAAGCAGAGAACTCTAGGTTTTCCAGTTTAATGGAGAGGCACAGAACGAGTAAAGGCTTTTCAAGAGGACAAAATTTTGAGTGGCTCAGAGGGTCACAGTGAAATAGAGAATTAAGGTACATAAATCGTTCAGTTTACAATTATTCTAAATTTGGGGGATTCCCTACTTCGTGTAGATAAATTAGCCAGCAGATTTAAGATGAAGTAGTGTTTAACCTTTTGATAATTGTTTGTTGAATTTTATGGATAATGGAACTCATGTGACAGCATGAGTTTTAATTATTTTCAGTTGTAGAGCTTATACAACAGTGAAAAATCTAGGTTATCACAGCTGGTGGAGAGACAGTGACTCCTGCTATGTGGAGAAGATATTTTTAGTAGAACTCACCCTGGAATCTGTTCTCTTATCAAATGTCAGGGTAGGATCATAAATCCTCGTGTCACAGAAGCATAGCTTAGAAACAGATTAGTAGGAAAGCGAAAGTGTGAGAAAGTATTTCTCTGCACAAATTGGCTCTACTTCTTGGAAAACCATGTCGCTGTTTTTACTGCATGGTAGTTTAGAGGAAAATAATCACCTCAGAAATGCAGTTGACAAAGACTGCACATTTAAAAACTATATATTTTAAATTAAATGTTCAACTCTGAAGACTGAGAATTCGCTTCAGAATTTTGCAAATTTTTCTGTTTACAAGAAAGTAACTTTCTGTTACCAAGAAATGACTATTCCGATGAAGACTGACCTGGAAGTTAGGCAACGAGAGAGTCCGAAGAGAAATCATCAAACCGACGAAAAATTCAGAAGAGGGAATTGCCTGTCTTCACCCCTAGAAATACAGTGAAGTATAACACATTATACTCTAGTAAGCCAGGTATAGTTCCAACTCAGAAATACGGACTTAAACATTCTTAATCAATTTTTGTTTGTTTTTTTTTGTAGTGTTAAAAAGTAAGGAATCCTTCAGGGTATTATTTTACTTTGATATCTAGTTAGGAAAGACTCTTAGAGGCAACTGAAATTCTGATGAGCAAATAAATAGCATTCCATAGAGACTCTGCCCTCAGAAGTGAGTATTGCTCTATACTGCATCTATGTAGATGTTGTAACACCAAAAAGGGGAGTTTTAAAAGGAGAAATAAAAAACCTTCTGAAAACTTTTTTACCTCAGGAAAGCCAGCATCAAGCTCAGGGCCGGCTACATGGTAACCACTTCACAGGTGATTGGGGAAATCCAGTTTCCATTTTTGCATGCTTTCAATATCATTGGCTATATGCATCCATGATTTTATAAACATCATGTTAGAGTAAAAAATATAGATACTTTTTTTTACTTGTCTTAACAGAATCATAATAGTAGAAAATAGTCTCTATAGCTGGTTTGAAGCTTTGATTTCTTATATGATGTTGACTAATGTCAATATTATGCTTTTAAAAGTCAGGCTCAGAAGATATTTTCTGCACACTTGCTTTTTTCCCTTTGCTGGAAATTATTGCCAAGAACAAATTTCAATGAATTATTGATTTATATCAAAGGAGATGAACATTTTAGTGGTTATTAAAATAGGTTTGTAAGTTGCTTTCTCTTTAGGTTGTAACAACACACTGCTGCAAAATTTATGCAGCTACCAGTTTCATATGGGGAAGAAAGCTGTGTTAGTCAACAGGCTACAGTTTTCTCAGTATTTATTAAGAAAGTATGCAGGAGTCCAGTTAATTCAAATTGCCATGCTGCTTACTTTTATGAGGGGAAGAAATTAATAAAATGCAGTCTTTGGCATTAAGCTTACCATCTAGATGGGGAGACTAAATTTATTTCATTAAATTACTAAATCACTGCCTGAGATGCTGTAGTGTAGAGCTGGTGGGAAGGAAGGGTGAGCATGTTAAATAAATAGGGCAGTGATCTTTACCCTCAAGGCTATCAGGGCATGTTCCCACGAGACACGTCTAATTTAATATGCATAGGAAATATTCCAGAGACTAACTGGGAAACAGTAGTCTGGACAGAATTCCTACATGTTGCCTTTTCCTGACTTGTAGGAAACACTAATGTGTAGAAGTTCTTGGCTCTGCAGAAAGTTTTGTGTTTGTTGTTAGCCCAACCTGAGCGACATGGTGACTTTGTGAAATTTGCTTCTTGAAAAGCTTCACACTGAGCCCAAGGGAGGTACTTAGTCCTGGTCCAATTTGTCATGACCACTTGAGTTTCAAATTGCAGTAGAGAGATGATTGAAATATTTTAACAAGTCTCTCCTCAGGTTCCAGTAATCAGATGGTTCTTTGCCATGAAAAGGTAGAGATTACCTGAGTCTGCACAAAGAGGGGCAATGGGGACCCTGGACCCTGAGTCTAAACACGATGCAGATCAAAGGGAAATTTCATTGTCTACCCAAACTGGAAATGCTCTTATCTTTTGACTCAGTGTTACTGCTTTAGTGATATTTTTACACACTAGCACAGGTGTAGGTGCACGATTATTCACTAAGATGTTATTTCCTAGTGGGAAAAAAAGAGAGCTTTCCCAATTGTCCATTAATAGAGAAATGATTACATTATACCATAACCATCCATCTGATGAAATTGTGTTCAGCTGATACAAACCATGTGATAGACTAATGGGTACTAATATTGAAACACGGCTGTTCTAGTTTGCTAGCTGCTGGAATGCAATATACCAGGAATGGAATGGCTTTTAAAAGATAGCATTTAGTAAGTTGCAAGTTTACAGTTCTAAGGCCATGAAAATGTCCAATTAAAGCGAGTCTATGGCCAATTAAGGCACCAACAAGAGGTGACCTTCACTCAAAAAAGTCCCGTGAAGTTCAGGGTTTCTCTCTCAACTAGAAAGGCATGTGGTGAACATGGTGGCATCTGCTAGCTTCCTCTCTGGGCCTCTTGCTTCATGAAGCTCCCTCAGGGGCATTTTCCTTCATCTCCAAAGGTCACTAGCTGGTGGACTCTGTAGTTCTTGTGTCTCTGGTGCTCTCGTCATTCTCAAGCTTTCTCCAAAATGCTTCCTCTTGTAAAAGATTCCAGTAGTAATCAAGACCCACCTGGAATGAGTGGAGTCACATCTCCCTCTATTCAAAACTCTATACCCACAATTGAGTGAGTCACATCTCCGTGGAGATAACCTAATCGAGTTTCCAACCTGTAGCACTGAATAGGGATCGGAAGAAATGGTTGCCTTTACAACATGGGATTAGGATTAAAACACAGCTTTTGTAGGGTACAAAAATCCTTTCAAACCGGCACAATGGCCAAAATTGGTTGAGTGAAAAGGGGAATTTGCAAGTCAGTGTATTTATTTTTAGGCCACTTTTACAAAATTATTGGTGGTAACTATAATGGAGCAGGAAAGAAGAAAGATAAGTGTGCATAAAAAGAAAAACAGTTGGAAGTACCTGTGTCATATATTACCACATGTCAGCATCAAGGCATGAGATTACAGATAACTTGTGTTTTCAGGATACATTTATTCATCTAACAGGTATTTATTTCAAGTCTTCTATATACCATGAATTATTCTAGTTGCTAAGGCTAGTCATAGAGCTTACATTCTAGTTGGAGGTAGAAAAGTAGCAAGTGAATACATTAACATTTGAAGTTTAGATAAAGAAAATCTACTACTTTTATAATAAGAAGATTTGTTAAAAAATAACATAAACTAGGAGAAATCATCAAGGAAAAATGTAGGTGGGTCCTGTGAAGGTCTACAGCCTTCCTTTTTCGGGGAGGATTGGCTGTGAGGCAAGAGATTGATAACCACAATAAAGCTAATGGAGTAGCTCTAATTTTAGGCCCATGAGTTCTGACAGTGCCCCAAGAATTGAGGCAAGAATTAGAAGTCTGCTCCAATGGATGTCCTCCAGGCAAGTGATTATTTTTCAGTGCTACTTGTATGCAGGAAGAAATTGAATACACGAGCTAATTATTGTACTTTTTACAGACACTTAAACAAAAATGCAGGTTCTTTCCTGCTTCCTTTATTATATTAATCCTACTCTTATTAGAAAAAACACATCGTGCCCTCCAGGCAAAAGCTGCTAGAGGCAATGAAAGAAGAGAGAAAAAATATAGAGAGGCAAAATAAAAACAAACAGAACAAATCAATATTCCAGAGAAGGAACAGAGGAAAGGAAACTCTGTCCTGGGGGAGAAACAATCGCACAAATAATACAATCCTAAAAATTGTACTGTATACCCAGGGCAAGAATCTGATGAAGAAAAACTGAAAAAAAAATCTGATCAAATATAGCAATTCTAAAAGCCTAGAATAAGTTGAACCACATGTCAAAGAAGAGCCTCAACACAAAAGCCAAACAACAAGAAATCCTTAAGCTAGGAGGAAACTAACCTTCCGAGTAAACTCATTAAGATAATCAGATGCCTAGATATCAGCAAAAATTACAGATCATATTAAGAAACAGGAAGATATGGGCCAGTCAAAGGAACAAATTGAAATTTTGGAGGAGACACAGAATTTAGAACAATTATTCAAAGATTTTCAAATGAACTTCCTAAATCAGTTTAAGGAGATGAAGGAAACTATGATGAAGGAGTTAAAGGATACTAAGAGGAAACTGGGTGAGCAAAAAAGAATTTGAAAGTATAGATAGAAAAATAAAAGAACTTATGGAAGTGAAAGTTTCCATAGAAAAGATTAAAAATACCTTAGAGTATATGACAGCAGATTGGAACAGGCAGAAGAAAGAGACAATGAACTAGAAGAGAGGACAATCGAAATCTCACAGAAGAACAAGTATAGAAATGAATGGGAAACATCGAACAGTGTCTCAGGGATTTGAATCATAGCATGAGGTACACAGATATTTTAAGAAAATTATAGACCAATTTCTCATGAGCATAGATGCAAAATCCTCATCAAAATACTTGGGGACATTGAATCCAACAGCACGTTAAAGGAATTAAACACCATGATTAGGTCCAGCTGTGCAAAGAAGGTTCAACACAAGAAAATCAATTAAGTAATACATCACATTAACAATCAAATAGGAAAGACTGTATGATAATGTCAATAGACTCAGAAAAGGTGTTTGACAAAACACTTTATTATTAAAAACATTTTGAAAGATAGGAATAGAAGGAAACTTTCTGATCATGATAAAGGGCATATATGAAAAAAATCCACAGCTAATGTTTTACCCAATGGTGAAAAGACTGAAAATTTTCCCTAATAGATCTGGAGCAAGACAAGGATGCCCACTGTCATCACTGTTATTCAGCATTGTGCTCGAAGTTCTAACTAGAGCCATTAGGCAAATAAAATAAATAAAAGGCATCCAAATTGCAAAGGAAGAAGTAAAACTTGCGTTATTTGCAGTGACATGATCTTATATATATACAAAGTCCCACAAAAACTGCAACAAAGCTACAAGAGCTGTGTCAGTTTGAAACTATTGTGTACCCCAAAAAAGCCATGTTCTTTCATCCTTATTCATTATTGTAGGTTGGAACGCATTCTGGTTTTTGATTAGATTATCTCCACAGAGATGTGGCATGCTCAGTTGTGGGTGTGGTCTTTTGATTATGTGGAGATATGACTCTGCTTATCCAAAGAGGGTCTTGATTAGTTTACTGGAGTCCTATAAAAGAGGAAATATTTTGGAGACAACTTGGATGCAGATGCTTGGAGAATAGTTGCTTCAGAGCTGACATAGACATGGATGTTTGGAGATGCTTGGAGTGCCGACAGAGAGAGCAGATGCCTAGACAAGGCAGAGTCCAGCAGACATCTCCATGTGCTTTCCTATGAGATGCTAAGCAAGCCAGAACCCAGAGTTGTATTCTGGAAGAGCGAAGTGAAGACCCACAGATGCTTGCAGAAGAAACCACTGGCATCAGAAACCAGAAGTAACAGAACTGGGAACAAGGACCAGCAAGCAGATGCCAGTCACCTGACAGAGGTGTTCCAAATGGCATCAGCCTTTCTTCAGTGAAGGTAGCCTCTTGTTGGTGCTTAATTTGGACATTTTCATGAACTTAAAACTATAAATTTGCAACTTAATATATTCCCTTTTTAAAAGCCATTCCATTTCTTATATATTGCATCCTGGCAGCTTTGGCAATTCAGTACAAGAGCTAACAACCGATATCAGCCAAGTGGCAGGTTGGAAGACCAGCACACAAAAATCAGTATTGGTTCTGTACACTAGTAATGAGTGATCTCCAAAGGAAATAAAAGGAAAACGTTCTACTTACAATGTCAAAAGAATCAAATATGTGGGAATAAATTTAAACAAGGATGTAAAGGACTTGTTCATAGAAAACTACAAAACTTTGCTTAACGTAACCAAAGAGACCTAAATAAGTGAAAGAAAATTCTGTACTTATGGATTTGAAAGACAAATATTATTAAGATGTCAATTCTACCAAAATGATTTACAGAGTCAATGCAATACCAATCAAAACCCCAAAAGTCTACTTTGAAGAAATGGAAAAGCTAATTATCAAATTTATTTGGAAGCGTAAGTGGCCCTGAAGAGCCAAAAACATCTTGAAAAAGAAGAATGAAGTTGAAAGACACATTTCTTAACTTTAAAGCTCTCCTGGTTTGAAATTGTTATGTATCCCAGAAAAGCCAAGTTTTCTTAAAGGCTGATCCAATTTTGTGGGGGCAGCTAATGTTCTTTAATCTTGATTCAATATTGTAAGGTAGGCCCTTTTTTCTTTAATTGTTTAAATTATTTTTTGATCTTTAACTTTTTATTATATAATATAACATATATACAAGGCAGAGAAATAAAAAAGCAATAGTTTTCAAAGCACTCTCCAACAAGTGGTTACAGGACAGATCCCAGAGTTTGTCATGGGCTACCATATGATCCTCTCATATTTTTCCTTCTAGCTGCTCCAGAATATAGGAGGCTAGAGGGCTTAAATATTTTTGTATCATCACAATCAACTTTTTCCCTTCTTTTTTTGTGGAAGATGACATATAAACAAAAAGTTATAAATTTCAAAGCACAGCACCACAATTTGTTGTAGAACTTATTTCAGAGTTTGACATGGGTTACAATTCCACAATTTTAGGTTTTTACTTTTAGTTGCTCTAAAATACTGGAGACTAAAAGAGATATCAATCTAATGACTCAGAATTCATGTTCATTTGTTAAAGCCTGTCTTCTCTGTATAACTCCACCATCACCTTTGATCTTTTCATCGCTCTCTTTAGGGGTGTTTGGGCTATGGCCATTCTAAATTTTTCATATTGGAAGGCTCTGTTACTCATATGGGGTAGGGAGATGGAACTATCTGATGTTCTGGAGAGGCTGCACTAGGTTTCAGGACTTATCTGGACCAGGGACCCATCTGGAGGTTGTAGGTTTATGGAAAGTGACTGTAGTGCATGGAATCCTTGTGGGATCTTATATATTATCCTAGGTGTTCTTTAGGATTGGCTGGAATGGTCCTGGTTGGGGGTTGGCAGGTTATGATAGGTAGCAAGGTCTAACTGAAGCTTGTGTAAGAGCAGTCTCCAGAGTAGCCTCTCGATTGTTTGATCTCTCTCTGCCACTGATGCTTTTTTAGTTACATTTCTTTTCCCCCTTTTGGTCAGGATGGGACTGTTGATCGCACAGTGCCAGGTCTGGATTCACCCCTGGATGTCATGTCCCACGTAGTGCGGAGGGCAATGATTTTACTTGCAGTATTGGGCTTAGAGAGAGTGAGGCCACATTTGAGCAAGAATAGAGGTCCTCCAGAAGTAACTCTTAGGCATGCCTATAAATAGTCTAAGTTTCTCTGCTACTTACATAAGCTTCACAAGAGTAAGCCTCATGATTGAGGGCATGACGTATTGATGTGGGTGCCCCTAAAGTTTGACACAGTATCAGGTGATTTCCTGATGGTAAGGTTTAATAGTTCCATATTATTTCTCTCCTCCCTCAGGGGACTTTGCCAATACTTTTTGATTATCTGGTTAATATACTCTAGGATGTATCCAGGCATTAAAATAATCTGTACGGGATTAAAGGACCTCTTTCTTATTCTGTGCTCCCTGTGTTTCAGTTGTTCAAATGAGCTATACAGATAGGTTGAATGAATTGCATTATGCACTACAGAAAATTTCAGTTCCAGACCAAGTAAACCTTATTTCCATTGGTCTCAAAGAGTATATGTGGTTCTAAAATGTAGACATTGTCTTCCTTACCTCAGTGTTCTGAATTACTTTAACCCCAACCTGTTTGGCTTCATTCTCTTCTCTAAATATCAGGTTATATGTATAAAACAGCCTCACAAAATCCAGAGATAATAATCACCACTCCAGACTTAATGTGTCTGCTCTAAAAGCTTACAATCTAGGCCCTTGTTTTCTTATAAGCATTTTCTAAAGGTGACCATACCATTCTTGTTCTTTTGTTTCTGGTTTATTTTGTTTCACCAAATGTCCCACTTGTTCATTCACATCGTTGCCTGCCTCACGACTTTGTTCCTTTTTGTAGCAGCACAACCTTCGTTCATAAGTGTACACCATGGTTTGCCAATCTACTTCTCCATCAGTGCATCCTTCAGCCACCTGCATTCATCAGGCATCATGTATAATGCCCAAAGTCCAAAAGTCCATCATTTCTCAATTTTAGATAATTCATTGTTCCCAAGAGAAGGAAAACCAGTAAACACACCCTCACCAAACAGGAAATCTAAACCCCCTCTTAACTCTTGTCCCTTCCCCATTATTTACTTCTGTTTTTGCTGTGGTAGTGCTAATGGTTTCCTTTTGAACATAGCTCATAGCATGCAATAGCAGTTTTCCCTTGTACCCTTACTTAAACACACTTTGTACAGGAATCATAACTTTGAAGTAATTCTTGCGAGAACTAATTCATATTTCTAGTGTTAATCAGTGGTACATGTAGGTCTATACAACCCCTTTCCATCTTGTTCATCTTCAATGTGGTACTATTACTTCTAGACCCATTAGACAAACACCTTCACTCTTATCTACTAACCGTTCATCCATCTGTAGCTTCTGTGTATCTCTGAGTCTCCTATATTCTGTATTATAAGCATCTGATTATACCTTTACGCTGGTCATAAAAAGTATCTATCCTTTTGTGGCTGGCTAATTTCACTCAGTGTATGTCTTCAAGGCTCATCCATCTTGTCATGGGCTTCAAGACGTCATTTTGTCTTACTGCTGCATAATATTCCATCATATGTATTGTGCTGGTTTGAAAGGAAGTATGCCCCCTAAGAAAATCCATGTTTTAATATAAATCCCATTTCATAAAGGTAGAATAATTCCTATTCAATACTATGTGTTTGAAACTGTAATTAGTTCATCTCCCTGGATGATGTGATTTAGTCAAGAATGGTTGTTAGACTGGATTAGGGGACAACATGTCTCCACTCATTTGGGTGGGTCTTGATTGGTTTATTGGAGTCCTATAAAAGGAAATATTTTGGAGAATGAGAGATTCAGAGAGAGCAGAACGATGTAGCCATGAGATGCAGAGTCCATGAGCCAGCAACCTTTGGAGATGAAGAAGGAAAACGCCTCCCAGGGAGTTTCATGAAACAGGAAGCCAGGAGAGAAAGCTAGCAGATGACGCCATGTTCGCTATGTGCCCTTCCAGCCAAGAGAGAAGCCCTGACTGTGTTCACCATGTGCCTTCTCACTTGAGAGAGAAACCCTGAACTTCAACGGCCTACTTGAACCAAGGTATCTTTCCCTGGATGCCTTAGATTGGACATTTCTTTAGACTTGTTTTAATTGGGACATTTTCTTGGCCTTAGAACTGTAAACCAGCAACTCATTAAATTCCACCTTTAAAAGCCATTCCATTTCTGGTATATTGCATTCTGACAGCTAGCAAACTAGAACATGTATATACCACATTTGTTGATCTGCTTCTCTGCTGATGGACATTTAGTTTGTTTCCATCTTTTGGTGATTGTGAATAATGCTGCTATGAACATCTGTACATAAATGTCTGTGTTGTTGCTTTCAGCTCTTCTGGGAATATATCAAGTAGTGTTATTGCTGGGTCATAGGGCAACTCAATATTTAGTTTCCTAAGGAACCGCCAGTCTTCCATAGTGGCTGCACCACTATACATTTCCACCAGCAGTGCATAAGTGTCCCAGTTTCTCCACATCCTCTCCAACACGTATAGTTTCATGTTTGTTTAATAGCAGTCATTCTTATAGGTGTGAGGTGGTATCTCATGGTAGTCTTGATCTGCATTTCTCTTACAGGCAATGAAAATGAGCATCTCTTCATGTGCTGTTGAGCCATCTATATTTGCTGTTCAGAAAAAATGCTTATTCATATCTTTAGCCCATTTTATAATTGGGTTATTTTTTCTTTTGTTGTTGAGTTGTATGATTTCTTTGTTTATATAGAAAACCAGACCTTTGTCCGGATATGTGATTTCCAAATATTTTCTCTCATTGAGTTGACTACCTCTTTACCTTTTTGACAAAGTCTTTTGATGTGCAGAAGCATTTGATTTTCAGGAGTTCTCATTTATCTATATTTTCTTCTGTTGCTTGTGCTTTGGGTGTAAAGTTTAGGAAGCTACCTCTATTACTAAGTCTTGAAGATGTTTCCCTACATTTTCTTCTAGAAGTTTTATGGTGCTAATTCTTATATTTAGGTGTTTGATGCACTTTGAGTTAATTTTTGTGTAGGGTGTAAGATAGGGGTCCTCTTTCATTCCTTTTGGCTATCAAAAAGTTCTTCCATGCCCAATTATTGAAAAGACTATTTTGTCCCAGTTCAAAGGATTTTGGGGCCTTGTCAAAAATCAGTTGACCATAGATTTGGTGATCTATTTCTTCACTCTCGATTTGATTCCATTGGTCAGTGCGTCTATCTTTGTGCCAGTACCATGCCGTTTTGACCACTGTGGCCTTATAGTAAGTTTTCAAGTCAGGGAGTGTTAATTCTCCCAAATCATTCTTCTCTTTTAGGATGCTTTTAGCTATTTGGGGTCTCTTTCCCTTCCGGATGAATTTGGTAATTAGATTTTCCAAATCTTCGAAGTAGGTTACTGAAACTTTGACTGGTACTATGTTGAATCTGTAGATTAATTTGGGGAGAATTGACATCTTAACTATATTTAGTTAGTTCCTTTCGTCTTCGTCTTTACACCTGTTTAGACCTCCTTTGTTTTCTTTTACAAAGTTATGTAGTTTTCTGTGTACAAGTCCTTTACGTCCCTAGTTAAATTCATTCCTAAGTACTTGATTCTTTTAGTTGCTATTTTGAATGGAATTTTTTTCCTTAACTCCTCAGCTAGGTCATTGCTTGTGTATAGAAGTATTACTGATTTTTGTACATTAATTTTATCTCCTGCCACCTTGCTGAATCTGTTTATTAGCTCAAGTAACTTTGCTGTAGTTTTCTCAGGATCTTCCAAGTATAGTACCATGTCATCTGCAAATAATGAGAGTTGTATTTCTTCCTTTCCAGTTTGGATGCCTTTTATTTCTTTGTCCTGTCTGATTGCTCTAGCTAGAACTTCTAGCACAATGTTGAATAATAGTGGTGACAGTGGGCATCCTTGTCTTGTTCCTGATCTTAGGGGGAAAGCTTTCAGTCTTTCTCCATTTAGTACGATGCTGGCTTTCAGTTTTTCCTATATTCCCTTTATCATATTGAGGTAGTTACCTTTGATTCCTATCTTTGGAATGGTTTTATCAGAAAAGGATGCTGAATTTTGTTGAATGCTTTTTCCACATCAATCGAGATGATCATGTGATTTTCCCCTTTTGATTTTTTAATGTGTTATATTACATTAATTGATTTTCTTGTGTTGAACCATTATTCTTGCATTCCTCATATAAACCTCACTTGGTCATTGTGTATAATTCTTTTAACCTGTTGTTGGATTCAGTTTGCTATTATTTTATTGAGAATTTTTGCATCTGTGTTCATTAGGGAGATTGGCCTATAGTTTTCCTTTCTTATAGTATCTGTACCCAGCTTTGGTATTAAAATGATGTTACCTTCATAAAATGAGTTAGGTAAAGTTCCTTTTTCTTCAATTTTTTGGGAAAAATTTGGCAGGATTGGTGTTAGTTCTTTCTGGAATGTTTGATAAAATTCCCCTGTGAAGCCATCTGGCCCTGGGCTTTTCATTGTAGGAACATTTTTGATGACTGATTGAATCTCTTTACTTGTGATTAGTTTGTTGAGATCTTCTATTCTATCTTGAATCAATGTAGGTTGTTTGTATGTCTCCAGAAATTTGTCCATTTCATCTAAGTTGTCTAGTTTGTTGGTGTAAAGTTGTTCCTAGTATCCTCTTATGATTGCTTTTATTTCTGTGGTAATGCACCCCTTCCTATTTCTGATTTTGTTTATTTGCATCCTCTCTCTTTTTTTCTTTGTCAGTCTTGGTAGTGGCCCATCAATTTTATTCCAACTCTTGGTTTTATTGATTCTTTCTATTGTTCTTTTGTTCTCCCATTCATTTATCTCTGTTTTAGTCTTTGTTATTTCTCTTCTTCTATTTGCTTTGAAGTTAGTTTGCTGTTCTTTCTCAAGTTCTTCCAGGTGTGCTGGTAAGTTCTTGATTTTTGCTCTTTCTTTTTTTTTTTTCCGCATGGGCAGGCACCAAGAATCGAACCTCGGTCTCTGGCATGGCAAGCGAGAACTCTGCCTGCTGAACCACTGTGTCCCGCCCTCTTGTTTTTTAATATAGGCATTTAGGGCAATAAATTTCCCTCTCAGCATACCCTTTGCTGCATCCCGTAAGTTCTGATATGTTGTATTCTCATTTTCATTCATCTCCAGATAGCTACTAATTTCTCTAATGATTTCTTCTTTGACCCACTGGTTGTTTAAGGGTGTGTTATTTAATCTCCATATATTTGTGAATGTTCTCATTCTTTGGTGGTTATTGAGATCCAGCTTCATCCCACTGTGATTAGAGAAAGTGATTTGAGTAATTTTAGTGTTTTTAAATTTATAAAGACCTGGGGCTTACAAAGCCCCAGCATATGATCTATCCTGAAAAATGTTCCATGAGCGCTAGAGAAGAATGTATATCCCTGTGCTTTGGGGTTCAATGACCTATATATATCTGTTAGGTCTAATTCATTTATCAAGTTGTTTAACTTCTCTGTTTCTTTATTGATCTTCTGTCTGGTTGTTCTATCTGTAGAGGAGAGTAGTGTACTGAAGTCTCCTACCATTATTGTTGAAACATCTATCACTCCCTTCAGTTTTGCCAATGTCTGTCTCGTACTTTGGAGCTCCTTGTTTGGGAGCATAAACATTTATGATTGTTATATCTTTTTGGTGAATTGACCCTTTAATTAGCATATAGTGTCTTTCTTTTTCTCTTATGATGTCTTTACATTTAAAGTCTATTTTGTCCAATACTAGTATAGCTAGTCCTGCTTTCTTTTGGTAACAACTTGCGTGGAAGATATTTTTCATCCTTTCACTCTCAATCTATTTGTATCCTTGTGTCTCAGATGAGTCTCTTGTAAGCAGCATATAGCTGGATTATATATCTTAATCCATTCTGGCAATCTGTATATTTTAATTGGTAAATTTAGTCTGTTAACATTCAAAGTTATTACTGAAAAGGCATTTCTTGAATCTACCATCTTATCTTTTCTATTTTATTTGTCAGATCTATATATTCTTTTCGCTCTTTCTCTTTGTATTCTTTAAATTACCCTTAGTGGTACTCTTCAATTCTGTGCCCTCCTCCAGACATCCCTCTCCTGTTTTTTTTGTTTTTTGTTTTTTGTTTTTTGTTTTTTTTCAGCTGGCAGAACTCCTTTTAGTATTTCTTGTAGGGCCAGTCTCTTGTTGACAAATTCTTTCAGGACATCCTTATCTGCGAAAACTTTAATCTCTCCCTCTGTTTTGAAGGACAGTTTGCCTGGGTACCGAATTCTTGGCTGGAAGTCTTTCTCTTTCAGGATCTTGAATATATCATACCACTCCCTTCTCACCTCCAGGGTGCTAGTTGAATAGTCTGAATTCAGTCTTACTTGGTTTCCCTTGTATGTAGCAGATTTTTTTTCTCTTGCCGCTTTCAGGATTTTCTGCTTCTCTTCACCATTTAACAGACTGATTAGTATGTGCCTTGGGGAAGCCTATTTGGATTTATTGTGTTTGGAGTTTTTTGGGCTTCTTTGACTTGTATATTTATGTCCTTTAGGAGGATTGGAAAGTTTTCCCCCATTATATGCTCAACTGTTCTTCCTAGCCCTTTTCTCCTCTCTTCTCCTTCTTGGACACCAGTGATTCTTATATTTGTGTGCATTGTTTTGTCTGTCATTTCCCTGAGTTCCTATTCAGTTTTTTCCATCTTTTTTGGCATTTGCTGTTTTGTGTCTTTGAAATCAGTAATCCTGTCCTCTATATCTCATTCTTTCTTCTGTCTCTTCCAATCTGGTGTTGTGTGCCTCTAGTATGTTTTTTATTTGGTCAACAGAGTCTTTAATCTCCGTGATATCTGCTATTTTTCCATTTATTCTTTCAAATATCACTTTATGCTCTTCTACTGTCTTCTTGATCTCCTTTTGTCATTTGTTATCCCACTTATTTTATTAAGTAGATTTGTATGAACATCTCTGATGAGTTGCTCCAATGTCTGTGTCTCCTCTGGTATTTTAATTTGGTCATTAGGCAAGGCTATATCTGTCCGCATTGTGATAAGCTTAGTGATCTTCTGCATGTAAATATCTTGACTGATTTACTTTGGGAATTGATTTCTTTCAGTAGTCTAAGGCCTTGTGTTTGTGGGATGGTTGTACAGCAGGGATCAGGGTATGGGGTGGGGCACTCAGTGCAGTGATTTGTTTCAGGGCAGGTATAGGCATAGGTTGGGGTTATTACACTGATTCTTATGAACATGGGTGCCCAGCAGCCAGATAGGATGTAGCTATGCGGGTGCACCAGTCTGGGGGCGCATATCCCTGGTGTGTGTGGGTCTAAGGCATGGGGCCATTTGTGCACATGCACAGAGCTGTGGCAGCAGGTCAGCATTATGCTTTCATGGATTGGGAACAGATGTGATCCAGCTGCACAGTCAGCACTTTCTCAGAGCTGGGATGTGTGGCTGAGGGCTGTGCACATGCGCGGTTCTAGGACTGCTGAAAAGTGCAGTTTCCAGAGCTGAATGACATGACTGGGGGCCCGTGTGCATGCATGGGCTGAGGAGTGCTGTAAACTTATGCGTACGCAGAGCTTGGGGTAGCGGGGCAGAGTGAGGCTGTGCAATGCTATGGGTGGGGGGACAGGGGTAGCCTGGGTATGGAGGTTAGTGCCTTTGACAACTGTCCCTGCTGGCAACAGCCTGCAGGGAACAGGGAGGGGGAGGTAGTGCTTGGGAGGGGTGCAGGAGAGGTGGGTTGGCTGCACTTGGGATGGGGATAGGAGGTAGATATGTGCACTGGGGGCTGGTGGGGTGCAGGTGCCTGGAGCACGGGGAATGGGAGCGGTTGATGGGGTTCAGGTGCATGGGGTATGGGGTGATTTGCCGATCATGGGGCTGCGCCGGTGAGGGTAGCACACCCAAGGAATGTGGCCTGGCTTACTTCCTAGTCCTGTGTACCTGTCCATGCACTCCCACAGGCTTCGCTGCTCTGCACCTCAGTGCCAGGCTCCAGCTTTCTGCATCTCAGTTCCTTGGCCAAGGCTCTCCCAGGTCAGTCACTCTCCTGAATTGCTATCTCATTTGCCCTCCTGTCCCTTCTCTAACTTCTCCATGGAGCAGGGCTAATCTCAAGCTACTCCATTGGGTCATCTTCCCAAAAGTCAGGGTAGGATCTTTTGATTAGGTTGTTTCCATGGAGATGTGACACACCCAACTGTGGGTGGTACCTTTTGATCAGAAGAAGATGTGACTCCACCCATTAAAAGTGGGTCTTGATTAGTTTAATGGAGTCCTTTAAAAGGGGAAATATTTGGAGAAAGCAGATGCAGACATTTGGAGAGCCGGCACAGAGACATTTGGAGATGCAGAAAGAAACCACCCTTGGGGAAGCTGCTTGAAACCAGAAGCCAGAAGAGAAAGCCAGCAGGCACTGGCATGTGCTTTGCCATGTGACAAAAAAATCCCAGAAGCTTTCAGCCTTTTTTAGTCAAGGTATCTTTTTTGGATGCCTTAGTTTGGACATTTTTATGGCCTTAGAACTGTAGGTTTATAACCTAATAAATTCCCCTTATAAAAACCAGCCCATTTCTGCCATACTGCATTTCTGACAGCTTTAATAAACTAAATAAAAACAAATTACTAAAACTACAGTGGTCAAAACAGCATGATACTTGCCTAAAGAGTGATTTATTGACCAATGTAATCAAATCAAGAGTTTAGAAATTAAGCCTCATATATATGCTCATGATATCTGACAAAGCTACCAAGTCCAGTTAACTGAGAACTGGATATCTATATGCAAAAGAAAGAAAGAGGGCCCCTATCTCACACTGTATGCAGACATTAACTCAAAATGATCATAAATCTAAGTATAATAACCAGGACCATAAATCTCCTAGAAGAAAATGTAGGGAAGCGTCTTCAAAATCTTGTGGTAATCAGTGATTTCCTAGACTTTACACCCAAAATGCCAGCAACAAAAGAAGAAATAGATCAGTGGAACCTCCTCAAAATTAAAAACATGTGTGCTTCAAAGAACTTTGTCACAAAAGTGAAAAGGCAGTCTACTCAATGGAAGAAAATATTTAGAAACCACATATCCAATAAGGGTTTAATATCCAGGATATATAAAGAAATTCTACAACTCAACAACAAAAAGACAAACAACCCAATTTTAAAATGGGCAAAAGACTTGAATACACATTTTTCCAAAGAAGAAATACAAATGGCTAAAAAGCACATGGAAAGATGTTCAGTATTAATGTTAGGAAAATACAGATCAAAACCACAATGAGATGTCATTTCACTAGAATGGCCACTTTTAAAAAAAAGAAAACATAAAAATGCAAGTGATGGAGAGGATGTGGGGAAATAAGAACCTTATTCACTGCTGATAAGAATGTGAATTGGTGCCTCAGGAAGCTACGTATAGAATTGCCATATTACCTGGCAATCCCACTGCAAAGTATATACCCAAAAGAACTAAAAGCAAGGACTCAAAGAGCTGTTTGCATGCCAATGTTTATAGAGGCATTATTCACAATTGACAAAATATAGAGACAACCCAAGTGCCCATCGACCAATGAATGGTAAACAAAGTATAGTATATCCATATGATGGAATTATTATTCAACTGTAAGAAGGAATGATGTTTTGATGCATGCAGCAATATAGATGAACCTTGAGGACATTATGTTGAGTGAAAATAAGCTAGATGCAAAAGGACATGATTAGTATATCTCACAGATATGAGCTAATTATAATAAGCAAGCTCATAGAGTTAGAATCTGTAATGTAAGTTTCAGGGAATAGAATGGGGTTTGAGAAAGGGGAGCTGATTCTTACTTTGTACAGAATTTCTATTTAGGTTGATTGTAAATGTTTGGAAATGGAGAGTGATGATACTAACACATTATTGTGAGTATAATTAGTAACAGCAGATTATGTTGATGCATGTGGTTGAAATGGGAAGTTTTGGGTAGTGTATGGTGCTAGAAGGAAAGTTAAAAGATAAACATGGGATCAGATATACAGTGAACCCCATTGCAAATGGTGGACTGTGGTTAATAGTGCAAATATAATAGTGCAAATATAGAATTATAACAAATGTATGACACTATTAGAAGGTGTTAATAATAAGGTGGTATAGGGAAAAATACACCTAATGTAAACTATATACTATAGTTAACAGTAATATTTTAATATTCTTTCTGCGATTATAACAAGGTGCCACACTAATGCAAAGTGTGTATAATAGCAGGGTATATGGGGCATTGTAATTTTTGCATGCTTTTTTGTAAAGCTACAACTTCTCTAATTAAAAAATAATAATTTACAAAAATATGCTGGTGAAAGAAGGCAGACACAAGCTACGACATGCTGTATGATTACATTTTATAAAATGTAAATATAAATAAATTTGTAGATACAGAATTAATTTAGTGGTGATTTAGGGCTGGGGAGGGATAGAGGGGTTGAGAGGTGACTGCCAAGGGGTATGTGGCTTTTCTTTTTGGGGTAGTGAAATTATCTAAAATCGATTGTGATGATAAGTGCACAACTCTGTGATTATACTAAAAGCCGTTGATTGTACACACTGGATGGATAGTGTGGTATGTGAATACATCTCAATAAAACTGCTTAAAAAAAAACAGATCTGAGAACTATGGGCAGGGAACAAAATACACTGTGATGTATTCAGTTTAGAGACACTGCTAAAAGAGGTATACAAGGCAGCTAAGCATAAGACCATGAGTGAAATGTGGCAATACTTACCATGGCATTTTGTTATATTAATTTCTACGCTGAAGCATTGCAATTCGTCCTGCTTTCTAGATGTAAACTAACTGTAAATTGACAAAAATTCTGTTCTTTGCTCCCTGATTTTGATCACAAACACTGAAATATTTCTTAGGCTTATGTTTTTTTCTCTATTGCTTTTATTATAAGAGATGAATGAGGAGTATCAACTTTGGGAAAAAAATATTCACAACCACAGTTCAAAATCATTCTAGGCTTGAGTCATCACTTACTTTCTTTTTTTTTTAAGAATAAAAAATTGAGATACAAAAAATAAAATAAAAATAAAAAACCTCTTAAAGTAAAAATAGATAATCAAATGTGTATAGATGAGTGATTTTGGATGTGTAAGGAAACATTGATCTCTCGTGTGCCACCCTCCAAAGAATTTTGAACAGTTTCTACTCTGTTTTTGTGCTCAAGCATGTGCACACGCACACACACTCATACATTTATATCTGTGTCCATCCAAGAACATTACAGATCCTACTTAAGTATATGTACATATATATCCCCTTGTAATGCAGCTCTTCAACATAAAGATCACCCTCAATTATATTTTCCATATTCAAGTTTAAAACAAAAATCAACAGAGTTAAAAAGAGCTGCACTTATCTGCTTTTACCTGGGAGAGTCTGTGTCATTAAGAAATGAGTTCAGTGGGTTTCCTTGAGCTGAAATCAGACGTGTTAGCAATAGAGGAAAATCGTTTAATGTTAGGAAGGATTCTGGATATAAGGTTCTAGTTGGCTAAGAAGAGGATTTTAAAGTTTCCCATGATTATTGTTCTGTTTAGATCAAAAAGTGCAGATAGAATTTCAGAGAGGCTGGAGAAAAAAGTCTGATGAGCTCAGGTTCGTGCAGCAGATACTATGGTATGCATCTCGCTTGGGACTCAGCAGATTTTTTTCTTTACCCCTCAAAAGGAAATTATTACACATAATAAATATATGAGGTCTTTCATTTACAGAGTACCTTAGTCCATTCATCCTGTTATGACAACCCTGTTTTACATGCTACGACATAGCTGTTTTAACAATTGAGGAGAAAGCAGCTCAGCCTTTTATCCCACCACCACTCCTTGAGGAATTGTGCCCTGGATTTAATCATTTCCGACTGGGCTTCAGAATGGACTTTCCAGTTACTTCTTTGCTTTCCCTGAAAACAGAAACAATATTTTATTGCTCATTTAGGAAACAGAGAATTCCTAAATGGCAAACATGGGATTTTGCCATCTGTATAGGATACACATTTGCTGCACACATTCTGGTCTCTGAAAGCTAGGTTTGCATCCCAAGAAAACCTCCCTGCAGCCGAACTAGCCGTGGTCACCTGCACCCACATGCCAGCCTCTTTAACTCTGCCTTGATGCTTCTATGTTTTGCCTCCTTTTCTACATCCAAATAGTAACTGAAATTACATAACTTTTCTTTTGGAAGTTAAGATACAGGTTGACTTTTTTTTACAGCATCAAAAGTTCACTGCCAGATTCTTCTGGAACACAGTTTAGCAAAGTTAGAGGAAAGACCCTAAGGAAATTTATTTCTCCTAAGATAAAAAGCCGACATTTTCAAGCTAAACAGTTGAACCTACCACAGCTAATAATGTCTACTCTCTCAACCCTCCAAAGTCTGCAGTGTTGGTTCTGTCATTTGTGCTTTTTTGGGTGGTAGCTGGGTAAAACTGACAGTTACATTGTTCAGTCTCATGTGCCTCCCAAATTAAAAGCAAACAAACAAAAAACCAGAAAAGAACAGTTATTGTAAATTACGACTTGCAGTCATGAGGTGTAGATACTGTCCCGCATGTTTTATAAACAGGTGACATTTCCCACCACCAACCACATGCCATTCAGTTTTCTGTTTGTTGCACCACTGTATAAAATGGTAGCACCGAAGTGGGACAAATGATTGTTGTACACACTTTTGAATTACCTTGCATGGTCTCATTTGAGATCATTGGTGTAAGAATCTTTGACTTTTTTTTTTTACATTTGGAAACATCAAAATAAAAATGAAAAAAAAAATAAGGTTCATTGCCAGGATTCCTGTATACAAACACCAGGCACACCCAATGCCTCTGAAATGTAATTCGATTCACAGAGTTTTAAGATCCCATATTAATTTTCGAGCCAGAGCTCTAGCAAATGAAATCTCGCTCTGCCCAGCTTGCCTAGTTACGTCAGTTCTCAGGCCCCAAAGGCTGCCATCTTCCTTTGAAAATGCCAAAATGAAATGAACAGAGGATAGCGCACCCAAAAATGTTTGTATCACTTCAGTGTCTCTTTCTTTTTTCTCCACATGTGCCCTCCAGGTGGGAGAGTTCAGAGCTCATGCTGCTGAGTGGACAGCCAACGTCACAGCCGAATTCAAGGAAACCAGGAGGCGGCTGAGCGTGGAGATTTATGACAAGTTCCAGCGCGCCACCTCCATTAAACGGAAGCTCTCGGCAGAGCTGGCCGGGAACCACAATCAAGAGCTTACTCCTTGTAGAAGGACCTTGTCAGTCAACCACCTGAGCAGCGAGAGGGATGTCTTGCCTCCCCTACTGAAGACTGAAAGTATTTATCTGAATGGTCTGACGCCACACTGTGCTGGTGAAGAGATTGCAGTTATTGAGAACATTAAATAGCTCTCCCTTTGAAGAACTTTAGGCATAGCCATAGGTGAGGACTTCCGTATGCTCTTTATGACTGTTGCTGGTAGCATTTTTTTTTTAATTGTGCATGAGTTCAAAGGGGGAAAAAAATAGATCCATCCATCATAGTCATCTACCATCAAGAGAATTTGGAACTCTGAGCCAGCACTCTCTTTTTGATGATGCTTGTTAAATGGCCCACTGTCTTCGACAAGTGGAAAACAAGCAAGGTCTGATGCCTTTTTTGTGCCCAGACTGTTTTCCTCCCTCTTTTCCTAATGTGCCACAAGGCCTCAGAATGAATTCTAATTGTTTTTGGTAATAATGTAGCTTAGAGGGATCAGTCCTTAACTTTTCAGGGTCTACCTAACTGAGCCTAGATATGGAGCAATTATGGACGACAACATTTCTTTTTGTAAATGGCAAGAAGTTCTTATGCAGCCTTTTACCTAAGAAATTTCTGCCAGTGCCTTATCTTATGAATATACAGAACCTCTCTAGCTAACGTGTGGTTTCTCCTTTCCTGCCCCATCCCTAGGCCCACCTGTGCAGTTCTTTTCCCCAGGACTCCCATTTAAATACCATACCTTGCTGGAACCTGTGTGTGAAATGACTGAAAGTGATGATGCCCAAAGAAGAAATAGATGCCAAATTAGATGGACATTGAAGCAACACTCTAAAAAACCCTAGCATTAAAGGCACTGCAGAGAAAGGAGGTGAAAAAAAAATGGCCCTTCTGAGTTTTTACTTGACTCAGGTTACCCACTGGTACAAATATACAGTGTCATTTTTACAGGCTGGTAAAATTGGCTGCTCCCAAACAGTCCCCTTTTTTCCCCCTGTCAGTTATTTGAAACTTACCATTCATTTACTGATAGCTTTGCATCTCTGTAAAGGTGGAAAAAGAAAATCCATATATATAAGGAAATCCAATGATCCGACAGAAGACTGTTAAAAATGGATATGACTGCAGGTGATTTAAAAGTTGATGTAAATTAACCATTCTGATGAAAAAAGATAGCAAACAAATGTTATGAGCATTTGCTAATAAACAATATACTGCCAGCGTATGTTTGCTTTTTGCTGTATGAGAGGCTTCCTGTAAATTTCCCCCCTAGGGTGACTTTGCCACATCAAGAGAGGGGATGCAGCTCTCAGAGCAGGGCAGGGTCAGAGCCTACTGTGGTTATTCCTCTGGGGTTGTGACTGAGTGTAAGAGCAGAAATTGAATCTAGGGTCGTTGTGACTCTGCGCATGAAAAAAAAATGCAAATTGGAGGCATAATTCATCTGTAGCATTAGAAAAAAAGCTGTTATAGCACAATTTAAATCTTGAGAGTGTTTATTATTATTATTATTATTTTAGATAGAAAAGGCTGAGAATCCTTTTTAGTTTCATTTTGTATCCTGTGAGTTTGGGGATGTTTCCAGGATTCAGAAGAAATTCAGTAAAAGCACCCAGCGGATTGCTACCTTTTCCTTTATTTTCATACTTCGGTCTGTTGTACATTGTACATATAATTTTTCAAATGCAGAAAGAAGATGATTTCCCTAAATATAATTGCAAAACTGATCTCTTTTTCTCTCTTTGTATCTGAGTGAGTGGCATTCAGATTAGCGTCTTAAAAATTCAACCCAGAATCTTAAAAAAGAATGACTAATAGATGCCTATTTTCCAAAATTTAAATTTAAGCTAGAAATGTAAATATTAAGTTAATTTGTGGAAGGTACTTTTATAAACATAAACAAGTCTCACCAAAATTTTAGAAAGTCAGGCTCTTTCAGAAAGAAAGTTACACCCATTTTCCTCAGTACCTGTTCTGAAAGTTCCTATGATGGAATGCGCCATGTATAAACTGTGAATTGTATTGACAAATAAAGTTTGTAATTAAAGTCAGCATTTTCTCAAGTCTCCTGCTTGCTGCTGAGAATCTGTGTCTGACCTTGGCTCAGTAGAATTCTAGGGTGTCTCTTTTCACTGTGAGTTTTCTGGTGGCTCCCTCACTAAACATGTTCCAGAAATATTTTTAATGCCTTCTTCCCACCCCTGTTAAAATGCGTGTGGAGTTTTCTTATTGGTGGTTATTATTCAAAAGTAAGTATCTTGAAGTTCAATTTTTAAATTTGATGTTTAAAATAGCATATAAATACAAGATGATTTCTATTAAGTTATGACATAGCTGCATCTGATTTTATCACCGTTAGACCTTGTCTTGATGCTGAAGTAGCCTTGGACACTGAAGACTAGGCTCCTAATGTTTTTTTTTTGTAAAAAAAAAATCAAATTAAACATCCTGATTATGTTGAGGCCTAAAGAAGGGAGTTGGAAGACAAATGTCTATACCCCATATTCAAATATTTGTATTTCATGCCTTGTTACTCTCTTAAATATATTTACTTATCTTTTCCTAAACACCTCAATTCTCACTAAATATCCTAAAACTCAGTAAATATCTCAACAACATCCTTAGATAGGATTGGGGGAAATCTAAGAAAAGTTATGTATTATGTCAAATAACACCACCTTTGTTCTCTCAAGGTTTTTAGTCTTTATTTCTTGTAAAGAGAACTTTGATAAAGATTTTTGATATGGTCTTGAAATTTCTAGTGAGCTTGTTTTTCCATTGGGCCAGCTGTGAGTGGTTTTGCCCTGAAGAACATTGAAAAAAAATTAAGTATTAAAACCAGCAAGGAGCAGGAACTCCCTGAGTGCCATTCTTAGTCACGGATTCTAGCAGATGTTCCACATTCCCTTATAACTACTAAATGTACGTGAATCTTTTGGAGTTCTTTCAATTTCTCACATGGATCTAAGTATTTGCCACATAGTTTGTGTCCTGCACCTTTTTTTCCTATAATATTTCACTCTTGAAATTTAAAATAAATTGAAACTTCTGAAACCAAGAGGGAATTGAATAATTTGAACTTGGCCTTCAAAAAAAAACAAAAATGAAGGAGTAGCATGATGTACTGTTTCTCAAATTCTAAGGAACATGTAACATAAGAAAGACCAAATTCCACCCATCTCCATATCAGAAATCAGAGAGTTCTTTGATTCCTGAAGCCAGAAGTTGGAAGAGACTAAGAGGAGTTTTATGTAGAATACAAAAACCAAAAAATTAGACGTTCTGAAGATTTAAGGTAGCGGTTTCTTCCTGAGAACTGGAGGTCTAGATCATCTTTTGTCTTTTCTTTTCTTTTTAAAAACATTTGCTGTTCTAGTAAAATCATAATTTATGTGTGGTTTGAGTTCCTTATTAAAGTATGAGAATAAAATTGCTTTTGAATTAAGTGAAATATCTCTATTTGAATTCTAATAACTCCATTAAAATTATGGTTCATTGTTATGTAATTTTTGCTACAGCATGAGTTTACTCAAATATCATTGTGTGAAACATCTGACCTGGCACATCTTCATGTGGTCATTTCCAAGGTAGCATGAAGTAATGTGGTTGCTTTTAATAAGGGGGGAAATTTCATGAACTCCAGGTGAGTCCTCCAACCCCACCTAATTCAAAGGTTTGTACAGCAGTTTTTTCATAGCACTCCTCACCCCCACCATGTGTCAATTACCCCTTTCTAAAAGACAGGGTTAGTTTTCAAGGACCAGTAGATTTAACTCTGCTTTTTGGCTTTTAACTTCCACTATTTCCTCACTAAACCCAAGATTTTACTATTTGTAATATTTATAAGCCATTCATTATTTTCCTAATTCTAGCATTATCAAGTATTTTCAATGTATTATGCTTGTCCTAATTTACAACTATTTTTTTTTTCTTGTCTGTTGTGCCTTCTCTAAGTATTTTGGTACATTTACCAAAAACTACCTGCCTAATCTTTCTTCTTCTTCTTTTTGTTTCCACTCTTAGATTTCTCTCAAGAGTTCCAGATCCTTCTAGCTAACTACCACTGGACATCTCCAGTTGTCTAAGACATCTCAATAAATCCAAAATCACTCTTTTATCATCTTTCCTCAAACCCAAACCTCTTCTTCTGGTGTCTCCGATTTTAGTGAATGGCACCACCATTCATTTGGTTAGATAACTCATCAGTGAAGTCATCTTCTCTCTCCCAAGTCCATATTCATTCCGTCACCAAGACCTATTGACTTGTATCCTAAGTATATTTTGAATTTTTGCTCAGCTATTACCTTAATCCAATTCACTACCATCACCATCACTCCTACTATTAAATACTAATTGCTCCTCATTGATGGCAGAGCAGTCTTTTTAATATGCAAATCTGATCTTGTCATTCTTCAGTTTTCCCTTTTTTTTTAGGAGTAAGACGAGGATCCTTCACATAGCCTACGAGGCTTTTTTTAGTCTACGTTATTCCAACCTCTCCAGACTCATCTTGTGTCACCTTCTACCTCTTTGCATTCCAGCCCACTGCTTTCTCCCTTTTCTCACAAGACTTGGCTGATATTTTTGTCTAGAATGCTTGCTCTCCTCTTGCTTCTCAAGTGTTTTCACCTAACAAACTCCTACACATCCTTCAGAACCCAGCCTTCTCTGTCTAATATTTTCTCTGGTAAGCTTTCCCTGACAAAAAGGTGCCTTTGTAATATACTCTAAAAAGCCTTATTTCTTCCTTTTAGTTTATGGTGATATTCATCACTATTCTTATTTGATTAATATTTGTCTTTTCCACTAGGATGTATTTCAGCTGTTTTTTCATACTACTTTATTCCCAGAGCCTAGCGCAGTACATATAGTAGGTACTCAATAAATATAAGATGGATGAATATAGGAGTAAAGATTAAAATGGGGGAGGGGGCTAACTGTTGTAGTCATCTGAAGTAATTTGGTGAATAAAGTTCCACAAGCTGTATTTCTCAGCTCCACAAATATTTACCAGTCTCTTTTACTGTAGTAAATGAGATACAAAGAGCAGCTATTCCTCCTGTTCACTAACAAGACAGTAGCAGTTACTTACTGTGTATGATTTTATATATAAATGCAAAACCAGTTCTTCAACTAGAATGACATGAGTTTATGTATCATTTATACTCCTGTCCTTATAAGCAAAGGTTTTTCTATTTTCATTTCCAGAGTTAACTCACAATAAATACTAATCAAGCTTTTCAGTCATTATTTGATCTTAAAACATATTAAGCATATTAGCTAAGACTGATAAATGAGTGCCTTTTATTAGTAGAAAGCTAAATGCATATTTAGTATCATTGCCAAATAAAATTCCAGTTTTTCATGCTTAAGTGTATATAAGCAGTCTGGGTACAAATCCATAATATGGCACATTTTATACTGTGTCTAGTAGAGAATTTTAGTTACTTACATGATATAATTTTGAAATTAACCATAGAATAAGCATTATTTTTCATTTAGTTGATGCCTGACTTTTGGAGACGGTGTTCCTTTTTATACTTTGCAATTAGTAGACAGTAGTTTGCAGATGATTTTTATCATCCCATTTACTTTGTTTAAAACATTTTAGACTTTAAGTATTGTTGATATTATACTCATTAATTTAAAAAAATTTAATATGCATCACTAAGTGGCAGTGTCTGGCTCAGATTCAAATTTTGTCATTGCCCAAGTTCTTCAAGACTGAGAATCTTCAGCATCAAGTTTCTGTCAAGACACCAAACTAAACCCAGCTCAATTCTCCGTCGGGCAGGTGCAGCAATTCAGAGTTTGCAAATGGATTACCAAGTGTAGAACTCAAGTGTATGAATCTCTTTAATGATTATATCCTATGTGCAAACAAAATATTACCCTGCTCATGGTTTACCCAGTCAACAGCTGAGGCTTTTACGTGCCAATCACCGGAGATACCAAGAGAAGTAAATGTCTGTGCTGTAAAGGCAGAAAGCCATAGAGAAGACAGAAATGAAAACAAATAACTTAACAGCTAAATGATAAATACTACAAAGATATATGAAGAGTACTAGAAGTATAATGAGTACCCTAAGGGAGGAAAAACTATCCATTTGGATTGCAAAAGGCCTCAGAGAGGAACTTATGTCTGAGTTGGTCTTTGAAGGAACTGTCGAATTTCACTGAATTTAAGGGATAAGGGTCAGTAAAACCATGCCACCCTTAGATGCTATAAGTAGTTTAGTATGGTTTGAGCAGACTGTATATGACTTTACTGGAAAATGGTTGAGAACACAAAGTCTGGAGTCAGCTGGCCTGAATTCACACCTCTGCTCCACCCATCTTAACGCTCTGATCCCAGGTAGAGTTTGTCTACATCTCTGTTCCTCATTTTCCTTATATGCAAAATGTGGATAACAAAAGTTCTAATTCTTAGGATTGTTCTGAGGCTTAAATGAACTCATCCCCCACAAAATGGCACTGGGTGGCAGAAGACATACAGCATAGATGCTAAGGGGCGTGAACCAAAGGATCCTGCCTTTTTATGGACTGTGATCCTGGGGGGAGGGAAAGAGGTAGGGCTCAGAGTAGGGAAGGACTGAGTCAGAGTGGAGAAATGATGCCTCAGCACCACTTCCCACCCCCAAAGGAGATCTCAGCAAAGATGCCCGGGAAGTGCTCAATTGATGTCCTCAGTGAGAAGACCTGTGAATGGAGGCACCTGGTTGTGCAATCAGACTATAATGCACTGGCTGTGTACCGAGTCTGGTTTGGAGAAGGTAGTTTCTCCATGTAGACTGCTAGGCAGAGCCTGGCCACTATCTAATATCACACTCATGATTTTGACCACACTTATAGAGTAGGAACTGTTATGCTTTTCTGAGAACTTGGGTTTATCATTGGAAAACCACTAATCAGATCTATACTTTTAAAACTGGTGTGGAATGGATGCTAGGGAGAGAGAAATGAGATATATGAGAGGAGTCAGAGGAATTCTGCAGAGAGGATTTGAGTCTGAACCATGCTAGGGGCACTGGGTGGATGCTGGTAACTTCAACTAGGATTGGAACATGGGGGTAGGGGTAAGCCTAGAGAAGGTCTGAGGGTGAAACTGATGTTTCAGAATTTGAGGGGCCTGTGAAGTCACCAAAGTAAAAATCCTCAGTCATCAGAATACTCAAATGAGCTCAAATGAGGGACCCCAGAGAGAGAACATGAATGTGGCTACTACAGGCATTAGAAGTATTTCACATTCCAAATGGAAACCTGAAGTTGGCCATAGTCAATACTGTTAAATAAAAACTCCTTCTTAATGTTAACCCAGTTTTGGTTGACATATGTAGATTAGGTGTATTTCATTGCATGTCAAACAACATCACATATGCATCAAATAAGACGGTCTTGGAAAACTTTCAGCCTAAGTGTTAATGAGCCTCACTTGGGGCTGAACCTATTTTCTGGGTGTACTTTCTTTGTGGTCAACAATTTTCATCAACAGAGTATATGTAAGTATATCCTTTTCCTTAGCCCTGCATGCGCTATTTTGCCTCTGTCAATTTAACATGTTCCCAGAACATCTTCTCTTCTTGAAACTCATGTGATGAAATAAAAAAAAAATAAATGAAAACATATGGCAACCCTAGATGGCACTTCACACCCATGCTCCCCCTTTCTCTGAGGAGCTGCCCTCTGCAGAACAGAAGTCCCTTCAATGTGACATTTCCACCCCCACCCCAATGTTGGCAGCCCGCAGCCAATGACTGACATCAGGGACACAAAAGGCAGCCATTTTGCCTCAAGGCGGCACTAACTGGTATAACTTACATGCCACAGCTCCCTGCAGGGTCAGGCTACGGCTAGCCTCCTGCTGAGACCACATCCCTGATTAGTCCCTTTCTCTGCCTTCTCCTGTTTCTCTCACTTTCTCCTGAATGCACTTTCCCCAATATCACATGCACCAGAATCCCTGCTCAGGCTCTGCTTTGAAGATGACTGTAGAAGCTATAAAGTAGAAAAGACAATCAAGCTCAGGGTGGGGAGAAATAAAACAAAAAATATTTTACAGATTTGATGTCGCTGAGCCCATTGTATGGCTCTAAGTTTCAGGACAGCCAAAGTGAGAAGTGAAACATTTATCAGTGACTTGGTTCTCATTTCCACCATTAAAAGGTATATTCATGTGTTATGGAAACAAAGCCTTTCCAGGACTAAGTTCTAAAAATAGATTTTTTTTTTTTAACATGGGCAGGCAGCAGGAATCAAACCCGGGTCTCTGCCACGGCAGGCGAGAACTCTGCCTGTTGAGCCACCGTAGCCTGCCCTAAAAATAGAGTTTTATATGTAACTTCATAAAGCTAACAGAGAGTTAAGGAGGGGATAATGTCCACAATAGCCCCACAACATGTTATAGTGGATTTCATAAGACTGTTCTTTACATTACTTCTAGATATAAAATAATGGGATAACACTAGCTTTAGTTAAAGTATCTCTTCTGCATGGTAAAATAATATGATTTGACTGCATATCTTTCTGGTATCTGGCTTTATAAAGCTTTGAATTTCTATGGTAGGCTTTTACTAACTTTAGTGTTTATAAGAATAACCAGAAAGTTGGTTTAAGACACAAATTTCTGAGTCCTATCACTAGACAAGCTTGTTAAGTCAGTTTAAAAAGAATCCCAGAAAACTGCGTATTCATATATACCCCCTCTGCTCATTGTCTGAGAACCACACTTTGAGAAAATGCTGTAGGGACTAGGTAGAAATAGGTTCCTAAAAGGTCCTTTATATCAACAGAGTTTTTTTATAAGAATTGGGTAGCAGAAATTTCAGTGTTATTCTCTGATAGCTGACCAGATTACAGGTACATGCCATTGCAAATAGAGTATGGATTGATAGACTTTACAGATTGAATATGCAGATACTTGGCATGTCATCTTTTTGTGAACATTGAGGTCAGCCAAGTTAAAACTCCAGCTTTGATGTTGCCAGCATGGAGGTGGGCCAAGAAAGGAATGTTTTGTAGAGGTGTGGTTAGGAACAAGAAATAAGTGTACTTACAATTCAAGTAGGAATTCATGGAATCTTTCTTATTGATAGTTTGGAATTAAAAATCAGCTTTTCCCTTGAGTTGGATCCACCTTCTATATTTGATCATTTTCCCACGTCACATTTGGAACTTTTTTTTTGCTAGAATCCTGAAAAGAATGAAATTTAAGTGACATCAAAAACACAGGGAAATGTCTGATTCATTGAAATGATGTGGCTGTGGCACAGATTGAAGAGATTTAAAGTTTACACCTACGCTTATGCCCTTCATCAGAGGTTACCCAGTGCAGCAAGCTGAAGAAATCAATACAAAATAGCTAACCACATAAAACTGTAATTAAAGCAGAGTAATGATTAACATCTAAATGCAACACAAAACTTAAAAAAATGTGAAAATATGGCTTCTAACTAGATTAGAGTTTTTCAATCACTGTAGTATTGACATTTGAACTGGGTAATCCTTGTTGAATGGAATGGTCCTGTGCATTGTGAAATGTTTGGCAGCATCAGGGGCCTCTACCCAGTAGATGCCGGGAGCACCTCCCAACCTAAAATGTCTCCTGACATTGCCACATCACCCCAAGTTGAGAACCACTGAATTAAGCAATTTTTATGTGTTATAGTAAGGAGTGCAATAATGTCTATCAAGGGGAATTATACACTTCAAGGAAAATAAACAGGTGAACACCTAATTAAGCATACGCAATTTAGAGAAACAAACTAGGGAATACTGCTATAGATGCAACAAAATTTGAGAGCCAAGGGAGTGAAACTGGTTGAATGAGAAAAGCTAGCAGTACCTTTTGAGTTGACTGACTCAATTCCAGTGATGAGAAGAATTCCCTTGATTAGGTTTAGACTACGTAGGATTAAAGCCATTGTTGATATTATAGTCTGAAATGCTTACATTTTCCCCTCCATGGGCAGTCATTATAACCAAAGGAAGTGGTCAGATAGTAAGTAGGTAGTCCCATCTGCTATGCTTGCTGCAGGCCTGCCTTAGCCAGCTTTGCATTTTGGATTTTTGTGGCCTAGGAATAATCCTTTCTCAAACTTCCTTTCACCCATGACCTAAAACTCCTGAGAGGGATGTGAATCCCCTTTGGCCTCGCCTCACACACTTGTTCTCTAAGCAAGACAATTGCTGCAATGGCACTGTCTCCTTGAAATGGTCTTATATCACGTGAATCCAAGTAGTAATTTTCTTCAGCAAAATGAGGAGGAAAAAAAACTTGTATTTCCTGTAAATATGTGGATGCTGTCCCATGGCAAAGCTGAATTACAGAAGCTGAACATTTGCAGATAGATAATTTCTTCCAACCAGCCATGGAATATGACCAGCATCACAATAATGGATCCTAATTTCCATGAATTATCTTGGCAGTGGCTCTAAACAGAAAAACTCTACTTAATCAGACCCTGATGAATTTCTGACAATTAGGTATAGCAATGCCGTCTGCAAACTGTAGGAGCGCTGCGAAGGCCAGTGATTGGAAATGTTCTTGATTTATGTGTCCTTTTTACCCATATGTGTCTGGGATTTTCCAAATCTTTCTAAGTTGATGCTCCAAAATTGTTACTTTACTAGCTGACTCTGACCTCTTGTATATGACTGTGAAATACCAAAGCTCTGTGTCAGCACTTACCAGAAGAATTCAGTGCAGACCCCTACATCGATCAAAATGGAGAAGTAAGGAACCCCAAGGCTTTTTCCCTGCAGGAAGCTCTGGACAACCAGTAAGAACTGGCAGAAATACCATTCTAAAAGTTCCAGGAAACAGTTAATGAACTGCAGCAACAGGGTGGATTCCAAATTTTAAGAAAAGGCATCTTAAAAGTGACAGGATCAAGATTATGGTGGAGTTATACAGAGAAAGTAGGGTGTAACAAATGAGTTTGATTGCTGAATCATTATATTGATATTTCCTTTAGTCTCCAGTGTTTTAGAGCAGCTAAAAGTAAAAACCTAAAATTGTGGAACTGTAACCCATACCAAACTGAAATATAATTCTACAACTAATTGTTGCTTTTTTGTATATATGTTATTTTTCACAAAAAAGAAAAAAAATGATGATTATATTATATATATATATATATTTCTTCTATATATTTCTCCAGATCCAGTGATCTGGAGCAGCCCAGAAGGAAAAATCTGAGATGAGGGAATGGTGCCCATGACAAACTCTGGGATCTGTCCTATAACTACTTGTTGAAGAGTGCTTTGAAAACTATTGCTCTTTCTTTCTTTGCTTTATATATATGTTATACTGTACAATTAAAAAAATTAATTAAAAAAAAGTGGTAGGATCAAGACTTCCTGTTGATCAAGATCTCAGTGAAAGATGTTCCAGGGTACTGTTCTCTCACAGAATCTTTGTACTAATAGCAAAAACTGCCAGAGCTATCTCCCTCAAATCCTCAGAAAACAGTTCAAGTGTTGTAGTAACTGATGAGTGTCAAGTCAAAACTATGCAGCTTTAAAAATGGTGGGAGAAACTCATGGTGTCCTTGTCGCCTTCTCTGGTATGGTGCGAAACCATCCTGTGTTCACATCAAGGCTTCCTGGCTCTGTCCAGAGGTAGCAGAGTAACCCCTATGTGCATACTGGGGTGCCTGTATGTCGGTACCAATCTGTAGAGGGGCAGCCTATAAGACTGAGCTAGGAAACTCATCTCAGGCCCACCCTCCAGAACCTGCCCTGCAGGCAGAGACAGCCAGCAGACAGCTAAAGCAGTGTAAGAAACAATAAGTCAAAATGCCCAAACACAAAAGATTGCTGGCTTTAAGAAACTCAAAAGAGCACCCTGAAGAGGAATGAGGGGGATCTATTTCATGGGGAGTAGAAAGAACATTTGCAATCCTATAAACAAGGGAATTCCTAAAACCACAAACAGGCACAGATCCAGGACAAGGCAATGGGATGACAAGTTTAGAGTGCTGAAAGGAAAAAATTGCCAACCAAGAATTCTGTATCTGGCAAAATTGTCTTTCAAAAATAAGGGAGAAAGAATACGTTCCCAGATGAAAAGAAGCTTAGGGAGTTTGTCACTCCTAGACCAGCCTTACAGGAAATGCTAAAGGGACATTTTGCATTCACAGGTTGAAAGGAAAGAAAGGATAATAAACAACTGACTGAAGCTGCATGAAGAAATAAAAGTCTCTGGTAAAAATAATGGCATGGGTTAATGTAAATGCCAGTACTATGGTATTTTTGGTTTGAAACCCCAGTTTTTTACTTCCTACAGGATATAAATGACAGATACATAAAATGTAGTGATAAATCAATGGTTTTGAGCTCAATACATAAAAATGTAATTTGTGACCACAGCTACATTAAGGTGGAGGTTGGAGGAACATACGAACATAGTTTGTGTGGGCTATTGAAGCAAAATAGATTGTTAGAGATTTAGTATGTTAAATTAAATCCCCATGGTAACTACCAGGAAAATAGCACAAATTATACAAAGTCAGAGACAGAAAGTTGGTTTCAGGTTACCAGGGACAGTGGGCAGGGCCAATGAGGAGTTAATGCAAAATTTGTATAGGGTGTCTATTTTTTTTTTTTTTTTTTACATGGGCAGGCACCGGGAATCGAACCCGGGTCCTCTGGCATGGCAGGCAAGCGTTCTTGCCTGCTGAGTCACCGTGGCCTGCCCTGGGTGTCTATTTTTGATGAAGGGAGAATTCTAGTAATGATCTAGGATGATGGTGAAAGTAACATAGGATGAAAGTGATTAATCCCACTGAGTTGTGGACTGGGAGGGGATGGGATGGGAAGATTTTTGTTGTATATATTTCCACAATTTAAAAAAAAGAGCAACTAAAGTGACAATGACAACAAATGCAAAACATTGTTCTTGGTAGAATCTAAGAATGGAGGAGAAAAGGTTCAAAGGAACATTATTGGGATATATGAAAAAATTGGAATATAGAATGTAACCTTTATATCAATGTTAAATTCCTTGAACTTGATAACTGCACTGAAGATTCTTACATAAGTGAATATTCTTGCTGTTAGGAAGTCTTTCATATTCACAGAGTATGATGTGTGCAAACTACTCTCAGATGTTCATACAATAAACAAGATAGATAGATAGACAGATAGACAGATCGATTGATATGGATTGATAGAATGATTTGTCAATGGGACAAAATGTTAAATTGGTGTATCTGGGTATGTTAGGGTAGATGGTATGTTGAAGTTCTCTGTATGTGGTTTGTAATATTTTTACAAGTGTCATGTATGTGTCAGAATACAGTGTATAGTATATCCTACATCTTAGGGATCAACAATAAACACTAGCAAGTTAAAGTCTTTGAGAAGTTTTACAGTGAAGTTTCAGTATTATTTAAATTACCCTAACACCCAGCAGGTTAAAACAACAAATATTTATTATTTCACACATCTCTGAAGGTCCAGAATCTGGGAATGGCTTAACTGCACAGTTCTGGCTCAAGGTGTCTTGCAATGTTGCAGTCAAGCTGTTGGACAGGAAGTAATCATGGGAAGGCTTGACTGCAGCAGGAGGCTCTGCTTCAAAGATGCCTCACTCATAAGGCTACTGGTAGGAGCCTCCATTCTTCATGGATGTCATTATGACATGGCAGCTCACGTCTCTGAATAAGTGATCTGATGTAGAGAGCAACTGGAAGTCTTAGCTTTTTTTATGATTAGTCTCTGAGTTCACACATGGTCACTTTCACTTTTATTCTGCTCATTAGAAGTGAAGCACTATATTAAGCCAACACTCAAAGGGAGACAAATTAGGCTTCATCTTTTAAAGGAAATGTAAAATAATTTGCAGACATATTTTACACTACCATAGAATCCAGTTGTTTAGTCCATCATTTTATTAATTTATTTGACTACAGAAGCCTCTTCAAAAGTAATACCTATCATGGTTAGTGGTCCTGAAGAATGGATCATAATTAGAGAAACCTGTTAGATTTTATTATTTTATCAAGGAAATGTGATCAATGATCAAAATATGGTTGTGTGTCTCTGTGTATGTAACTTGACAAAGTAACAGTCTTGGTTTCCTCTTTAGTTCTTTGTAAGAGAAGTTGTGGGTTTACAGAGCAATCATATACAAAATACAGGATTGCTATATATCATCCTATTATTAACATCTCGCATTGGTATGGAACAGTTGTTATAATTCATGGCACATGTTTACAATTGTACTATGAACTATGTCCCTGGTTTAACTTAATGGTTCACTATTGGTGTAGAGTAGTTCCAAGGATTTTTTTTTAAATGTTATTCCATTACCATGTATGCAATCTAGTATTTCCCTTTTAATTCACATTCAGATACATGTTTCAGTGCTGTTAATTACATTCACGATGTTGTGCTACCATCACCACATCCCTTACCAAAATATTTCCATTGTCCTAAATAGAATCTCTGTACATTTTAAGCTTTAATTCCCTATTCGCATACCCCCACCCCATCCCCTGGTAACCTACATTGTAGATAATGACTGTATGGATTTGCTTATTCTAATGTATACAATATTTACTCTTTTGTGTCTTTCTTATTTCATTCAACATGATGTCTTCCAGGACCTTCCATGTTGTCACATGTATCATGGCTTCATTCCTTTTTATGGCCTAATAGTATTTCATTGGATGTGTGCACCACATTTAGTTTATCCATTCATCGGGTGATGGACAAAAAAAATCACATCTTTTGCGATTGTGAAAAATGCTACAATGAACATTGGCGTGCAAATATGTGTTTGAGTCCATGCTTTCAATTATTTGGGTGTATATACCTGGTAGTGGGATTGCGGGATCATATGGTAATTCTTTTCTTAGCTTTATGATCACCAAACTATCTTCTACAGTGGCTGCACCATTTTACTTTGCCACCAACAGTGAATAATTATTCCTATTTTTCTGTACCCTCCAACACTTGTTATTTTCAATTTTTTAAAAAATATCAGCCATTCCACTGGGAATGAAATGGTATCTCATTGTGGTTTTGATTTGAATTTCCTTGATGATGTTGAGCATATTTTCATATGCTTTCTGGCCATTTGTATATCTTCTTTGGAAAGTTGTCTATTAAAGTCTTTTGCCCGTTTTTAAATTGAGTTGTCTTTTTGTTGTTAAGTTGAAGGATTTCTGTTTATATTCCTTATATTAAATCTTTATCAGATATGTGATTTCCAAATATTTTCTCCCATTGAGTAGGTTGTCTTTTCACTTTCATGATGAAGTACTTTGATGCATAAAAGTTTGTTTAAATTTTGTTGAAGTTATGTGTATCTATTTTTTCTCTTGTTGCTTGTGTTCTGCCCTGGATTTCTGCAGACTTGGTTCCCTTTGCCCAGGTTTGCGTGGGGTTTTAAATTGCTGCTGTGAATGACTCTATAGTTTTCATCAGTGGCAGATGGAACCTGTGCTGTGCTGCCTCCACACAGCTCACGAACTGTGCAGGGGCTGAGTGTGGAGGTGTCGTCCAGCCTGGCACGTCTGGGAGGGAAATCTCCTACCTGACCTTGGAGATTATTTTCCTTTTTCTTTGATTCAGCATTTGTGGAATCCTTCTCCAGATTCCGTCATCCTCCAAAGTTTTAATAAAGTGGTATTTGCCTTTTTATTTGATGATTCTGAGGGGAGACTTTTCCAGGGGAAGTCTTATGTGGCCCTGTTGATGACATCACCCATCCTGCATTCTCTTTATTAGGAGGTTTTTGATTACTGATTCAATCTCTTTTTACTAGTAATTGGTATTTGGAGATCATCTATTTTTTTCTCGAATCAATGTAGGTAGTTTATGTATTTCTAAGAATTTGCCCATTTCATCTATTTTATGTAATTTATTGGTGTCTAGTGATCGTAGTATCTTCTTATATTCCTTTTAATTTCTGTGGTATCAGTAGTAATTGCTGTTCATTTCTGATTTTAGTTATTTGTGGCCTCTGTCTTTTTCCTTGTCAATCTAGGTAAAGGTCTGTCAATATTTTTTATCTTTTCAAAGATCCCAGTTTGTGGTTTTGTTGATTCTCTTTATTTCATTTATCTCCACTCTAATCTTTGTCATCTCCTTCCTTCTGCTTGTTTTGGATTTCACTTGTTCTTCTTTTCCTAATTCTTCCAGTTTTGAGGATAAGACTTTCATTTGAAATAGATCTTCTTTTTTTCCTAAGGTAAAAATTTAGAACTATAATTTCCCTCTTAGCACTACCTTTACTGCACCTCACAAGTTTTGATATGTTGTATTTTCATTTTCATTCATCTCAATATATTTCCTAATCTCCCTTGTCATTTCTTTGACTCAATGGTTAAGAATGCAATGTTTAATTTCCACTTATTTGAATTTTCTATTTCTCCCTCTGTTATTGATTTCTAGCTTCATTCCTTTGTACTTGGGGGATATACGTTGTATGATTACAATATTTTTTAATTTACTGAGATTTGTTTTGTGTCCTTACATATGGTCTATCCTCTAGAATAGTACACTTGAGAGAAATGCATATTCTTTTTATTGGGTGAAGTGCTCTATATCTGTCTGTTATTGGTTTAAAGTACCATTCAAGGCTTGGGTTTCCTTAAGGATCTTCTAACTAAACGTTCTATCCATTATTTAAAGTAATGTATTAAGTTCTCCTGCTATGCAGGTAGAATAATAACATTTTCCCTTCAAATATGTCTGTATTTGTTGCATATTTTTTTGGAATTTGCTGTTAGGTGCAGATATGTTTATAATTTTTACATTTTGTTGAGTTGTACATTTTATCGATATATAATGACCATCTTTGTCCCTCATGTCTGCTTTTGACTTAAAGTCTATTTTATTGATATTAGTATAGCTACTCCCCCCCCCCCCAGATCTCTTTTGGTTTCTATGTGCATGGTATATATATTTTTTCCATCCTTTCAGTTTCCACTTACATTTATATTTGAAGTTAAGGTGAGTCTCTTGCAGATGGCATGTAATTAGGACATGTTTTCTTATCCATTCTGCTAATCTGTGCCTTTTGACTAGAAAGGTTATTCCATTTATATCTAATGTTACTATTGATGATGTAGGACTGCCTTCTGCCATTTTGCTTTTGAGCCTTTTGCATGTGTTAGGCCTTTTTTGTCCCTCAATTCTTCCATTAAAATCTACTTTTTTTTTTTCTTTTGATTTTTTGTATTGTACCATATTGAGTGCCTCCTCTTTTCTATCTGGATATATTTTTCTTCCTTCTGGTTATCATGGAGTTAAAATAAGATGTAATATTCTAAACAATCATATTCAGTTTGGTAACAACTTAATTTCAAATGCATACACATATGCTTTTCCCATAACCCTCTGTCCATCCACTTTTTTTTTTGGCAGTTGTTATCTTTTACAGTTTTGTATATTGTATGTCAAAAAACTTAGATACATCATTATTTTTAATGCATTTACATTTTAGCCCCTATAGGAAGTAAGAAATGGAATTTCATGCCAAATAATTCACTACAATAAAGCTGGCATTTATAATTACCCAAATGGTTACCTTTACCACAGGTCTTTCTTTCTTTATGCCACTTTGAGCCACCACCTATTGTCCTTGCTTTCAGTCTGAAGAATTCACCATAGCATTACTTGTAGGTCAGGATGAATGGTAACAAACTCCCTCAGCTTTTATTTATCTGGGAATGCCTTAATCTCTCCCTTTTCAAAAAAATTTTTTTATTGTAAAATATGATATATATGCAGAAAAGTGATAAATTTCAAGGTACATTTTAACAAGCAGTTATAAAACAAACTTCAAGGTTTGGTATGGCTTAAAATTCTACAATTTCAGGTATTTCCTTCTAGCTGCTCTAAGACACTGGAGACTAACAAGAAATATCAATATAGTAATTTAGTAGCCACACTCATTTGTTGAATCTTACCTTCTCTGGTACAACTCCTCCTTCTCATTTGATCCCTCTCTCAATCTTAAGGAACATTTGGGTAATGACCATTCTAACTTCTTCGTGTTGAGAAGAGGTGTCAACATTAGGGGGTAGGGGATGCAACTGGTTGATGCTCTTGGAGAGGCTAGTACTTCTGGGTTTCAGGGCTTATCTGGCATAGGAACAATCTGGAGATTTTAGATTTATGAAAAATAAACTAAATTAAGCTATTATAGAGTCTCAGATAGAACCCCAGGTATTCTTTAGGGTTTCTGGGATGCTAGAAATGCATTCAGTGTATTCAAATATATTCAAGCCTGTTTGGGGCTTGTTATACCACAGCAATTTGCAATATCTAGCTGAAGCCTGCATGAGAGTAACCTCTAGAACAGCCTCTTAACTCCATTTGAAATTTCTTAGCCACTGAAACTTTATTTTGTTACATGTCTTTTCCCCCTTTTGGTCAAAAAGGCATTGTCAATCCCATGGTGCCATGGCCAGGTTCATCCCTGGGAATCATGTCCCACATTGCCAGGGAAACTTACACCCCAGAAATCCTGTCTCATGTAGGGAGGACAGTAATGAGTTTATTTGCAGAGTTGGGCTGAGAAAGAGACACCATATCTGAGCAACAAAAGAGGTTCTCTAAGAAGTGGCTTTTATAATTAAAGGTGAGGTTAGCTTCTCCAATACAGAAATGAATTTCATAAGAGCAAACCTCAAAATCAAGGACTTGGCCTATTAACTTGAGAGTCTGAATGCTTAAGAGAATATCAGGAATTTCCCAGGTGTCTCCCGTATTTTTGGAAGAAAATAAAACCAGATATAGAATTTTTACTTGACAGTTGTTTTCTTTCACCACATTAAGTATTTCAACCCATTGCCTTCTTGCTTCCATGGTTTCTGATAGTAAACTGCACTCAACCTAATTGTGACTCCTTTGTACATGGCATGTTGCTTTTCTCTTGCAGCTTTCAGAATTCTCTCTTTGTCCTCTGCATTTTATAGTGTGTTCAATTCATGGTGGGATATATTTTTCCTCATGTTTATACTGTTTGTGTCCTCTGGGCTTCCTGAATGAACATATTCATGTATTTTGCTATGCTTGGGAAGTCCTTTGTCATTATTTCCTTAAAAATTCTTCCTGCCCCTTTCTTTCTTCTCTTTCTAGGATTTCCATAATATGTTTATTGGCATGCTTGATGGTGTCCAGAGGTTATTTAAGCTGTTTTTGCTTTTTATAGTTCTTTATTCTTTCTGCTCCTCAGCCTGACTTATTTCAGGTGTCTCCCAGGAGAATTTCAAGAGCAGATTGGAGCTGACAGGAGAATGAATCAGTTAGCTTGAAGACAAGACACCTGCACATCGATATTTTACAACTTTCATAGGCATTCTATATACTACCTGTTTTGTTTTCTTTTTATGTTCGATAAAGAAAGAATTGTAGATATTGTGAAAATATTATTCATATGCAAAATATCTTCTCATGATAAAATCTACATATGTAATGAAGGCATTCTTAAATATTCAACATTATGGAATACATTTCACTTATCAAGAACCTCTAATAATCAGTTTTCTCTTGCTTTAACAAGATTTACATTTGTAAATGTGCAGGATGGATTATGAATTATGTGAGACGGAATGATTTGTTCAAAATTATTTTATTAGTTAACATTGTCATAAAAGTCTGCATCTTAAGCATTAAGTCTGGCAAATCTATTGTAGACAAAGATATTATATGTCACATTGTTCTCACCTTTTGAGTGAATATGTGACAATGGCTCATAGCAGAGCAAAAAAAAAGAATAATTATCTTAATTTTTGTCTGGATAGCTTTGCTTACTTGGGCAAAGCATGGAGGGGATGACAGTGTAAATGCCCTTATATGCCAAAGAATTCCTCTCTAATTTATGGGCATAATCTAAAGTTGCTGACCAGTCATTATATAAATGTTTGCTTGAAATATTTAAGAAATTGTGTGAGAGACTATGAATGGTTCAATAAGAACCACAAGTCAAAACAAGGCATTATGGGGTTGGATAAGACAGAAGCATTGATTTCATATAATAATTACATTTTATTTTAGAGTCTACAAATACATCACCCCACATTCCAATGTATTACAAGCTCATACCACATCATATCAAAGATTTGCGCAGTTGATTCCTGCAAGCTTTCAGAATTTATCATCCCAGGATGTCATATTGATGTCCTCATTTATTTGAAAACAAAAAATGGTTTTCGCTGGATGTCACTCATTAAGCTCTAAGGGAAATATGTCAAAGAATCAGTTTTGCTTTTATATAATTTCTGAAATAGCACATACCAGTTTTTGAATGGGATTTCTTTAAGACATGTACAAAAAGAATGGGACTATAAAATAATACCTACCATTAGAGATGTGAACACACGTTGGAGAAGGTGAGAACTCATTCATCTTGAGGTTCACAGAAGGGCTTATGCAAGAGCTGATGTGTGAGCTGTACCCAGCAAGGGTGATGGTATTTGCCATTAAGCAGGAGATGAAATTCTTTAAAATCCTTTTATACCTCGTCCTTTCTCAACTCTCCTTTCTATGGATTATCATGTCAGTTATGTCTATCTTTTAAATAGTGGATCTTTTTTACAGTTTGGGTTCTTTCAGGAATCAGACTGCGCAAGTGAGTACCAAGAGACAGCAAGTGAATCACCCAGGTTCCACATCATTCCTCTGTATATCCATTGTTTAAAGGCAACCCATCCTCCTACTTTCAGGCTCAATTACTTGTGCCAAGATGGTGCTTTCTCTTTTCACCTGTTAAACCCTGGACATAACAAGTTTGAAGTACTCTTGAATCAGCTAAAACTTGTTGTTCAACAGGGTTTTATTTGTGTTGTTTTGGCAGGGCGTGCCTTCTTTGGGGACCAGGATATACAACCCTTGTAGAGCTCAGACACAGGAAGCAGAGCATTCCCAGTGGCTCATTGTCAATGATGGGAAGTGGGACCATATCTTCCATCCCTTGGTTTCTAGACACATGTATTCTTCCTACAAGGACAGAATACCATATAGAGGTTTCTGATTTAACGCAGAGACTGCATCCTGAAGGATGGCACCTCATCTTTGAAAGCTATTACCTTCAAGCTGGTGTGTAAACTGTGTTTTCAGTAGTTGTTTCAATACTCAACCAGTTGTTCAATATAGCAGCTTCAGGATAGTGTGGTTTGATATTCAATTGGATTTCATGGTCAACAATCCACCCCCACTTCATTGTGCAGCCCTTTGGTCAGAAGTTATGTTGCATGGGATTCTACGCCTGTGGATCAGGCATTCTATAAGTCCCTGGAAAGTGATTCTTGCTAAGGTTCTGTGGGCAAGAAGGCAAACCCGTACCCAAAGTAATTATTCTTATAAGGACAAATTTCTGGCCCTTCCAGGATAGAAGGGTTTCAATGTAGTCAACTTACCGCCAAGTGACCAGTTGACCTTCTTAACGAATAGTGCCACTGGAAGAATCCCACACTGGACAGGAAGGTCTAGTCCTATTATGCACCTTTGATGTTCAGTTATTAGCTGAGAGCAGTCTTGCAGAAATATGGTCTGATATGAACTATGTGGTAGAGCCATATTTGCAGAAGCAGGAAGTTGTCAATCAGCTATATACTGAGCAGCAGGTTTTCTGGAAGGGAGATCTGAATGTAAGATCTGCATGGCTGTCACAAGCAGTTTATCCCACATACTCCACTGGAATAATGGGGAATGGACAAGAGGGCAAATGACAATAAAGATATCAAATATTTCTTTGTCCTTGATTTTGTTGGCTGTTGTCAATACCTAATGCACCATATCTCAGCACTGATGGCCTCTCTTCCCCATACACCTCATCCCACATAGTATACAAGAAGAGAGTTTGCCTCGTTTAACAGCTTCCAGTGTCCTGAGAGGGTTTCCAGAATTTAGTTTTAATTTGCCCAGATGCTCACTGACTGGCGAAGTGAATGCGGTTAATGAAGCCATTTGTGCTCCCTATCCTTAAAGAAATCCAGAACTCTCCCACTTTTTTTAAACCTGACCTTAGACTTAATCTCATATAGACTCGTCTTACTATCTATGACCAAAGTTTGTTTGTGACAAAGGTAATAACTTGGCTGAAGGGAAAAAGTGAGAGACGAACCTTTAAAGGTAAATTCTGGCTAGATTATGGATGCCCTGAGGTGATGTGGTTTGACTTTCCATTCTATTTGCAAATTGTCATTGAATATCGTTTTTGGTGTAAAAGAATCATTGTACCACAGGTAGGAAATCTTCCCTGTACCCTACTGTGAAAAAAACACAGTTAGAAATGATGCCTCCTACTCTTTTAAGGAACACTAGGTATGAAAGAAAAGATGCATCTTTTCATTACTCACTGTTCTTTTAATGTCCATCTGGGTGAAAATTTACGTGTGACTCTTTGTAGGGTTTTACTTCTGCTGCCAAGGATCATTTCTGCAGTTAAGCATATTGTACTTGATAATGTTGAGAGAAGGGAAGTGTTTAACCCCCAGGTTCCAAGGGACTGGATTGTCAAATAAGAAAAAAATAGATGTATCAGGACCAACACAATGTCAGGGAAAGTTCTGGATTAGCCCAGGAGCAATGTTGATTATAATCCAAATATACCAGAAACTTCCATTACCTTTTAAGTGAATCTATATGTCTAGTGACTTTGAAACCAGATTATATATAATTATCTCAAATAAGTTGGTATAATTACAGCATATCCAATTATATCCATTCAGAAGCAATATTTCTTTCATTGATCCATAAAGTTAGTAAATGAAGATTTTAATAAGTGCCAGCCATCTGAGAGTGAAGAATATGAATTTTGATACAGCTTGGAATATTAGTAGTTTGGAGAGTCAATTTTGTCCCCAAATATTTTTTCCATTGGTCTCCTAAAGAAATTGTATCCTGAAAACCCCATTAGAAGCAAAAATGCATCTTCAAAAGAGACAAAAATATTGCCCCCATGATTACAAAGTTTTCTCATTTCTGGGAGGTTATCCCAAGGCAATAATTTTGAGGAAAAAAAATCTATAAATGCAAAGATGTTTTAGAAGTGATGTTTATCTAAGCAGCATTTCCCCAGTCTCATCAGTTAACAATAACAGGTAGGGTTACATCATTACTAAGGAATAAAAATTTGGGGGGTCTTTTCCCTATCTTCTTGAGAATGACCTTCCTCCAGGTATTTCTAGGAGTCCCCAGAGGTTGTCTCTCATGTGCACCAAAATCAGTTTTCTCCCCAGGCACAGCCATCTCCCATTTAGGGATTACCGCCTACTGCTTTTGGGGAACAAACCATCAGTGATGCCCTGAATCCTCCCTTACTTAAGCTGTGTCACACTATCTGTGGCAAAATGATGGAGAATCCTTGAAGCTATTTTGCTTCATTATATCAATACTTTATTGAGAAATTAGGTAATAAAAATGACTTCAGTTTTTACTTACAACCTTTTTGTCTCCCAAATACGGAAATAAGCCCATGTGGCTGGACTGGGCATGGGTTTTGAATAGCAGCAGCAATGCTATTCTAAAAATCAATATGCTTCCTTATCCTGGCATCTTGCTGCTGCTAAGACAACCACACACCAAAGCCAAATCTGTCAGCCTATACAGCTGCTTGTTTTTTCACTATACTAAGCTACATCCCAGTAAGCCCTGCTGCCTATAATCATGGAGTTCCCATGGTAAGTAACAGCCAGCAATAACTTTTCCTATAAAATGCCTCGAGATATCCATTCATGAAAAAGTATCTAACTCCTGAGCCAAGATTCCTCCTCTTTTATCAAATCATTGTCCTGATGTTGGAGGGATGCTCCTTCTCTTCCAGACTGCGGAAGGGCCATTCAACCAAGGTATTGTGGAGAGGCTTTACTGCCACTTCTTTTTAGGCCTTACTAGGTTAAGAAGGAGTCCAATTTTCAACCTCAGTCTTAAACTCTAACACCATCCTTCCCTTTTATCCCTGCTGTCTACATGATTATTATCACACATTGTTGTAGCCAGGGTGTGTGTTTGGGAAGGGTCAAAGCATGCATATCATTCCTTCTGCAGACTTACCATCTCCACTCAACCCAACCTCACACCATAAGTCACCATCTGGCAACAAGTATGGGTAAGAGATGGAATCATTCCAGGATTTCAAATACACTGGAGGCCAAAATAGTTAAATCCTTGGTTGCTGTTAAAAAAGGCCTGAGCTGTTTCTGAAAATTAGAAGGTCACATGTAAATGATATATCACTTTCTCCTTTGCTACTTTTTGTCCAAATTTTTATATTAAATGCATATGCAAGGTACAGTGTGGTGGCTCAGTAAGATAACATATCATATATCTTTTGACTGATTAATTTTTCTGTTCAGTAAAGGGTTAGAAGAGGATTTTGACCTAGGAAACGTCTTGACTACTTGAGGAATTCAAATGCAATAGCACATCGCTACAATTTTAAGAGGCAGACTAGAAGTTAGAATAAATTCAGGCTCTACGGATGCTGTAAACCAACTCCCAGTCCTTTCAATTGACTGGAAAAAGTTTGTTACATTATGTGGACATAACTGGTGGGTTTAACAAGGTAATTATCTCCTGAACCAGAGTATGTATATGATATCTGAAATACTGGTGTTTAATCAATGATGATTAAATTGAATTGAATGATGTGCCCTTTGGAAGATTATTTCTTTTAGTCTAAGAAATTCACCTGGTGATAATCTCTGTGGAAATTTGTCTCAGTAGATATTGACTTTGAAAAATAGGTACTTACATTCAACTAGAGAAGAACTAGTCATGGTGGAATGGAAAGTGTCCTAGCCTTGGTGATAATCCTAATCTTGCCACTATCTGACTATAAAAAGACAAGCTATGCCTCAGTTTCCCCATCTTGCAAAGGCTGAGGTTTTCCCCATTTTGCAATGCTGAAACTGAATAATCTCTTTAAAGACAAATTTTTGAAACGATGGTACCTTTAAGATCAAAGTACTTTCTTTTGTAACCTCCCAAATCATTGAAATCTTTTTACCATGATGATAAGTAAAAATAGGAATGGAAAAGAACTAGGGACAGACCAGGTAAGCCCTTCAGAGATGAGAAGTGGCAGAACTCATATCACCAGTGGAGAGAATGAGTGCTCAGTTTATCCTAACATTAGAGAAGAACTCATTCACTTACCTTCATTTTCAATCTTATTTCAAGCCAGCAAGATCCTTCCATGCAAGGCCATGAGAGAACAGTCCAGGATGCAGAAGATGTCAAAGCATTTTGTTTTATTTTATGTGACATTTAATTCCATGGAGATTTTAAACATGTTCGACATGTTTTAGTTGTCATGTTCCTACAGAAGCTCTTTAGAAAGCATGCTGTCATGTTGCCAAATGGAATATTTGTTCCTCTAACTTCCTACATAGTGGCTATTAATCAGTCTCTAAGGTAATTCTAACTGTAATGTCTCTAAAGCAGATTACAAACTTACAGCCAAAGAAAACTGCAGGTCTTAGTAGACCCAAGTGATCCAATTAGGTGTCCAAGAATAAATATGAGCAAGAATAAAGCAGATATGAGACCTTAACATCTACTGAATGTAGGCATGATGACTAGTTGTTCTTTGATGATTAAAATATAATCTTTTCCAAAGTGCACATATTGTAGCTAAATGTTTTTTTTTAATATCTACAGAGAGGCATCTGTTTTGCTTATTGTAGTTATCACATAAAAGTTTTCTTGAAATTTCAAATCTTGCCTTTCCAGCAGAGAGATCAGCCCCGACAATTACGAGTTAATCTTATAGAAAATGTATTTTGATTGTCGTTTTTCCAGTGTTTGAATTTATATTTTACAGTCTGTAAGAATGAAACTAAGTTTAGCTGTCACAAAGGGGATGCAGGCAGGGAAAGGGGAGGGCCTCCGATGCAAGCTTAGCACTGGCACCAAATCCTTAATGACGAGGGTCATTAAAACTGTAAAACAATCAAAGGGGGAACCTTCAGCAGGAAGTTCTAATTTGTTAGATTTCCCAGATAGGCTGTAACCTCTGGAGTGTCCAATCAGTGGAGAAACAGGGAGGGTCTGCAGGTCTCTCACAAGTATAACCCTCTCCACCTTCTATTGGGTAGTGTGCCAGCCACCATTTTGCGTTTGGCTAGTTGCCCCGTTCTTGCAAGATTCTGAATAAATTCTTTCCTCCTCCACAATCAGATGAACGTTTGTTCTCCTTCAGGTACAGTGTTCTTTCTAACAGCTTTGGGGGCTTGTCCAGGATCCGAGGCTTTGGAGGAGGACCCCCGGGCAGGGCCAAGGGAAGGCACGCCCTGCCGATGGCGCGGTCTCAGACTCCATCACTGGGGGCCGCTTTGGACAGTCATAGAGACCCAAGACCGGATGTTTGTTAGCACCGATTGGGAAAGAGAAAGAGGAAGGGCTGCCTCGCAGTTACCAGGTGACTCTGTGCACAGACCAAGCTAATAAAGTGGCTGTTATGTTGCCTTGGCGGTCGGGAAGGATCCTGATTTGTCTGAGGTGGAGTGTATGTGTCTGAGATGCACAAAGCAAGCGCCAAGTCCCAAACCACCTCCACAAGGAAAAGGGGGCTGGCGATGGGTGGCCGAGTGAAATGGTGCTGAGGGAAAGGGACCTAGGTAAGACTCAGGATGGGGAATAGAGGCAACCGGCCAGCTGGGAGAAAAAGGGAATGGGTGCTGGTAGAGGCCCTCAGGGACATTCCCCTGGGCAGTCCATTAGGGAGAATGATAAAATACTGGGCTGATAATGATCGAACAAAAGGGAAGGACAAAAAAGAAATGGTGAAATATTGTTGTTATATTTGAACAAAGAAAGCATTGTGCCACCTGATGTATTCTGGCCAAAATACGGGGCAGATGAGGATTGGCTTTGTGCAAACCTCCTGCTCTGTGTTAATAATAAGAAGCACTTCTCTAAAGTTGAGTCAGATTGTGCCATGTGTTGGCTAAAGGAAAGGGGGACTCCTCTCTATCCTGCAAAGGTGACCCTAGAGCCAAAGGCTAAATCTTGAGAAGCTGCAGTCTGGGATCCTTTATTGAGCTTGCCTCCCCCCTCCCCCCCCACTACCTTTTGCTCCTCCCTAGGGCCAGGGACTGTTGGACCCTGAAGGCCCAACAAAACTAACTCATTCCCCAGCCCCACCCTCAGGAGTGGGAGGGGAAATCAAGGCCAACTGCTCCACCCACAATAACTCACCAACCATTGAAGAAGGAGTTGAAACAATGTAAGAAAGAGATAGGGGATTTTCCATTTCCAGGGTCTCCTGAGGGAGAAAAGGTGAGGGAACATAAATCTGTTGAGTCTCTTTACCCTCTGAGAGAAGTACCTATTGGATCACAGGAAATTGGTTATATAAATACCCCCTTGACGAGTACAGAAGTGAGGAACTTGAAGAAAGAAATGAAATCATTAATGGATGACCCTGCAGGGCTAGCTGAACAACTGGATCAATTTTTAGAGCCCAGCTTAAATACCTGGTCTGAACTTATGTCCATCCTGAATGTCCTCTTCATGGGGTAAGAAAGGAGAAAGGTGAGGAAGACAGCTATGGGAGACTGGGAGAGACAGCACCCACCCGGACAAGGGGTGATGGCAGCAGAGCAGAAATTCCTTAATGTAGATCCCAATTGGAATAATAATGATCAGGAGGACAGGGCACAAGTGAGAAAGCTTAGAGACCTCGTTATACAAAGGATAAAGTTGGTGGTACCCAAATTTCAGAAGTTAAATAAGGCATTTTAGGTGGCCCAAGAAAAAGATAAGACTCTTTCTGCTTACCTACAGAAAAAGATAAGTCTCTTTCCGGGACCAGGCAAGGAAATACTCAGGAGTGACCCTGATAGTCCTATGGTCCAAGGACAGCTTGTGAAAGGTCAGCTATGTGAAAGGGTCTGGGCCTGACATTCAGAAAAAGATTAGAAAAATGGACGGGTGGATGGATAAACCACTGGAAGAGTTATTGAGAAAGTCCCAGAGAGTATTTGTGAAAATGGAAGAGGAAAGACATAAGCAGAAAGCTAAAGTCATGATAAGCATGGTTGACCACATGGTCAAGGAGAAATTAGAGGTAAAGCAGGTAGGAGATAGGCAGAGGCAAGATAAAGGAAGAGTCCAGCCCAGAGGAAATAAAGGGGAGAGGAGAGCATGGGACTCAGCAAGGTCTTATCATCGTGGGAAATCTGGCCATTTTAAAAGGGAGTGGCTGAGTTTAGAGAAAAAAGTTTGGGTGATACCCCTGGTGAATTTTAAAAATTAGGGGTCAGTGGCTCCTTGTCTCAAGAGCCCACTGGGAGCTTCTGGTAAATCTGAAGGTGGCCCATATCAGGAAGAAATTACATTTTTGGTAGACTCTGGGGCAGCTCAATCTTCTGTGAATCACATCGCAAAGGGGATTAAATTCTCTGGTAGCTCCCTCACAATTTCAGAAGTAAAAGGGGAAGGATTTAAAGTCCCCATTTCCAAACCTACTAATATCTATTGGAAAGGGAACCAAATTATAAGCTCCCTATTATACATTCCAAAAGCTGAGAGTAATTTATCAGGAAGAAACCTGATAAATATCCATGGGACTGGACCTGAAGGTAAGGGATGGCAAAGTAGAAGTTGTCTTAGCTTTGCTGACCAAGGATGATGAGAAAGACATCCAAGAAAAAGTATGGATGAGGGAGGAAAACAAGAGGGATGGTGCAAGTTCCCCTATAAAAAGTAAAGTGAAAAAGGAAGGGGAGGTGGTTTGTCAAGAATAGTCTCCCATCTCATTGCAGGGGAGATGAGGACTTCAGCCCATTATTGAAGGTCTCCTTCGAGATGGGCTCTTGGAAACCCGTATGTCCCTTTCAATACTCCCATTCTTCCCATCCAGAAAGCATGTGGTAGTTAGAGGATGGCACAGGATCTAAGAGCCATCGATCAAATTGTTCAAGTTAGACACCCCATGGTTCCTAACCCTTATACTCTACTTGGTAGAATTCCTTACCATCATAAATGGTTCAGTATAGTAGATCTGAAGGATGCCTTTTGGGCCTGCCGTTTTGACCTGGAGGGACTTATTTGCCTTTGAATGGGAAAATCCCTTCAATAGAAGGAGGCAACAATATAGGTGGACACTTCTACCCCAGGGCATCATTGAATCCCCCAATCTCTTTGGGCAGGAACTAGAAAAAGTATTGGAAAAGTTGTTGGTCCCATTTGAAATCACCCTTTTACAGTTTGTAAATAATCTGTTCATACTGGGTAAAGAAAAACAGGGGGTTGCCCAGACTGCGAAGGACCTGTAGAACTTCCTAGGGGACCAAGGACTGAGGTGAAAGGGAAATTAAATACTTGGGCCATCTCATACATGAAGAAAAAAGGAGTATTAATCCAGAAACAATCAGGCCATAGTTGGATTGTCTCTTCCCTGAACAGAGAGGGAACTAAGGAAGTTCTTAGGATTAGTGGGGTACTGTAGATTGAGGATAGATTCTTATGCCACTCAAACTAAAGGATTATATCAAAAACTCTTGAGGAAGAACCTGACATATTAGAATGGAGGGAGGGAGAAGTAGGAGCCTTAGAAGGGCTCAAATGGGCACTAGTACAGGCTCCTGTTCTAACTCTCCCCTCCCTTGAAAAGCCTTTCCATCTATTTGTTACAGTAGACAAAGGAACAGCCTTAGAGTTCTAACCCAATTTTGGGGAGGCCAAAGGAGACCCATAGCCTTCCTTTCTAAACTTTTGGACTGTGTCTCCAGAGGATGGCCTGAATGCATTCAGGCTGTTGCAGCAACCACTCTCCTAGTAGAAAAAAATAGGAAACTAACCTTTGGTGGGACATTAACAGTCAGCACCCCTCATCAGGTCAGGATTATTTTATCCCAAAAGGCAGGGAGGTGGTTGACTGATTCCTGAATCTTGAAGTATAAGACAATCTTAATGGAGAAGGTTGACTTGGTTTTGACCATAGGCAATAGCTTGAACCTGGCCTCCTTTCTTTGGAAAGGGCCTGACCAGATGGAAGCCCTTGAACATGACTGTTTGGACTTAATGAAGTATCACACTCAAGTTTGGCCTGACCTGGGGGATCTCCCATTACATTCAGGTGAAAAATTGTTCATAGATGGGTCTTCTAGGATCCTGGAGGGAAAGAGGCACAAAGGTTATGCAATTGTGGATGAACTAAATTATGAAATAAAGGAAGCTAGTCAATTGCCCAATGATTCGTCAGCTCAAACTTACTTATAGTTTAATGCATGCAACTTACTTGCATGCATTAAACCAAGCTCTCGAATTATTAGAAGGAAAAGATGGTACAGTCTATACTGGCTCTAAGTATACCTTTGGGGTAGTCTACACCTTTGGAAAAGTCTGGGAAGAAAGGAGACTAATAGCAAAAGGAAAGAATTGGTCACTGAAGAATTAATAATACAAGTATTAATTAATCTCCTCTTACCAAGTAAAATATTATGCACATAAATGGACACCAGAAAGGCCATACCTTTGAGGCAAAGGACAACAGGTTGGCAGATGAAAAGGCTAAGGAAGCTTCCCTTTGCCCCCCATTGAAGTTAATGGTCTTAATACACTCCATTTCCAGAGAATTTGAGGCCCCTGTATTCTCTGAGAAGGAAGTAAAGGAACTGGAACAATTGGGAGCAAGCCCAGACATTCAGGGGAAATGGGTCCTCCCGGATGGCAGGCAGATATTGAATAAACTGGTAATGAGGGAAATACTAGCAGTCTTACATTAGGGAAGTCATTGGTGAGTATAGGCCTTGTGTGACCTGGTTCTTAAACATTTTGGGTGTGTGTCTCTACACTATAGCTAAACAAACATGTGAATGGTACATAATATGTCAAAAAATCAATAAAAAGTTTCTAAGGAAACAGGTACAAGAGGGGAGGGAACCAGGCCTTAGGCCATTTCAAAGCATTCAAGTTAATTATACTGAAATGCCTCCAATGGGACGTCTAAAATATATTCTGGTTCTTGTAAACCATCTAACAGGCTGAGTGGAGGCTTATCCTCTAGTCTCAGCTACAGCATTGAGGACTTCCAAAATTATCCTTGAACAAATTGTTCCCTGCTATGGGTCGGTAGAAAATGTTAATTCTGACAATGATAGCCAGTTTACCTCTCGCGTACTGTGAGGTGTTAAAGCTTAAGCTTTGGCTGGGATTTTCATATACCCTGGCATCCACCATCCTCAGGAAGGGTGAAAAAAATGAATCAAACCTTAAAGAAGCATCTTTCTAAACTTGTCTTAGAAACCAAGTTAACTTGGACTGTCTACCCATAACTCTGCTAAGAATTAGAACTGCCCCTAGAAAAGATTAGGTATCTCCTCTTATAAAATGCTCTTTGGCTTGCCTTTTCTGGGGAGAACTAGAGATCTCTCTCCTTAAAATCCAAGGACCTCTTCCTTAAAATTATGTACTGGATTTGTCCTCTACTCTGTCATCCCTCAGGCACATGGCTTTTTGGCCCAGACAGCACTTCTTGAATTTGCTGTCCATCAACACCAACCTAGCAGTTGGGTACTTGTCAAATTGTGGAAAGAGTCCAAACTCCAACCATCCTGGGAAGGACCCTATCAAGTTCTGTTGACAACTGAAACTGCCATCTAGATGGCAGAGAAAGTTTGGACCCACTATACCCGAGTGAAAAGTCAAGGCCGTACTAGTTTCTCACCTTAGTTCAGGAAACCACTCTTCCTGTCTCTCTAGACAGGAAGAATGGCTCCAGGATCTTGGGACCATGGTCTTGCATACCCAAGCATGGGATGTGACTGTGGATAGTACTGGCAATATCTCCAGTTCCACCACACCATGAGCAAGTCTTTGATGGTATCGTGGAAAGGGTATCTTCTGACCAGTTTTGCCCAAAAAGTGGAAGGGGACCTGTGCTGTCATCCAATTGGCCATCCCAGTCACCCTGGCATTTGAAAAGGAGAAGGATCAAGTTGATTTAGACATAGAGGTACCAAGGGAAATCCCAGATGAGTTTAAGATTAAAAACCAAGTACCTGCAAGATTTGAGTCATCCTTATTCTGATGGATCACCATCAACAAAAATGTGAATTGGATTATTCAGCAAAGATTTATCAATTACATCAAGGATGCAATTGAGGGAATAGCAGAACAGTTGGATGCTACTAGCTGAATAACCTGGGAGAATAGGATGGCCCTAGACATAACGTTAGCCAAAAGGGAGGCATTTGCATTATGGTTGGGTTAGTTGCTGTACATTTATCCCCAGTAATACAGCCCCAAATGGAACTATCACCAAAGCTTTATAAAGTCTGAAGGCCTTATCTGAAGAATTGGTAAAAAATTCAGGTACTGCTGATTTCCTCACGAGATGGTTAGAAAACTGATTTGGGAAGGATAAGGGCTGGCACTGTCCATGCTAGCTTCTTTAACCATCATAGCTTGGGTACTTACAATACTTAGGTACTGCATTATCTCAGGTACCCAAGGGTTAATTCAGATACTTATCAAGAACCTCCTCAGAGAGGAAGATCCCTATGATGAAGAGTGTGAAAAGGCTCTTAATCAGGTTTGAAAAGAGACCAAAATAGGAGACTAAAGGTTTGAAAAGAGAGGGGATTTGTAAGAATCAAACTAAGTTTAGCTCTCACAAAGGTGATGCAGCAGGGAAAGGGGAGGGCCTCTGATGCAAGCTTACAACTGGTGCCAAATCCTCAATGACCAGGGTCATTAAAAATGTAAAACAGAATCAAAGGGAGAACTTTCAGCAGGAAGTTCAAATTAATTAGATTTCCTGGATAGGCTGTAACCTCTGGAATGTCCAATCAGTGGAGAGTCTGCAGGTCAGGCACAGATATAACTGTCTCAGCCTTCTATTGTTTGGCGCACCCACCAACATTTTGTGTTAGGCTAGGCACCCATTCTTGTAATATCGTGATTGAATTCTTTTCTCCTCCACAATTGGTTGAGTTTTTTCTTTTCTTTTTTTTTTTGCATGGGTAGGCACCGGAAATCAAACCCGGGTCTCTGGCATGGCAGGTGAGAATTCTGCCTACTGAGCCACCGTGGCCCGCCCAACTGGTTGAGCTTTTGTTTTCCTTCGGTTATGGTGTTCTTTTTAACACAGTCTGCTGCCTTCCAAAATATTGAATAGCTTCACAGTAATATAAATATAAAATTATAAACAAAATAATCATGGTGATGGCTACACAACTGTGACGATATTGTGATTCATTGATTGTATACTCTAGATTGAGTGATGGTGCTTGAAGATACCTCAATAAAAATACCAAAAAACGTGACCAAATATTTTATGGAATTTCTTTAAGCTCTTCACACAGATATCTAGATTGTGCCTATTGCTAGTGCTTACTATTTTTTTATTAACAAAATTGCAGCTTCACCAAAAATCATGCAGAAAATACAGACTTCCTAATACTCCCCCCCACATGCACAATTTTCCCTATTGTTGACACTTTGCAGCAGTATGTTACCTTTGCTAAAATTGATTAAAAGATATTATTATAATCATACTATTGACTATAGTTCATAATAGACATCAGGTTTCACCGTGTGTATTGTACAATGTTATAGTTTTTTTTTTTTTTTTTTTACAAAATTTAGTCTAGTGAGTATATGCAACCTAAAACTTCCCCATCTAACCACATTCACATGTATAATTCAGTGTTGTTAATTGCATTCACAATGTTGTACTCCCATCATCACCATCCATTACCAAAACTATGCCAATACCCCAAACAGAAACTCTGTAACAATGAAGCATTAATTCTCCAATCCCTACCCTCACTCTATCCCCTGGTACCTTGTATTCTACTTTCTAAATATGAATTTGCATATTTAATTATTTCATATGAGTGAGATCATACAATATTTGTCCTTTTGTGTCTTCCTTATTTCACTCAACATACTATCTTCAGGGTTCATCCACGTTGTCACATGTATCAGAACTTCATTCTTTTTTTATGGATGAATAACTTTCCATCATATATATATATGATGAAAATAATATAAAATCATATATATGTATGTGTGTAAAATCTAAAATATTTTGTTTAATCATTCATCTGTTGATAGACATAAGGGTTGCATCCACCTTTAGGCAATTGTGATTAATGTCACTATGAACATAGGTGTGGAAATACCTGTTTAAGGCCCTGCCTTCAGTTCTTTGGGCATATTCCTAGAAGTGGGATTGCTGGGTCATATGGTAATTCTATACTTAATTTTTAAAGCTGTTTACCATAATGACTGCACCATTCTACATTCTCATCCACATCAAACGTGTGCTCCTGTTTCTCCATATCTTCTCCATTGATTTTTTATAAAATCCTAAAGGCCTGTACTGTGATTTTCTTATTGGTACTTATTAGAGGCCCCATATAGCATCCATGTTTGCCTCATGCTTAATGTGTCATTGGATCTGCTTGATCATAAGGTAAAAATAGAAGAACTGCCTTGCACTGAAGAGCAGCAAAATCTTTTCTTCTTCTGGTCAGCTCTTAAAACAGACACCTTTTTGGACTTCAAAGTGGCACACTCAAATTTGGTATATGTTGCAACAAAAACAAACAAACCCACCAAGCATTTAGCTTTTTTGTCTAGTGGTAGGTGTTGTTGAAGCAACTTGTCTTTCACTTTAGAGTGGTAGTTTGATATGGGCTGTAACATCAGACCTACAGAAATTTCACTGAGGTGGCTAGTCCATGGATTTTTACTTGGTTTATCAACCACCTGCTGGTTTGTGAATAAGAAGTCATCTAAAATACTTGTTTCTTTCTGTTCATTGTATTCAGTCCTCAAAATATCATCAATGTAATGGTCTGGCATGATGTCATATAGAATTGCAAAGATCATTAAGATAGCTGACATAGCCCTTAAGCAAGAAAGTGAGGATGCAAACTATGTCTTCTAGTCCTTACAAATTAGTATGGAGATAAAAGCATTTATCAAGTCAATAGCTACTGTCACTTGCCTAAGGCTGCTTTTATTTGCTCCAGTAAAGATATTACTCTACAGTAGCCACTGTGATTGTAGCCACCACCTGATTCATTTTATGATCTCAGCCATTCTCCAAATGCACCCCCATTAGACACAGGCCAAGCAGGCAAGTTAAATGGCTATGTTATAAGTAGCATCAATCCTGCTGCTTACAAGTTTGTTTGTTTTTTAATTATAGTACTCATCTATGTAATTCCTCCAGAGATTTGGTCTTATTTTGGTTATTATCCAGGTAGAAATAAAGAGTTCCAGTTGCCTTATGAGTCAGAGGGCCAATGAGGAGATGTTGATATTGGCCAAGTGTATCTACTGATATTATTTATCAGAAACTGGGAAATGATCACAGAGTGGAGTGTTGAACTACTGACACCACTGTGTTTCAAATTCAGGATGAGACACCATCTCTCACCTAACTCTCATAAGCCCTTCTTTTGATTGGTGGCCCGCTGTAGAATTTTGGGTGCCCAGGAATATGTGGCAATTAAAATTTAGTTTCTAGTGATCCTTGAAAAATCTGGATTTTTCCTTTCCCTAGTGCATTTTTGTGCTAATGAATGGGTTGCTAATAAGTGGCTATAAGTCACTTTGGGGAAAGAGTAGAATATTTATAGAATATACATATAGCAGTGCTACAAGAGCCTTCCTCCAGGGGATCCAGCCCCATTTCGATCAAAGTATTGTGGTTTTCTGAATTGGCTTAGGTCTGAAAACAATGGAAAGCCATTTTTCTCTATTTTGGCAACTCAAGTCATGTTTTGGCCACCCAACATAAAGTTTTTCTTGTAATATAGATGAGAATATATTTTGATTGGCCCCTATGCCAGTCAAGATGGTAGAGTGACAAGCTTCAGGGCTCCATCTACCCATAGAAGCTTTGAACAACTAGCAAGAATTGGCAAAAACAGCTTTCTCAAAGCTCCAGAAAAACAGTTAAAGGACTATAATAACAAGGTGAGTACTAGATCAAGAAAATGGAAAAATGGTAGGATCTCATGGTGCCCAGGCTGGCCCCCATACCTCACCCACTTGGCTTGGAGCCAGCCCAAGCTCCCAGTGTGGATGCCGAGTCCCAATTCCAGAGAAAGCACAATAACCTTTGTGCACAAATTGGGAGTGAGTGCATATATATTTCTGGTCCAGACTGTTCAGTGGTAGTCTGAGGGACTCACTATCCCTCTTGCTCTGCATGTAGAAAGCAGCTCAAAGAGCTCTACAGTAGAATATTGTGGGAGGGAAGTCAAGTCATGCTGTCTGGGGCAAGAGATTTCTGGCATTCTGGAGGTTTCTCCAAAATTCTTCTTTTATAGGATTCCAGATTTAAAGATGCAGTACTTCCTCATGGCTCCAGGGAGTGGTTATTGGAAGGGCTAGATGTGCTGAGAAGGCCAGGTAACACAGATTTAGATAACCTTCATAATCCCCTCCTCAAGGCATTTGGAGATGGTCTGTGCCCTCTATGTGGGGTCCTGACCCTATTTTGGATAGGGAATCCTGACTTGGGAAAGTGCTCTCCAGGGTAACCCTTTTCCCAGAAAATGCCTTCTGGGCAAGAGCAGCTAGAGACCAAAAGGAGTGCAAAAATCTAAAGAGGCAAAAACAGAAATAAACAGAATTGATCAAGATTCCCACAGAAGAAACCGAGAATATGAAGCTTTCTCCCGGAGGTGAAACAATTGCACAAACAGTGCAATCTTAAAAATTATACCTCATATTTAGGGTAAGAATCAGATGAAGGAGAGCTAAAAAATCTCATCAGTTAAATGCAGGTTATTCTTAAAGTAAAGAATAAGGTGGACTAAGCACCAAAGAAGAGCTTTAAGACAAAGGCAATCAACAATAAAAACCTAGGCAAGAGAGAGAAACTGACCTTCAGAGTAAATGTACTATTCTAGCTTGCTAGCTTCCAGAATGCAACACACCAGAGATGGATTAGCTTTTTTGTTTGTTTGTTTGTTTGTTTTTAAATGTTTTTATTGAAAAATCTTCACAAATATACAGTTCATACATGGTGAACAATCAATGGCTCACATCATCATGACATAGTTGTGTATTCTTCACTATAATCATTTTTCATGAAATTAACTTTTAATAAAAGGGGATTTATCTAGTTAAAAATGTATACTTCTTCAGAGGATAGGCAGCTAACTTTCAACTGAGATTCTTTCTTACATGGGAAGGCACAGGGTGATCTCTGCTGGCCTTCTGACCAGATTTCTGGGTTCCAACAACTTTCCCTGGGGTGATTCTCTTATGCATCTCTGAAGGTCTGGGCTGAGCTGCAAGTGCTGAGATGTGTTGCTTGGGCTATGCTGTGTTGAGCTCTCTCATTTAAGCATCCAGCCAATTAAATCAAATATTTATTGCAACAGACATACCTCCTAGGCAACTGCAGATTAATCAGCAGCAGATGAGGTTCACATGCCTTTGGCTCATGTCAACAGCAGTAGAACTAGGCACCTTCACCTGACCAAGTTGACACCTGAATCCAACCACCACACTTATCAAAATAATCAAATGCTTACATTCAGTAAAAATTTGCAAGCCATACCTGAGATGGGAAGATATCACCCAGTCAAGGGAACAAATGAAAACTTCAGAGGAGACAAAGAATTTGGAAACAACGAATCAAAGATATTCAAAAGAATCTCCCAAATCAATTCAAGGAGTTGATGGAAAATATGGGTAAAGAGATAAAGGGTATTAAGAAGACAATGTGTGAGCATGAAGAAGAACTTGAAAGCGTAAAAGAAACATCACAGAAATTATGGGAATGAAAATCACAATAGAAAAGATTAAAAGTACCTAGAGTCATGCACAGCAGATATGAACAGGCTGAAGGAAGAACCAGTGAATGAGAAAACTGGACAATTGAAATCTTGTAGGCAGAAGAATGGATAGAGAAAAGAAATGGAAAAATTGATCAGGGCCTGAGAGATATGAATGAAAGCATGGAGCACATGAACATATGCATCATGAGTATCTCAGAAGGAGGAAAGAAGGGGAGAGAAACAGAAAGAATGTTTGAAGAAATAATGGCAGAAAATTTCCCAGCTCCTATGAAAGACACAAATATTCATCTACAAGAAGCACCACATACTCCAAACAGAATAAATCCTAACAGACTTGCTCTGGGACAGGTACTATCAGAATGACAAAATCCAGAGTTAAAGAGAATTCTGAAAGCAACAAGAGAAAAGTTATTGCTCACATACAAAGGATCTGCAGTAAGACTAAGTGCTGATTTCTCATCAGAAACTATGGAAGTGGGGAGGCAGGAATATGATATATTTAAGTTACTGGACGAGAAAAGCTGCCAGCCAAAAATCATCCTACACAATACGTTGAGCAAAATTAGCCAGAAACAAAAGGACAAATACTGTTTCATCTCATTAATATGAACTATGATGAGCAAAGTCTGAGAACACAGGTTTACAGTATTTGTCCTTTTGTTTCTATTTTATTTCACTTAACACACTGTCCTCAAAGTTCATTCACTTAATTGCATGCCTCACAACTTCACTCCTTGCAGCACAGGTAACCTGATAACACAGATTATCAGGAGATGGAAAGACAATAGATATTAGGCATTTGATGCTGAAGGTGTACAGAATAGTCAACAAGATTAATTGTAAAGACCCAGAAATGGATAGTAGAATATTATCTGATGGTAACGCATGTTGTAAGTATAATGAAAAAAAGCTGAGTGTGAGAATGGTTGAAAGAGGAAAGCTAGAGGCATTCTCCCCATTGCAAGGTATTGAAAATAGGATGGTATACAGAAAAAATATAACCAATGCAAACTAGAGTCTATGGTTAACAGTAACATGGTAGCATTCTTCCATTCACTGTAACAAAGGCAATATACCAAAGCTAAATGTCAATAAGATGGGGATATAAGGGAGGGGTATGGGATTTGTGTTGTTGTTTCTCCTTTTTATTCCCCTTTCCCCCCTTCTTTCTTTGTGGAAGAAATGGAAGTGTTCTCAAAAGACTTTGGTGAATTCATAACTATGTAATTTTTACTGGAAGCCATCAATTATTTATTTAGCATGTATTGTATGTTGTGTGAATAAAATTGTTTTTTTTTTAAATAAACAGAAAATACAAGTGCTGAAGAAAATGTGGAGAGAGAGAGAGACACCTATTCGCTATTTGTGGTGAAGTAGAGCAATGTAGTAACTGTGGAGGACAGTGGGATGCTTCCAAAGATTAATAAGTATAGGGTTGCCAGAGGATCCAAAAGCCCAGTACATGCTTGGGAGAACTGAAAGCAGGGATATGAATAGACATTTGCACGCTGGTGTTTATGGTAGCACTGTTCACAATTTGCAATGGATGGAGGAGGCCTAAGGGTACACTGATGAATGGATGGAAGGGCAAACCGAGGTGTATACATACAATATAATATTGAGCAGCTGCAAGAAGGAGTGAAGCTGTGAGGCATGCAACTAGGTGAATGAACTTTGAGGGCAGTATTTTCAGTGAAATAAAACAGAAACAAAAAGTCAAACATTGTAAGGCTTCGCTAATATAAGCTAACTGCAATGAGCAAACTGAGAATTGAATTCAAGAGCACAGGTTATCAGGTGATAGAACATGGACAGAGATTGGATAATCAACAATTAAGGAGTGCAGAATGTTCAATAAGTTCAATCAAGGCTAATTGCAAATGTTCTTATATTGTAAGCTCTTAGAGCAGTCATATCTATTACAGAGTTGTAACTGTTATATTCAAATTCTGAGATGCTAAATTGTTTGTGTATAACCTAGCAGTTCCCTGGAACTTTGGGTATCTGTATGACATGTGAAACTCAGAGTTAGAGTTCTGCAGCCCTGAAAGTCAGCATTGTTCCATACAGCAACTGTTAAAGAATCTAACAAATAGATCAGACTTCATTAGAGATATGAATGAAATGGACTTAGTTAGGACTAAAGTATATCAGAAAACAGGGTAAAGGATGATATTGATTGTATTTTAAAACTTCAACATTTGTGTGATCAGGGTAAGGGATGATATGGATAGTATTTTAAAACTTCAATGTTTGTGTAAGATCAAAGGAAGAGATGTTTATTTAGTACAAAATTTATATTTTCTGTAGCACACTATCTAATTTAACCTGTATGGACAGTTGATTTAAACAACATAATTGCATGGAACCTAGAATAGAGAATGAGATAATTGTTATTCTGTACAGGTTAATGTAATATCTCAACATATCCCAGAAAATTTGGGGCAGAAAATAAAAAAATATATTTTCAAAGTGCCCTTGGTGGACTGGGGGAAAATATGGAAACATTAAACTTCCCCACCTTGAGAATTTCTGAAATTCTTGCAGGGATTAGGGACTTTCAATTTAATAAAAGAAGCCCTTAGTCTTGGGGTTTCCCCTTATGAAAATTTTCCTACAAGGGAGAAGCCAAGCCCACTTATAATTATGCTTGAGTCACCCCAAGAGAACCTCTTTTGTTGCTCAGATGTGGTCTCTCTTTCAGCCAGTTCTGCAAATAAACTCACTACACACTCCCCTACATGGGATATGACTCCCAAGAGCTTAAATCTCCTTGGCAATGTGGAGAATGACTCCCTGGGATGAGCGTGGCCCTGACATTCTGGGATTTCCAACACCTTCTTGGCCAAAAGGGGGAAGAAAGAAATGAAACAAAATAAAGTTTCAGTGGCTAAGACATTTAAAATAGAGTTGAAAGGTCATTCTGGAGGTTATTCTCATGCATTATACAGATATTCCTTTTTTAGTTTCTGGTGTATTAAAATAGGAAATATCGAAGCTCCACTGGCGCAATTGGTTAGCGTGCAGTACTTATAAGGCATGTTAAAAAATAAAACAAAATAAAATAGGAAATACCTGAAACTGTTGAACTGCCATCCAGTAGGCTTGATTCTTGATGATGATTGTGTAACTATGTAGCTTTTATTATGTGATTATGTGATTGTGCAAACCTTGTGACTGGCAATCCCTAATCAGGGTATAGGTCAATGAGTATTATTTTTTTTTCAAGTCATGCTTCTAGAAGAAGAAAAGTTTAAAATATTAACAGATAAACGGAAACTGGGAGAGTTCATCAACAATAGACCAACCCTACAAGAAATACTAAAGAGTGTTCTGAGGATGAAAGGAAAAGACAAGAGAGAAAAAAATGAAGGAGAATGTAGAAATGAAGATTATCAGTAAGGGTAACTAAGAGGGTAAAATGAGAAACAAAGAAAAAGATATAATATATAGAAACAAACGATAAAATGACTGAAGTAAGTACTGCCTTTGCAGTAATAATGTTGTCTATTAATCGGTTAAGCTCCCTGAAAAAAAAGACACTGATTGGTAGGATGGATAAAAAAGTGTATTCCTTTTATATGTTGTTTACAAGAGACTCACTGAGACTCTAAGACACAAAGTGATAGTGAAAGGTTAGAAAAACTCTCTGTGTGCAAGTATAAACAAATACAAAGCTGGGGTAGCCATACTAATAGTGAACAAAATAGACTTTAAATATAAACTATTATATAAGATAATGAAGTATATTAAATATTAATAATAACTTATTATTATTAATAATAATACTTAAGAAGACAACATATCAAAATATATGGGATGCAGGGAAGGCAGTGCTAAGAGGGAAATGTACAGCTGTAAACACTTACATCAAAAAGAAGATACAGCTAAAATAAAAGACCTCGTGGCACTCCTGGAGGAAATAGGAAAAGAGCAGCAAACCAATCCCAAAGCAAGCAAGAGGGAAATAACAAAGACTATTGTAGAAAGAAATGGAATTGAGAATTAAAAAAAGTAAAGAGAATTAATAAAACTAAAAGTTGGGTCTTTGAAAAGATAAATAAAATCAACAATTCCTTAGCTATATTGGCAAAGAAAAAAGGAAGAAGATGCCAATAAATAAAATCATAAATGAGAGGGGCACTACTATTCATAGGAATAAAAAGGATCATGAGAGGGTACTATGAACAAATAAATACATGCCAACAAACTGGACAACCTAGATGAAATGGACAAATTTCTAGAAACACATAAACTACACTGACTCCAGATGAAATAGAAGACATCAGCAGACCAACTACAAGTAAAGAGATTTAATCAGTTACAAAAACCTCTCGATATAGAAAAGTCCAGAACTGGATGATTCTACCAATCACTCCAAGAAAAATTAATAGGAATCCTGCTCAAACTCTTACAAAAATTTGAAGAGGGGAAACAGTATCTAACTCATGCTATGAGGCCAACATCACCCTAATACCAAAACCAAATAAAGAAAACTACTAGAAAAGAAAATTGCAGACCAATTTCTCCTATGTACACAGATGCAAAATTCCTCAACAAAATACTTGCAAATTGAATCCAACAGCACATTAAAATAATTATATACCATGATCAAGTGGATTTTATTTCAAGTATGCAAGGTGATTCAACATATGAAAATCAATTAATGTAATATACCACATAAACAAATTAAATGGGAAAAGCACATGATCACCTTAATCAATACAAAAAGGGCATTTGACAAAATGTTTATAAAAGAAAAGCCATGGAAAAGAGTTGGAAATCAGCAGGAACCCAGAAAAGAAAGAAGAGAACATGTGATGGAGTAGCCAAGCAACCCCAAGGAATGCCAGCCTGCCACAGTGCTACTGACACCAGGAGGAAGGAAGCTTATCAGTCTCCCAAACCATGAGACAAGAAGTTTATGTTGTTTAAGTCTACCCATCGGGTGGTTTTTGTCATGACAACTCAGGCATAATTAAGACAGTTGTTTGTAAAGAAAGTCCACACAATCTCCCAGGACCTATTTCAAATGTCACCCTCTCCACAAAGCCTCCACTGATCCTCTAGCTGGAATGAATCATTTCATAGTGGATATGTGACCATGGTACTTGGTGTCTGTTTCAGTCCCCCAGCAGACTGTGTACTCTTCGAGGGCAGGGGCAATGCTTTCAGAATGCAGAGCATAGCTCAATATGCATTATGGTTTATTTTCAGATTGCAAGTTCATTGTTATCCAGAGTTTTCCCCCCTCCCTCTTTTCATCTTCATTCACTGGGACATTTGTGCCTCAGTCACCATCATCACCATTGTCACCACCATCGTTATTTCACACAGACATGCATTTTTAGAAGTTGTAAAATGGTGAATTTCTTTCTCTAAACATAATGGGGGAAAGGCTACTTATCTTTAAAATGTCTGCGTTGAAGGTTTAAAAAAATGCCATTAAACACACTATATTTCTGAAACCTCAATTTCCTGTGAGTCATCCTTAAGGAAGTACAAAATGAAAAGAATTAACACAGATTCCAGATGGGAAGACTCCTTGAAATACTCTCAGAGTTGCATGAAGATGTCCTCGGAATTCAATTGTTTGTGATTTATTAAGCTCTACTGGATCTGGACAAGAAATGTGTGGTCCAGCCAGCTCCTTCTCTCTCTCCACAAGTCCTCTTATCTCAAGTCCTCAGTCTAAATTTATCTAAATAAGGAGGAATGTTTTGGGTTTGTAGAATTCAATTATAGTTAGTTAGAACCTTCTTAAATCACTTGTTGTAACAGGAATAGATTTCAGTTTTACTTATTTTTTATTCAGCAAATCAATTATAAACTAGTAACAAGCAGCAATACAACATGAAGATTAAGAGCATGGGATGTGGAGTGAAATGCCTTTGGTTTCAGTGCCAGCTCTGCTATTTACGAGCTGCAGGATCACAGACTACTTTCTTGACTTTTTTGTGCCTCCGTTTCCTAATCTTACCTATCTCCTAATATATGTCTGCACCACTAAATTAATTAACACACATTAAGATCTTAGAACATGATCCAGAGCAAATACTCAGTAAGCTTTAGATATCATTATTATAATAATTATAATTATAATCATTAAGATCATCATTGTCCCCATCTTGCTCCCAGCACAAGCCTTGTCTCTCTTTCTTTCCTATTTTCCTTCCTTCCTTTCTTTTTTTCCCTCACTTCCGCCTGTTAACATATATTATTAAGGAGCCATTGTGTGTCCTCTATGTGCTAGAGAAAAAAAAGTGAACACAACTCACTACCTTCCTTTCATGAGAAGGAGCCTTTGTTCATGAGGGGGAGCCCAATAATAAACAAATAGATCTATAACAGAATATCAAAGAGCAATGTGTGATGCTACGAAAGGAAATAAGGCAAGGTAAAGTGAAGATGGGACTGTTGTGAAAACAAAGAAGGATGATGATATACGGAAAGATAAGCTGAACTAAAATGGATAACTTTTAGGTGTCACCATTTATAATACGTGCTTGCCCTTAAAATTTATGACAAGAAACTTAGTCATCTAAACTATATATTTTCTAACTTGTACTTGACCCTAGGGTATTTGGAAACCTGAACTGCCATAGAATAGAGCAGACCAGGAAGAAAGGGGTTCTGAAGATTTGACGCATGCTACTGAATCTGTAGGGAAACCACAGAACCTAGAAAGCAATGGTGGAGGGCAGTTAAAGTTGTGACCAATATTAGAGTGGCCATGGCCAAGTAATAATAGCAGTAGCACCATTTTACAAAAATTATGAAATGGAGATGTAGGTAAATTGAGTGATTTGCCTTGGTTTCATAATTTGTAAAATGGGAATATTAATACCAACCTCACTGGGACATGGTAGAGATGAAAACTGATTGATAAAAGGAAAGGTTGAGTGACTCAAACCCAGCATGGAAAGACCCCAGCAAGCCTGTCTCAGGGTTCTAGCAGCCAGATTAACATTGGCACCAAGGAAGTCTTGCTCAAAGGTGAAACTTCCTCAGATGAAAAGATGAGTGTCGTTTTGAGATATAGTGCCTAGTGGGGTGAGAAAGTACAATATGTCTGGCACTGATGTTTGAGGAACTGAAGCAAGAGGGAAGAGATTCTGGAACATAACTATAGGGTAGTAGCACATTATGACAGTCAAGACAGAAACCCAGCTATTTGAAATGAGTCCCAGGGTGATATGAGATGAACAGCAAATGCTGCCTTTTGACCCATGAGAAAATTGATAGGGTTTCATATTTCCAGATGGAGATATGTTCAGTCCTTATACTTAGGGTATAGTTAAGACACATGGAGATCAAAGAAAGCAGAAAATTTATGATGACAGTGAAAAAAATGTGTAAGTCGTAAATGCACCATTATTATTGATTATAAGTTAATCTTCAGCACTCCCAATCCTTGATTTTTAAATAATCATGGCTGCCATATATTTACATTCCTGAATGTTTTTTATTAGCTATAAAGCTACAGACATAGATGCATGTCGTAGAAAGCACATAGGTTCTTGAAGTTGAACCCTAAGTTTTGCTTTTAAATCCTAATCAATGTGGCCTTAGACTAGTCATTGAATTTCTCTCAGATTCCACAGCTGCAATGCTGGCACCATTCCTACTCTATGTTGCTTATAAAATTATTAAGATAATGTAAATTAACACACTTGAGCATGAAATATTAGACATAAAATGTGATGTTTTTGTGTTCCTGTACAGTTGAAGGTAAAATTTTATTAAACAAGCTCCTAAGTAAGATTTTATTAAACAAGCTCTACATGCTAGTACATTGTATACTGGGCGCTATCGTTATTTAGGGTATTTGTGGTGATTCTTTGGTCAGGTTTTCAACTCTTGTAAAAATGAATCATTGCTTCTCTTTATCTGTTCCTAATTGCGAAATTTGTATGCTGGCTTTCCTCAATTTTTTTTTAAAAAGCCAGGCACAACATCTTGAATGCAGGTTACTAAAACATTCACCTTGGTGAGAAAGTTGATCGGAAGCTGCCAGGATAAGTGTCCATGTGTGAACCTGATAGGTGAGTGTTGAAGCCTCCTCAGACTCTTCTTTTGTGGTGCTCTGAACTGAGTAGACTTCAGAGGGGGTCTTAATGGCAGATGGAAACGATCAAGCGTCTATTGTAACTACAGAACAGAGGGCCTAGCTGTATTATGCTGTTGTCCATGGCCTACTAAGTGGAGAAGTAAGAAGGAATAAGAACAGAATAGAAAGAATCTAAAGTTCGCAAGGGTCTAGTGCTGCAACATCATGTAGCTTGTTCACTTTCTTCTTTTTCTGCAAGTACACTCTTCGAGGAGTCCCACCGCTATGAATCTGCTTACTTTTCACCTTAAAAAAAAAACACTGGGATGAAAAAAGATATTTGACTCTCTGCTGCCGTTGTTTAGAGATACTGCATCTAAATGGACCTGGACAATATCAGGAAGGAAAGAAGGCTTAGGTAGGCAGATTTCATTATTTAAATGCTCTGAGTGAAGGTGCTAAAAGGTCTTGGCTATTTTGATAATGGTGGTTGTTTCTAAGAGTGAAAAACTCACCATTGCCTTTTAAGGTATGAAAAACTGCTCTGTGTTTTTCATGGAGTATGCAGCATAGAAAGGAAAAGGGTATTTCTGGAATATAAATCTTCAAATCCCAAGTCTACAACGTGGCATTAAATGCCCTTAGTTGCTGGTATATAAAGCTAGACAACCCATGAAATAAAACCTTTGGACTCTTCTACACTTCATGTGAAGTGTCAGCTTTATTTATCAAAATTTTCTAAGTCTGACAGCTCAGAGCATTGTTGGGCATGTCCGTAGAAACATTAGAAATGTCCACCATATGACTCTCCCTGATCAAAATTCCATGCAAATTAAAACCAGGGGTGTAGTTTTCTTCTAACCAAAACTAACTTTGCAACTGTGTCATCCAGATGGGCAATATCTGTGACACTTTCTTTATGGATTGTACACAAGTAATGCTTTGAAAAACAGAGAAACTGTTGTTTTGGCAATTGATTGTCAAAGCACTTGGGATACTTATTTGTGGGTCCTTTACTGGAAATCTGAACATCTAACTGACTCAGAGGATGACTTTGTTTGGTTCTTCTGCCATTCGGTTTCCTCCTAAGCCCTCAATGTCTTTTACACAACTTCGCTTGCTATCATGTTCTATTAAGACACAGCTGTGGTTCAGGGGCGTATGTGTGACATTTCAAGTTATATACTCAAAGAAGGACATGTCCAAGTTAATCAATTATGATTTTGAGCAGAGTTCTGAATGGCAATGATTTTCTTGCAGAATGAAAGAGAAGGGACGCATGTTTTTCTACTATTTTGTTGTTGTAGTTGTCTATGAGTTTGTTTACTGTCTCAAGACATTTACAGTCATCTTATTTTCCAAAAGGTTATATCTCCAATAGTATCCTATTCAAATGAACAATCAGGTTATGTGTTCATAACAAAATTAGTCTTTAAAAAGTCAAATTGAGCCTGTTGTTGGCAGAAAAATTCTGAGTGTTATTAATGGAGATGGTTTAACTCATTTAAAAGTTTCATGTAAAACAGATTACCTGCTTTGTCCTTCTGCACAAAAACCATTACTTTCCCCTCTGAATATATAAACTAATTAGACTTTTTCAACTGTTTCAGTTAATGGTTGGAGATTCTCAACATAAAATTAATTTCATTTCACTTTAAACAATAGAAGGTATGTAACATTCATTCTTTATAAGGTATAATCTATGTCCTTGGGCAACTTAGAGACCAAGAAGGTTGTTAAATGCCTATAAAATAATAGAGTAAGAGACTTATGAGTGATATCTAAACAAGCAAGGATTGAAACAAACAAAAATGTGATATTTCCTCCACAAAAAGTAAGAGGGTCAGGTGGGCCTTGGTGGCTCAGTGGCAGAGTTCTCACCTGCCATACCGGAGACCCGGGTTTGATTCCCAGTGCCTGTTCGTGCAAAAAACAAAAGTAAGAGGGTCGTTGATAAAAAGACAGCCAAACCATCTGGGTGTTTGGGAGCTGTACCAATCATCTGATGAGCTAATAATACTACATGTTTTGACAACGTGTAGGATGGTTTTAGCCAAGTGGTAAGAATGATTTACAATTTATTAAGCTGATCCCCAGAGCATGGCAATGAGGAGTTCAGTATCGTTGTGGTAGATCCATAGTGTGATTGTCATTCTGGAGGCAGAGCACCTGAATACAGGCTCCAGGAAGGGCTCTGAGTTGCAACCTTTAAAATCATTGACCCATCTCCTTAGTACCCTCTTCTAGCTGGGTAGTTGGTGTGGAGAGAGCATATTTCAATGAGACCAAATAAGTCCCATCTGGGTGGGCCA